>NC_063205.1:6498475-6693475 GCF_017589495.1 Alosa alosa
AGCCCATGCATGCCACCAGCCCATGCTACCTGTGCCCATTCCTTGCACCACCCAGCCCATGCTACCTGTACCCAGCCCATGCCTTCCAGCCCATGCTGCTGTACCTGTGCCCATGCTACCTGTGCCCATGCTACCTGTGCCCATTCTGCTGTACCTGTGCCCATGCTACTGTACCTGTGCCCATGCTACTTGTGCCCATGCTGCTGTACCTGTGCCCATGCTACCTGTGCCCATGCTACTGTACCTGTGCCCATGCTACTGTACCTGTGCCCATGCTACTGTACCTGTGCCCATGCCTGTGCCCATGCTACCTGTGCCCATGCTACTGTACCTGTGCCCATGCTACTGTACCTGTGCCCATGCTACTGTACCTGTGCCCATGCTACCTGTGCCCATGCTACTGTACCTGTGCCCATGCTACCTGTGCCCATGCTACTGTACCCGTGCCCATGCTACTGTACCTGTGCCCATGCTACCTGTGCCCATGCTAGCTGTGCCCATGCTACCTGTGCCCATGCTACTGTACCCGTGCCCATGCTACTGTACCTGTGCCCATGCTACCTGTACCCATGCTAGCTGTGCCCATGCTACCCTGTACCTGTGCCCATGCTACTTGTGCCCATGCTGCTGTACCTGTGCCCATGCTACCTGTGCCCATGCTGCTGTACCTGTGCCCATGCTACCTGTGCCCATTCTGCTGTACCTGTGCCCATGCTACTTGTGCCCATGCTGCTGTACCTGTGCCCATGCTACCTGTGCCCATGCTACTTGTGCCCATGCTGCTGTACCTGTGCCCATGCTACCTGTGCCCATTCTGCTGTACCTGTGCCCATGCTACCTGTGCCCATGCTACTGTACCTGTGCCCATGCTACCTACCTGTGCCCATGCTACCTACCTGTGCCCATGCTACCTGTGCCCATTCTGCTGTACCTGTGCCCATGCTACCTACCTGTGCCCATGCTACCTGTGCCCATGCTGCTGTGCCTGTGCCCATGCTGCTGTGCCTGTGCCCATGCTACCTGTGCCCATGCTACTGTACCTGTGCTCCATGCTACCTGTGCCCATTCTGCTGTACCTGTGCCCATGCTACTTGTGCCCATGCTGCTGTACCTGTGCCCATGCTACTCTACCTGTGCCCATGCTAGCTGTGCCCATGCTACTGTACCTGTGCCCATGCTACCTGTGCCCATTCTGCTGTACCTGTGCCCATGCTAGCTGTGCCCATGCTACTGTACCTGTGCCCATGCTACTCTACCTGTGCCCATGCCACCTGTGCCCATGCTACTCTACCTGTGCCCATGCTAGCTGTGCCCATGCTACTGTACCTGTGCTCCATGCTACCTGTGCCCATGCTACTGTACCTGTGCTCCATGCTACCTGTGCCCATGCTACTCTACCTGTGCCCATGCTACTCTACCTGTGCCCATGCTACTGTACCTGTGCCCATGCTACCTGTGCCCATGCTACCTGTGCCCATTCTGCTGTACCTGTGCCCATGCTAGCTGTGCCCATGCTACCTACCTGTGCCCATGCTACTCTACCTGTGCCCATGCTACTGTACCTGTGCCCATGCTACTGTACCTGTGCCCATGCTACTCTACCTGTGCCCATGCTAGCTGTGCCCATGCTACCTGTGCCCATGCTAGCTGTGCCCATGCTACCTGTGCCCATGCTAGCTGTGCCCATGCTACCTGTGCCCATGCCACCCAGCCCTACCATCATTCCCTTACAGGCCACTGCATGCTAGCCCAGCCCTTAGCCACCACGCTTACCACCAACCCTACAGGCTACCGCATGCTAGCCCAGCTCCTTAGGCCACTACGCTAACACCGCTTACCTGTACCCATGCTACTACCTGTGCCCATGCTACTCTACCTGTGCCCATGCTACTGCCTGTGCCCATGCTACCAGCCCATGCTACCCATGCCCGGTCCCATGTGTACCTGTGCCCATGCTACTGTACCTGTGCCCATGCTACTTGTGCCCATGCTGCAATGCCTGTGCCCATGCTACCTGTGCCCAGCTTTACCTGTTGCTTGTATACTGTACCTGTGCCCATGCTACTGTACCCGTGCCCATGCTACTGTACCTGTGCCCATGCTACCTGTGCCCATGCTAGCTGTGCCCATGCTACTGTACCTGTGCTCCCTCTCACACGCGGGCTCTCCTCCCCAGGTGATGCTGGCCGAGCTGAAGGGCACGGATGAGGTGTACGCGGTGAAGGTGCTGAAGAAGGACGTGATCCTGCAGGATGATGACGTGGACTGCACCCTGACGGAGAAGCGCATCCTGGCTCTGGCCAGAAAACACCCCTACCTGACCCAGCTCTTCTGCTGCTTCCAGACCAAGGTAAGGTCACAAAACCATGCTATGTTACACACTTCAGCAGTTTCAGTTACCATAGAATAAATAATTTCCTTAGTGATCATATTTGATAAAGAATCATATATGTGCATGTATGTATTGCAGGGCTGCTCTATTATGACAACAATTATTGTCATAATTATTTTGGTCAATATTGAGATTGAAAAAAATAAACTAAAAAGAAAATGTAGAAAATAGTCACTGGAAGTCAAAATTGAAATTGAATTTTGATTAATTGCACAGCCCTTTTGTATCACCTGTCTTATGTGGTCAGTAAATGTCCAGGCTAGGATATGGAGTGTCATTTCCTGCCCTTCTTTCAACAGAAGGGGGTGCAGTAAGCTGCACTTGCTTTTCACATCGAGGGGAAATCACTGTGCAGCGCGGCTTGTGCTCAAAAACAAAACTGGGCTGTCTCACTGAAGACCTATGATTCATACTCACCGAGCAATGTGTGAATGACAGAAATCGAGGAAAAGCAAGGCCACCGTGTAAAGAATCATTCTTCTTGATGTTTAGACAGTGACGGGCGTACGTACGCAATAGCAAGCCAGAGGCTGGAGGAACATGGAGAACATGTAGGGGTTCTACCCACATGGCAGAACAAAGCAGGACAGATTCTCCTTTTCCATTGCATCAGTGACTTTCCATTGCATCAGTGACACTGAGCGTGGTCTGTTATGATGCTATATCTGTGAGTGGGTGTACAGTGCAGGGGCATGCTTGTGTGCGTGGGGTTTCATGCTGTCCTTGCAGGAGCTCCACTTCCACCACCATGCTGACAACGCTAATCATTGTTTGTAGCCTTGGTGCAGTTCAAATGTTTTCAGGATGGAATCATCTGCTGATTCACTCATTGAGTTACACAACAACATTTCTGACAGTTGAATTGCTGACCTCTTAGAGGACATCCTCCTGACATTCATGTTGACCACCAACTGTTTGTGTGAGCAAACCCATGTACCACCCACATAAACAGACAAGTCCTCAGCTCTTGGGTCAAAACCACAGCCCCAGACCATGTGTGCTATGAAGGGCATGTCTGCACTTCAACAAGCAGGCCAGTAATTAGCAGACTCGTGGAAATGGAATTTACTCTCTGTGTCGCAATCCCACGCAACCTCGCACTGACACAAAACAGTACACTCAGCCATTATCTGTCAGTTTGTTCTGTGATTTGTGTTGTCTTCAGGACCGCCTGTTCTTTGTGATGGAGTACGTGAATGGGGGAGACCTCATGTTTCAGATCCAGAGGTCCAGGAAGTTTGATGAGCCGCGCTCACGCTTTTATGCTGCCGAGGTCACTTCTGCGCTGATGTTCCTACATCAGCACGGAGTTATCTACAGGTGATGCTTCTGTCCAGTCAGCACCTATACACCCCACTCCAAAAACATATTTAAAAAATCTTTGTATATTCCCACAAGGTGTTTGGGTGCTCTGAAAATGATAACCAAAATGATTTTTCAGACTTGTGAGGTCTGCTGTTCAGACCCTGAAGGGATTTATTTTCTGTTCATTGCTTTTTGTGAGAGTGTTTCTACTTATCTCAGTAAGGAACAAATATGTCTTCTGAAGGCTTAAACAGAGCCCAGCCAAAAATTTAAATAAAATTTGTATCAACTTTGAGGGACAGCTATGACCATGCAGGATTATCCAGACCAAACGTGACGATTTTGCTACATACTATTCCTATTTATGTATCACCATGCAAAATTTGAGCCTCCTACATGGTTTAGTTCTTGTGCTGTGGGCTTGTGAACTTTGACAACCAAAAGAGGCTGGACAAAATCGACACCCCCCTCCCCCTGTAAAACTGACTGTATCTTGGAAAGTATTGATCTTACATAAGAGTAATTTTACAGTGTGTCTCCTGGGTAACATAGGTACACCTGGTAATTTTTTGAGACCTAAGTGCGTGGGCCCTGGTTGAACTGACGTGGAATGACCCTTAAAGATCATTGTACAGGAGAAATACAGACCAAATGCATATTATTCATTTTTTCCACTTGTTGTCTTTGCCACTGTTTACCCCTCATGACTACTAGGCCTATATAATAAAATGTACTTTTTTATAATAATTGTTGAAAGGGCTGTTTCTCTTTGTCTTTGCTCTGCTTAGGGACTTAAAGCTGGACAATATTCTGCTGGATGCGGAGGGCCACTGTAAGCTGGCTGACTTTGGCATGTGCAAAGAGGGAATCCTGGATGGAGTCACCACCACAACCTTCTGTGGCACCCCAGACTACATCGCTCCAGAGGTACAGTATAGTAGTCTTCTGTGGCCATTCCCACTGCTGATAACTCACTGATTTAAAATGCTGTACAGTGCTCCACAGCGCTACACCATTCTGTTTGGTTATTGACTATGTGATAGAAAGTGAAAGAGAAATGACATTTAGGTTTTTATATTCACTCCTCACTCTCTAACTTTACATTACACACACACACACACACACTCCACACACACACACACACACACACACACACACACACACACACACACACACACACACACACACACACACACTCTCACACACACACACTCACTCACACACACACACATACACACACACACACACACACACACACTCACTCCACACACACACATACACACACACACACACACACACACACACACACACACACACTCACACACACACACTCCACACACACACACACACACACACACACATACACACACACACACACACACACACACACACACACACACACACACACACACACTTGTGCATCCACAGATCTTGCAGGAGCTTGAGTACGGGCCGTCGGTGGACTGGTGGGCCCTGGGCGTGCTGATGTATGAGATGATGGCGGGACAGCCTCCGTTTGAGGCCGACAACGAGGACGACCTGTTTGAGTCCATCCTGCACGACGATGTGCTCTACCCCGTCTGGCTCAGCAAAGAAGCGGTCAACATCCTCAAAGCGGTGAGGCCCTGTGTTAACCCAGAACCTGTCCACAGTTACTTTCACTTTTGCACTCACGCATTCCCAGACCCGTTTTTTTTGGGGGGTCATTTGTCCTTTCCCGCTCTTGTCCATGTCCTACAGTAGTGTCTCATGTGCATATTTGTCTGATATCTCCTCACCGGTTTGGATGCTCCTAATGCACACGTCATTGCCCTTATTGCAACCATGTCTTCATCACAGTTACTAAGTTTGCTGCACTTGCTCTCGTTGTGGTTTGTGGGTGAGTGTGCCTCTGTGTGCCTCTGCATTCTGTCTGTGTGTCTGTGTGTGTGTGTGTGTGTGTGTGTGTGTGTGTGTGTGTGTGTGTGTGTGTGTGTGTGCACAAACATGAGCGACTGTACATCTGGACGATTGTGGAATTAGATGTGCGGCAGGGTGGTTGAGATCTCTTATTTTTGTGTCTGCTTCTCTCGGCACAGTTCATGACCAAGAACCCCAGTAAGCGCCTGGGCTGCGTGGTGTCCCAGGGCCTGGAGGAGGCCATCAAAGCCCACTCCTTCTTCCGAGAGATCGACTGGCTGCTGCTGGAGCAGAGGCGAGTCAGGCCTCCCTTCAAGCCTCGCATCGTAAGCAAGCACAAACGCTTCAATCTCTACAACTGTACATGACACACACACGCTTCAATCTCTACCACTGTACATGACACACACACGCTTCAATCTCTACCGCTTGACACACACACACTATGCATCCCAATGCATATAGTGTTTCCACTTTCCACAAAGGACACACGCGTATATCACATGCACACACGCGTATATCACATGCACACACACGTATATCACACAGGCTGAATGGAACATACAGATAGCAGTGCAGCAGACATATAGTTTGTTGATAATGTATTTTTATGTCTCTTGTCTTGGGTCCCTGTGGTTTAGACAGTCTCAGCCCGCTTCTGCTTTCCCAGAGTGAACTGAATATGTGTGTGGTGAGGTGTGTCTTTCAACCAGTTAGCGTAACAGACGCTGAGATCCAGAGATAAAGGCCGAGAGAGAAAGGTCATGTAGAGGCCAATATCATGTCACCGCTCGTGTGCCCTTCTGCCCTTGTCGTAACCCTCTCTCTGACTTCCAAATGCCACCACATTGGTTTCCCTTAGCTACCACACTATTGTGTCTGCCTGTGTGTGTGTGTGTGGTGGGTTTTAGATGCTTTTGGTTTCGTTGTATAAGATATTCTACTGCAGTTGTTTTTAGATTATAATAATAATAATAAAAGTTTCACCTTTCATACACAGAATTGTACATTTGAAGAACACAATATTCTACAATCACTTTTCTTTGCTGTTTAGATTGCAACATTTTAGAAAATGACATCATAAGACTGGCAGCCTTAAACCTCTTACCCCCACACAAGTGTGGCACTTATTCAGGAAGAAACCTTGAGCAGAACCTGACTCCCATCTGCTTCTTTTTGATTGTACTTGCTCTATTCCTTCTTCTGTGGTATAGCCCTCATGCTCCTCTGAAATAAGAAGCACTTGTGACCACTCCTTTAAAAAATCATAAAGATTATGTTTGGAATCCCCCGTGTTAACGTAAACACAAGGGAGAGCACAACAACAAGAGATGACTGAGAGGTGCCATTACAGTAGTGTTGCTTTACTCGTATATGTGCACTGCAACCGAAAAGTTTTCAGGCCATTTCAAGTGTTCCACATCTTGTGTCAGACTCATTTAAAATGGTTTAAATTCTTTTTTAGCTACACAGTACACACAATATTCCAATACTCCACAAAAAAGCGTTTGGAGTGTTTTGTAAATTTAAGTATATATATATATATATATATATATATATATATATATATAAAAACATATACATACGTTTTCAGACCCTTTGTTATGATGCTTGCAATTGAGCTCTGGTGCATCCTACTTCAATGGTCCACCCGTGCCTAAATTAATTCATTGGACCTTTTTAGGAGAGGCACACATCTGTCTATAGAAGGTCACCGTCTCACATTTGATGGTGTGTGTCAGAGTTAAAACCAAGCCAAGAGCCCGTAGACCTGTCAAAAGTCAAAGTCAAAGTCTGCTTTATTGTCAATTTCTTCACATGTCAAGACATAGAAAGAGATCGAAATTACATTTTCCACTATCCCACGGTGGAGACAAGACATATTTTACCAATTAAGTTCACAGACAAACATAACATTCAAGTAAACAATATAAAAAGTAAATAAGAAGGCACATACAATGAAGAAATAAGAGCAGCAAAATGTATGGCTGAGGTAGTTCTGTTTGACCTAAGTATGCAAGTGGCATAGTGGTGCAAGTTATGTAAGAGCAGCAGAAGTGTGTTCAGAAGTGTTTTCAGGACAACAGGACAACAACAACAAGTTGCAAAGTGTGCAAGTGTACAAGTGGAGTAGTGCAAGGCAGCCATTGTGGGTCCAAAGTCCAGGATGTTATGTAGCTGAGGGTGGAGGGGGGAGAGGGGGAGAGAGTTCAGCATCCCAACAGCCTGGTGTATGAAGCTGTTGGTGAGTCTGGTGGTGCTTGGGAGCGGGCTTCTGTACCTCTTCCCCAGAGGGGCAGTAGATCAAACAAATTGTGAGCGGGGTGACTTGCATCACTCATAATTGTGGTCGCCTTGCGGGTGAGGTGGGTGGTGTAAATGTCCTTCAGGGAGGGGAGTGAAGCACCAATAATCCTTCCAGCTGTGTTCACTATGCACTGCAGGGCTTTCCTGTTGTATTCAGTGCAGCTTCCGCCCCACACAGCGATACAGCTGGAGAGGATGCTCTCAATGGTGCCTCGGTAGAATGTTGTCATGATGGCTGGTGGAGCACTTGCTCGCCTGAGTTTCCACGGGAAGTAGAGGTGGCGCTGAGCTTTCTTCGCCAGTGATGCAGTGTTGGTGGTCCAGGAGAGGTCTTCACTGATGTGCACCCCCAGGAATTTGGTGCTGCTCACTCTCTCCACCACAGCACCGTCGATGGTCAGTGTTGGGTGTGACCTCTCCGGAAGTCTACAACAATCTCCTTGGTCTTGCTGACGTTCAGCAGGAGGTTGTTGTCCCTGCACCCGGTGGTTTTTCCAGGTGGGTGAGGGCTGGGTGGAGGGCAGAGCAGATTGCATCCTCTGTGGACCGTTTGGCACGGTATGCAAACTGAAAAGGGTCCAGGGTGGGGGGAGAATGGATTTGATGTGTGACATGACAAGCCGCTCAAAGCACTTCATGATGATGGGTGTCAGTGCCACGGGGTGGTAATCATTGAAGCTGGATGGAGCAGTTTTCTTCGGCACAGGTATGATGGTGGCAGCTTTGAAACATGATGGGACGATGGCTTGCTTCAGGGAAGTGTTAAAGATGTCTGTGAAGACATCCTTAAGCTCCTCAGCGCAGTCCTTCAGCACACGACCTGGGATGTTGTCTGGGCCTGTTGCCTTACGGGTGTTGATAGCAGCAGTGATAGCTTCCAGTTAGCCCGAGTGATGATGTCTTTTGTGTGGGTCACATCATCGATGCACTTGGTGATGTAAGAGGTTACAGTGTCTGTATACTCCTCTATGTCTGTCTGGTTGTTGTAAGTGGCTGCCTGCTTAAACATTTGCCAGTCTGTTGTGTCAAAGCAGTCTTGAAGAGCATCGGAGGCTCCCTCAGGCCACACTTTTACCTGCTTACGAACCGGTTTGTTTGCTTTTACTCTTTGTCTGTATGCGGGCATTAGCATAACAGTGATATGGTCAGAAAGTCCAATGTGGGGGAGGGGGGTGGCTTTGTATGCTCCTTTGTGTGTAGTGTAGACCAGGTCCAGGATGTTGTCTCCTCTTGTTGGAAAATCAACATGCTGGTGTAGCTTTGGAAGAACAGTTTTAAGATCTGCATGGTTAAAATCTCCAGCGAAGATGGTAAAACCGTCTGGGTGTGCCGTCTGTTGTTCACTAACAGCCTGGTACAGTTCACTAAGAGCCGCTTTCCTATCGCTGTTATTGTTGGTAGGCACGATGTATACTGTGACTAGCAGAATCGCAGTAATTTCCCTTGGCAGGTAAAAAGGACGGCACTTTATGATCATAAACTCCGCCAGTGGTGAGCAGTGTTTGCATACTACTACAGTGTCCCGGCACCATTCGTCGCAGATGTAAACACAGATTCCTCCTCCTGTGAGACAGGGTTGTGTGAAGACACAGATCTGGGAAGGATACAAGAAACTTTCTGTATCTTTGAAAGTGCCCAAGAGCACGTCAGTGCAGCTCAGTGCCTGGTTTCTTCCACACACACCATTAGGAATTGCCATTTGGAACTATTTGGCCATTGTGGCCAAATAGTTCAGTCTTTGGTTCATCAAAACCAAGGATTTTACCTCTCATATAGTCTGAGAGTCGTTGAAGTGCTTTTTGGCAAACGGCCGGCAAAAAATGGCTTCCGTTTGGCCGCTCTACAATAAAGGCCTGGTTGGTGGAGTGCTGCACTGATGGTTGTCCTAATGATGTTGTAAGCTTCTCTCATCTTTACAAAATAACTCTGAATCTCATTCATAGTGACCATTGGGTCATTGGTTACCTGTCTGACCAAGGACCTTTGTCCTCCATTACTTAGTTTGACAGGGAGGCCAGATCTTTTTATGGAGGATTGGAGCATTGTATGTAGATTGATAAGAAAAAAAATGAATTCAATCCATTTCAAGATGAGTCTGAAACATAACAAAATGTGGGAAATGTGAAAGGGTCTGAAAACATTCCAGTTGCACTGTATTAGATTAGAATAGATTAGATTAGATTCAACTTTATTGTCATTGTGCAGAGTACAAGTACAAAGACAACAAAATGCAGTTTGTGTCTAACAAGAAGTGTAAAAAAGCTGAAAAGAACAATGTTATATACAGTATAGAAAGTATAGACAGGGGGCTTAGTTGGTTGGTTGTTACTAGGATGCAGAGCTAGAGTTCAGTAGGGTGACAGCCGCAGGAAAGAAGCTTCCTTTGAACCTGCTGGTTTGGGTGCGGAGAGACCTGTAACGGAGGGGAGTGGGGTGAACACTCTGTGGTTTGGGTGTGCGTATGAGCTATGTAAGGGGGAAAGAGTTGTTTGCTTTCAGTATGTATGTGTCAAGTATGTTTTCAGTTATGTTTTGAATGAGGTGATCTTGCTTGATGTTGTAGTAGGGTATTCCAAAGCCATGGCAATAATGAATGACCTGCCCCCTCCATAACTAGGCTGTTGGGGGGGTACTACCTAGATAGATAGATAGATATAGATACATACTTTATTGATCCCCAAAGGGAAATTCAAGATACCTGGGGTCCAGTGTGATGAAAAGTAAAGAATTGCAGGTTAAATGAAAGCTTTCACATTTTAATTACTCCTGTAATACACTCACCCACTTTTTTTTATCTTGCGCAGAAAACCAAACGAGATGTAAATAACTTTGATCAAGACTTCACTCGAGAAGATCCTGTCTTGACACCCGTGGAGGAGGACATCATCAAACAGATCAACCAGGACGAGTTTAAAGGTTTCTCCTATTTTGGAGAGGAGGCTCTATCCTAAAGTTAATCCTAAACTCCTATTACCCCCCCCCCCTGCACAACACAGACACAAACACAAAGATACTCCCATACAGATAACAGATATAGAACCACAACACACACACACACACACACACGCACACGCACACGCACATACACACATACATGCACGTGCACAGACACACGCACACACACAAACACACAGACACATGCATGCACACACACACACACACACACACACACACACACACACACACACACACACACACACACACACACACACACACACAGACACGCACAGACGCACAGACACACAGACACACACACACACACACACACACAAACACACACGCACAGACACACACACACGCAGACACACAAACACACACATACACGCACATACACACAGACACACACACACCTATCTTTATTAGTGGGGTGCTCAGCTGGCAGTAGTGTGGAGGTTTGAGATTGGGCTAATGTAATCTCTGGATATTGAACATGAACTTGGTGGTATTTCTCTGGCTATTTCTGTTCAATACCCAAAGAAGCACTTATGTTACCTAAATGACTTGGACTATTGTTACTGAACATACTGAAGTCGGATGCCTAAGATGATAGATGGATATGTTTTTTTTTTACGTTTTATTTTTTTGTTGAGTGGTTTTGAAAATGCACTACCTGTTACCAAAACAGAGATACCAATGATTGTATTAGAGTCCAGCTCCCGTTCCCTGCTTTACTGGTAACACATTGCAATCTGCTCTTTGGACAACTAAGAGACAAAAAAATGTAATAAATGTATATTATTTTTCATTTTAAATCATTGTTAAAAGGTTCAAACTTTGTCTGCACGGGTGACAGTGACATTTTGCAGTACAAATGCCTTTTTTAAGAATCAATTCAGGTAACTTATGGGAACAGTTTTATAACTTAAAAAAAATGTGGTTTGCTACAGCTACAGTGCGAGGCTGTGTATTGTATGTGTGTAGTGGGGGCATGTATGTCGGGGAGGGAGCAGTTATGGGGCCCACGCAGGGCACAATGCATGAGGGTGCATGCAGTGTCCGTTTGAGTTGCTATTTCCGTACGTTGAGTGCATCTGTTTCAGAGGGCTGTGCCTGTTTGGCCTGGCTGCTGCAGTCTTCTCCTCGTGGCTTTGTTTGGTTGTGGATCGGCCAGACAATGATAAGACTCGTCGGGGGCCTCTTCACAAAAGGCCCTCTATAGTTTCGAGAAAAAAAAAGCCCATGGAGGCTTGAAAGACGTTTCTGAGTACTGCATGGTCAGGAATACTCCTGTGGTGCAAGTCTATGGAGAGCGGACAGAACTTACGAGACTCTGAGGAGTCATGCAAAACCTTCACTGGTCTATTGGTACAGTATCTTTAAGATTTAGACTGGGTCCTTCTCTTGTCCAGGAGCCTGTAGAGGGGCCCTGGTGCATTGCTGTCTGTAAGCAGAAGCACACAGAATGTTTATTTCTCACTGTTGCATGCGTCTCTCTGCATCTTTCCTCTGACACGGCTGGCTCCTGTCGATGGGCTGTTCTCTGTGTACCAATCACGTCCAGGGCTTTTTTGACTGTGGAATGGCGTGTACGGACATTTGATCCCCCGCAAATTAAGAAAACAATCTTTTTTTTTTTTACCCCTCCTCTCATGTTGCTCGGTGTTGTGTTTGTTTACATTATTTTTGCTTTTTGTTCATTTGCCCGATTATGGTATCCAAAGCTACAGGAAGTAGTTATATTTTGTCTTTCTTTTCACCTCTTGTGCTCCGTAATCATTTCAAACTCTAAGGAAGCGAAGGAGACCTCTCAGGCTCACTAATTAAATGGAGCACAAGGAAGAATGCCTCCTCATGTGCATGTTTTTTCATCTCATGGTCTCATTTTTTGTAATTGTTGCACATTGTCCTTTGAAACAGCTTATACTCCACACAGTCATTCCATATGTCTTACATGCGTACATTGCTCCCCCTGAATTCCAATAGCACCAAGCATAGGGCACCTCAGAAATCAACACCAAGTACCCAGTACCAGCATTCACCCCAAACACAGCTGGCCAGGAGCTGGATGATGCCAAAAGCTGTCATCTCTCATCTCTCTATCCCTTTGTGTTTCTCTTTTATCTTTCCTTTGCTTCTTTTTTTTATTGTAAATGAAGTTACACTTTTTTGAGTATAGGATATTAACAATGTTGTTTGTCTTAAAGTCAAAGAAATGCATAAAGAATTACCTCTTAAATTAAGTGCAAAATGTTTTTGGCTGAATATTAAATATTTTGTGACTACAGTATTATAACACTCATGTTTTGATATGTATGATAGTGTGGTGTGTATGATATATGCCAGTGTTAGATTATCTGTCTGTTGAAGTTTTTGTGTGCAGAGGTAGCATTATTTTAGCAGTATCTTGTGTGAAAGTTTTATGTGCCAAAAATACTGTAAGCTTAAAAGATGTGAATGTGCTCGATTTATTAAATAACTCCTATTAAATAAGTCAAAACGAATAAAGTCTTGAGTCCATAAATTCCATACATTAACACGCATCATATGTCGCACATTACAGAGCTGAATAGACTCAAAAAGAAAGCGAAAGACAAATGGGAAAAGGGTGACTATATATGCAGCGCACGAGCTCAGCACTAGAAGTTGGGTTGATTTCTAAAGCGATAGAGCACTGATTTGGAGTTTGTCACCGTGGTAGAAAGAGACAGTCACGGTGTGTAGAATACACGGGTAGGTTTCAGTTGGCATCTAGCGCAATCTTCCTGAACTTGGATCCTTTTCCCTTTTCTTGCATCCGCATCTTGTTTGGGCAGCAAAGATCAACCTCACCACTAGTCAAGTGATGGATGTTGATGAGACTAATCGTTACTCTCAATTAAGCTAATTTGAGTCATCTCGTATGCTCAACTGGTCTGCAAGCTCAACATTCCTCAAAACAGGCGGACTCGAGCACTAGAGAATGACAGCTGTGGAGTCAAAGAGGTAAGTGGAGTTGTGACACCTCAATCATCTTGCGAAATTGACCAACATTGTCGCCATTTCTTCGATCTAATTGCATGGTGGATAGCTGTGGGTATAATTTCCATGGGTTTGTATTACCTTAATATTTACATAATAGCCACATTTGTGTTTTTTACAGAAGTATTGTGTGATTAGTGTATGTATGAAAAATACTCTGACAATACCACATAACTAAACAATACATGTGCATACCCTGTTCTGTACTGAACGCCGACCGGAAAACATCCTCATACGACGGGGCCTTGGTGGCTGCACCTCACGGGCAATGTCATGAAATGCGACCGATAGGGCATAATTGGCTTTTTTCTAAATGTAGCCTATGTACAATATATGTACAACCTCACATTTAGATAAGAGAGTATCTAGCTCTTCTAGAAGCGATGCTTTTAGCCAATTAAGCTTCGATCCTCGACCTCAAACAGAGAAGATGTGACGTCTTTGGCTACACGCCTACAGGTGTAGCTAGCCTTATTTTGTACCTTTCTTAGTAAACCTTCCTTGAGCATACTATCATATTTTTGTAAACTTATATTCAGATATCAAGTATTTTGTTTATAGATAAAGGTGCTGAGAAATGCTTAACACTTCCCATTTTGACCTGCTAGGCTACTATTAACCCTCCTGTTTTGTTCATGGCAGTGACCGATTGACAATTCTTTTCTCTCAAAAATAGTGTTAACTTATTCTGACTACCATGAGGCTCCTTGACTTTGTTAACACAGGGCATCTGAACACACAAAACAAATTTTGATATTTTTTATAACAATTTCAGTGTTTTATTTAACTTTAGAACACCTATGTGTATTTCCGGTCAAAAATGACCGGCCATTAGAAATGAATGGGTGAGCAAATGGTAAGTGTATAAAGTTGAGTCCAGGTGCATACTTATTGATCAGATGGACTGTATATGTGCTTCTGTACATTAAAATATACACACAAAGCCACCCTCACTCCCCTTCTGCTTCAATTCCAGCCCCCACTGGAACCTTTCCCCAATAGAATCTTCCCCGACTTGCATGAGCTCAGGTCCGTGAGGCCTGTAGGCCATAGCAAATGGAAGTACAAAACTGTTTATATTCAATAGAATACAAGTTGATACAAAGGTCTATCACAACATTAGATGATAATATGTGTGTTACTATGGATTTATAACAAGTTATAATCCAGTGGTCAAAGGAACACAAAACTAGTAAACATAAAATGAACACAACAGGAGGGTTAAAACAAATGTGTTGTCCCTATCTGGACACAGAGATGTGTTAAGAACAACGCACGTTGTGTTGTTTTTAACACAAGTTGTATTATTTTCAACACACATTGTGTAACAAATAAACAAGTAAACAACTCAAACTGTGTTGTCCTTATCTGGACACAGCAATGTGTTAAAAACAATGGAAGTTGTGTTGTTTTCAACACATTTGTTTTAAGAGTGCAGTAACAATTCTTAGAGTACTTAACACTGTTCCTAAGAAAGTAAACACTAAAATGCTGCATATTATGGAGAATATAAAAATATATTTTAGTAATCTCATGGGTTGATGAGTGAAGACCCTTTTTGGTCAAATTTTCCTTGTCCCCTCACCAGGCCCCTCTCAGACCGCCGCAAGGAGAGGTCTCGTGAGGCAGCACGCTCTCGCCGCAGTAAGGAGACGGAGCTCTTCGTTCAGCTGGCCGAGCAGTTGCCCCTACCGGAGAGTGTCAGATGCCACCTGGACAAAGCCTCCGTCATGAGACTGGCCCTCAGCTACCTGCGTACTCGTAGACTCCTCAGTGCAGGTGTGTGTGGAGAGACACGTGTTTCTCGGGGGTGTGTTTGTGCTCTTTGGCTTTATTTTGTTGATGTGGCCTCAAGGAATTGTGTCCAGTCACAGACTGACAGAGCCGGACAGTAATGGAGTACATTTACTTGAGTACAGTACTTGAGTACAATTTTGAGGGATCTGTACTTTACTCGAGTATCATTTCTGGGGAGTACTCATGACTTTACTTAAGTACATTTGAGAGGCAAATATTGTACTCTTTACTCCACTACATTTCTATCCATAACCGTGAGTACCCGTTACTTCTTCTAAAAAAAAAGGAAAAAAAAAATCTCGGAAACCCTTCATTTGTTGTTTCCCTCTCAAACGTGATTGGATTGTGCAGGTGCCACTGATTGGGAAAGCCTATCAGCAATCACTTTCAGCTTTCCGCCAAAGTCAACTCCATGGTCAGATTTAGATAAGAGATGAAACCATGGACGAAACAATGGATGAAGACGCAGCAGGTCCATCCTGGGAATGTGCCAACCTGTGGCCCCACCTCGCCAGACTATTTCAATTTTCTGAACAAGTTAATGATAGTTTTCACTTCAATTACAAAATAGTATTTTGTATTTGAAATACGTTTTTTATATACATGTATTATAAATATTGCCCATCCCTGGCAACATGGTAAAAAGATGAAAATGACTTGATTTTACTTTCAATTCCTTTTACATTCTTCAAGGTATTAACATTAACATTTTTCATAACTCCATGTAGGACGTTTCTGTACATAAATGTAAGCACTGTAGCAGTAGTAATGCCATATTTAGAAAATGTACTCTTGTACTCTTGATACTCAAGTACTTTTAAAAACAAGTACTTCAGTACTTTTACTTAAGTAGACATCTGACTGTTGTACTTTTACTTGTACTTGAGTCAAATTTAGCAAAGGGTATCTGTACTTTTACTCAAGTAATGAAGCTGTGTACTCTGTCCGCCTCTGCAGACTGAGCGTGTGAGTTGTTTACACTTTCATTTTCACCCTCTTATTTCACAACCAGGGTACCCTACCAAACACGTAGGAGATGGCAGACAGGAGAATCAGCTCTCGCTGCAGTCCCTGGAGGCATTTCTTCTGGTGATAACGTCAGCTGGTGACATGATCTATGTCACAGACAACATCAGCAAGTTCATGGGCCTGTCTCAGGTGACCGTCATATACTCTTACAAATACTTTTTTTTTTGTGTTGTGAAGCCATTTTTAAATAGGATTGTTTTCTCCTTCTCTTTCAGGTGGATCTAATAGGACATAGTATCTATGACTTTACACACCCCTGTGACCATGGTGAAATTCATGAAAACCTCAGTATTAGAGGTATGTGTTTGAGCCGGGTGCTGTCATGCCTGTCTTATTTGAATATTCACTGATACCACACCATTTCAATGTAAACTCTGCCTCCCTATCAGTTACATAGGGCACAAGATGAGCAAAACAGGGGAGCAGAAACAGTGAGATAACACTGGCTAATAGGCTCTAGTACTTAATAGGATCATCTAGTTTACAGTCTGGCTCACTAGGATGTACCCATGAAGCCACCCTAATGAAGCCACCCTAATTGAAGCCACCCTAATTGAAGATAGGTAACAAGATGCTGAAGTTGAAACTTGTCACCTTGTTGAGAACAGACAGAATCTCAATTTTTAGACACAACATATTTTTGCAATGCAAGGACTGAAACTGAAACAGAAATGTTGAGTGTGAAATGTGATGATGACGCTGAGGTGTGATGTGAACTGCAGGGTCTTCTTTTGGCCTGAAGTGCGGGGGAAGTCTGACAGAGAGAGATTTCTTTCTAAGGATGAAGTGTACTGTGACAAACAGAGGACGCACTGTCAATTTGAAATCAGCCAATTGGAAGGTGAGGGAGGGCACACAACATATGAATTCACACACACACACACACACACACACACACATAGGGAGAGAGAATACACACACACACAACACAACCTAGTTGAGGGCTTTCTCTTCTGCATACACTACCGGTGAAAAGTTTTGAAAAGGTTGGTTGCTTTGAAGAGCCTAAAATATAAAACATTTACCTTTGTGTAATGTGTACACTTTTATTTGTACTACACAACCCTACATGTGTTATTTCTTAGCTTTGAGTTGTGTTCTACAATGTACAAATAGTTAAAAAAGAAGAAATGATAAAAGAGTAGGTGGTTCAAAACTTTTGACTAGTACGGTACTTTTGACTGGTAGCAATTCTAAGAGAATTCTAAGAATTCTTAGTAAACACTACTCTTAGAATTGCTACCCCTGTGTGCATTTACTACACACCACAACCGCTGGGTTTCAATTGCTCTTCACACCACTGCCCTTATCAACTGCAACTCACACCACTGCTCTGTCCACTTCTCATCTGATCTCTTATTGGGAATTTACACCACAATCAGTTGCTTCTGTCTCTGTCAACAATGGGTTTTCCATGTGTTTTTCTATATGTACACTTCCCATACACTTTAATGTAGAAGTGAAGTGTAAAAAAGTGTTGCTTTCCTCTACTTTTAAAGGCTTTATATGTGTGTAAAGCACTGACGGTGTGAATTGACACACTGATTCTAATGGAATCACTGACGATAGATGGACATCAGACGGGCGACTTCTGGTGTAAATTCCCAGTTAGCTGTTGGAGTCTGATATCTCTTATCCTGCCATCGCTACTTTACTTTCCTTCAAGTTCCACTGTTCCTCCTTTTCCCTTACAGCTTGTGGGCAGCCGTGGCCTACTGGTTAGCACTTCTGACCTGTAACCGGAGGGTTGCCGGTTCGAGCCCCGACCAGTAGGCCGCGGCTGAAGTGCCCTTGAGCAAGGCACCTAACCCCTCACTGATCACCGAGCGCCGCTGTTGATGCAGGCAGCTCACTGTGCCGGGATTAGTGTGTGCTTCACCTCACTACACACTGTGTGCTGTGTGTGTTTCACTAATTCACGGATTGGGATAAATGCAGAGACCAAATTTCCCTCACGGGATCAAAAGAGTATATATACTTATACTTAAATGGCGCTTCTACAGGTCAGCCCCCTCTACGACACATAGAAGTGCAAATAGCTGTCATTTACACATAAAATGTTACATTCAAAACAATGGGAATAATATCTAATGCATGCAAGTCGTTAAATGCATTTGGCAGGTATTACACTGCACAGGGCATCTGAAGTTGTCCAGCTACAGTTCCACCTTCTCTGCTGAGTGTCCAGCGCTAGTGTGCGCGATGCTCCTGTGTGAGCCGATCCCTCAGCCGCCCGGACCAGACACGCCCGTCGGCAGCCACATGTTCATCAGCCAGCACAGCTTGGACATGAGATTCATCACCTGCGACAACAGGTAGCAACAGAATCCTCAACTATACTATACTATACTATACTATACTATACTATACTATATTATGTTATACTATACTAATGTATATTATATTACTACACTATAATGTTTCCCTCATGGTGTGTGTGTGTGTGTGTGTGTGTGTGTGTGTGTGTCACAGAGTAATCAAATTGTTGGGGTACCAACCAGATGAACTTTCTAAACGCTCAGTGTATGACCTCTACCATCCCCTGGATGCTACAAACATGGCCAGAAGCCATCGGATCTGTGAGTCTCTTATTGCATGTGTTTTCCTACTCCGTCAGATAGTGGAACTGAAAGTAACACATTCTAGTCTGAGATATGGTGACAGACAGGCAGATGCCGTGTCTTGGATGGCGGTTTCTTCTACATGCTAAATTTGAACATTTAAATATGAATTAGATTACATAACTTGGACTGATCTGTATTCTGTTCTATATACATTATATATACACTATATACATGTACATTTTGTCTTTAATGAATCCATCCCATTTGTAAATCAGTACATCAGTATTGTGCAGATGGCTATGACACTGATCTGTGAGGGGGGCTTTTGTGCCAGTGTGTATCATGGGACAGGTGGTGAGTGGGCCCTACCGGCTGCTGGCCAAGTGGGGAGGCTTCGTGTGGGTGGAGACTCAGGCCTCAGTGCGCCCCGTCAGCCCCAACAACCAGTCCCACGTCGTATGCCTCAACACGGTCCTGAGGTAAAGCACACGTCATGCTGCTGTGCCATTTCTCCTTTAACCCTTAAAGGTGTCCGGTGTGATGGGAATGTTGGAAAATGAACATTCTAAAGAATATCTGGGTTCATTGAATTCAACATAGAATTTTAGAGCCTTCAATTGTTGCGGAACAAGAATCTTATGTTAGAATGTTCAAAAACCCACACCTTTAAGGGAAGCTGGATAAAGGCCCATTCACATCAAGAACGATAACTATAAACAAATATCGTTCTTGTTAATATGAATGACGACATTCACACATAAACTATAACGATAACGACATGAAGAACGATATAGTTGGGGATCACTTTCAGAGCGATTTTCAGAACAATAAAAAGCTAATAGCCAATCAGAACCCGTTAAATTTTAACCTTCACATTCATTGACACAAAGAGAGACTTTGTTTATCGTTGTTCAGTGTGAACGCTTTTATTGTTATGGTTATAGTTATCGTTATCATTATCGTTCTTGGTGTGAATAGGCCTAAGAATATGTGTGTAGAAATGCAGAACACTCTGGCAACTCTGCTGCTGGCAACTTGAGTTGAGCACTGACACGTCATGTGTGATGTGTTGCTCTCTTTCTGTTTGTTCTTTCCTTTTCACTCCAGCAACATAGAGGAGCGCTGGGTCGCTTTTTCTTTTGAGCAGACAAAGGCCGCACAGAAACAGGGGTGTCGCCCTGTACCCAGCAGGCTGAAGCAGGAGTCGGCAGCACTGCCCCAAGCAACAGAGGCCAGCCTGGGCTACTTCCAGCGTGAACCCAGGCAGTTCACCCCTCTGCGGTCCGGTGCGCCCTCCCACTCTTACTTCACCATACATGCGCACCTGAGCTCTTGCTAGACGCACGGCATACCTGCCTGCAACCACAAATACACCTCTACCTCAATAAATTAAATACACCAGCACAACAAGGACCATAATCCATTAATGGCTATATCAAAATAAGATAGAATGATTTGTACTCTGTTACAATAGGTTCAATACAATAAGTATTGGTCACGTTTTAAAATTAAAGTCTCATGAGCTATTTTTCAGCAGACAGATGGTCATGGTTCTTCCACTGTCTGACATTATTGTCTGGCACCTGCGGAAAACTTTTCTTTGGATGTGCGCACCCACTCTCAAAAAAACAGCAGACAGATGGTCAGACATTTTTTTAAACATGGTATATTATATGTATACCTAAAGATGTTAGTGGTCAACTGATATCTTAGATGAGGATATGTCCTGCTGCACATTCCAAGCAGAACATGGTCCACATCAGGAAGTCACATCTAGTATGTTGGGTACTTTCTGTCAATGCCCAATTACCATTGCAATGCAACACAGAGTGTTTCACCACACGTTTGTACACTGCTCTCACACCTCACAAAAGTTTACACAGGCTGAACATGTCAGTCTGAACTGTAATATGCAAGTGTTTCATTAAAATAATTGTGAATGTCTAAATATCACCTCCTACTGTGATGTATCCAAGGAAACTGTTTACTGTTATCACATAAATTCTCTTGTGGTTGGCAGACTTTTACATGGATTAGCTGCTCTAAGCATAAGTATAAAACAATTTCTCATTTTTTAAGGTTGTTACAGGCAACTAGTACTGGCATCATCTTAAAATTATTTTTTTTATATAAAGGGCCTATGACCATTTGCAAGATCTCTTGTTCCAAATGAATGCTGAAACATTAATTCATTTTTAATTGAAATTGCTATTTGCAATTAGCAAATTGTGAAAGTCGCAATTAATCGTGCCACTCACAACTGATTACAGTATTTTGTTACAACATGATGAACGTGTACCAATATTTTTAAATGCACCATAGACTGCAGTATGATGAATGTACAGCAAAAAAAGACAAACAAAAGCAGTGCTGGTCCTGCCTAAGTAGTAATATTTCAATAATTTTCAAATATACTACATAGTGAACGTTGAACTGAATTTGACTTTCAAACATTAAATTGCAAATCAAATTGTAATCGCAGTATCTATCAGAAAAATCTAAATGAGATATTTTAACCCCAAATCGCTCAGCCCTATTCCAAATAGTCATCCAGGCTCTGCACTATCCAGTTTTGTGACCACCCCATTAAAATATAAGAACATGTTTCATCACAGTATTGGCAACAATTTCACCACCAAAAGATTCTATTTAGAATGTCCACAAGTCTTTCACTGGAGCCAGTTGTGTTGTTCTTAAGATTTGTGTATGTCTGTTATGTAGGGTAGTTAGATTGCTGGTTTTGCTCTATTCCGAATAAAAAGTCTCACTACTTAAACACGTGATGGTTATTGGTCTTACTGATCTATAAAGGGCTAATGTAAATGCGTGTGTGTCCGATAAAGACATTTCAAAGTGTTTAAGAACACAGCTTTCCCCACGAGCAAAGCCACATAGCTAGGTGTTGAGGCGAGGAAGTGGATCATGTCGACGTCATAAGAATGCTGATTCTCTCTCAGTGTCTTTATTTACCTGCTTGGCCTGTCAGATGACTATCTGGACATCTAAGGTCTTTAGATATGTGTTCTCATCATGGGCAAAGCCAGCCTTGCCAGGCCAGAGCAGCATGGATTAAAACCAGTCTCATATCAGTGGCCACTCTGTGGTCAGACAGCATCTGAGGACCCATGTGTCATTGATTGTGGCGTTGCTGTAGTAGTTCTCTCATGGGTTTCCACTACAGACTACTCACAGCAGCATGTGTACCCCACATGTGGAGGGACATTACATAACTCTGTAACTAAACTGTATCAGCAGAGTAAGAATGATCAAAGAGAAGCGCTAGGAGGCCTAAATCAGGCATTATGTAATCAGGATGATTACAGTACATAATAAATGCAAGGATTAAAGTTCTCCGTCATAGGACGGATTTCCGTCAATTTGATTTTAGAAATGTCATATTTGAGATCGATGCAGATCCGATAAGAAAAAAAATAGGAGGGGGGGGGATTATCACCTTTGCTTTTCCAAAGAACACGTATGGAGGACTAGATAGATAGATAGATAGATAGATACTTTATTGATCCCCGAGGGGAAATTCAGGACTATAACGGTCTAAAAGTTGGATTATAGTGACACATTAGATACAGCTGATGAGGTTGGCCAATCCGTTTAACTTTTTTGGATATGATATTGTGAGCTCTATGTGCGAATTCGGAGAAGAAGCGTAGGCTGTGTTCTTTCCGTGCATCAATGTAGACAATTTCTTACTATCGCGAACTCTTGTCAGGGGAGGTCATTCATTTTGGGTGTCACCTATGACTTAAACAGATAGCCTTCTATGCCACCCGATGTAGGCTACTATTATTGTTACAGTTTTTAATCAATGCAACTAACATTATGTGTAAAGCGACGCAATATAAACCGTAGCCTATGCAATTTATTATCCCGTCTGTTATGACATGTACAACAATGTTTTTCACAATTTGCGACGGAAGGTTTTGACTGAGCGTGTTGGCATAAAAAAAAATAATAATATCACTTTCATCATTGCGAACTGTTGAGTAAGGGGGTCAGTCTGTTTGTGACGCACAGACAGCCTATTAGCCTATTTTGCTTAGGCCTCACTTTTAACGACAGTAGGTTGTGAGTGTATGTTGACAAAAAATAACCATACAATTAAAATAGTCAACTTAAAACTTTGCTATAAAATATTATTAATTTATAGCACAAAACCATAACCAATAGGCCTACCAGAACCTCGCAAATTAAGCGTCATGATTTGTGTGCGCTATTTGGCAAGGCCACTAGCTGTCATGGATCGTTGTTGCTAAAGGAAGGCAGGTGTCAAAAGTTAAAAATAAATGGAGATGGGCAGCTGTTGGAAACGGGGAGAACTAACAAGCCATGGTGTAAAGAAATTAAAGTGCCAGGGTTTGCTTTTTTCGGTTCGCTGCAAGAAAATTGTTTATGGATGCAATAGGAAAACGTTTTAGCACGCCACCAATCAGAAGACCGCCATAAGGTTAACGTTTGTGCACTTCAGGACATCTTACCTACCTGGTGCAACTAGCCACCACGACAGAGGTAGGCTACGTTTATCTATGGCTGACCGTTTTTACGCTACGCTAACACAATAGGCTACGCATGTTCTTTCATTGCGCAACACGACCTGTCCCTCACCATATCGCAACCTCTTGTCAACCTTATACAATCTGTTGCTGAAGACAAAAGCACCGTCTCCAGATTGTCGTTATTGAGTTGTCGTAAACTGAGTTGTCAAAAACTGAGTTGTCAAAATTACCATGTTTTCATTAAATGTGGATGAGGCAACAAATGGAAATATGAACAATATCTAGAATGTTCTGGTTCGTTACTTTGATGAGGAAATGGGAAGTCTTGCAAACTTGATTTTATAGATTTTACTTGGTGTTGAATTGCATATTAACAAGAAAAAAATCTCCCCTTTAAACACTTTTGGCCTGAAGTAATTAAATAAGAGTGCGTTAAAGCCTTTCTACAATATTGCTGCAGTAGAAAAGAACAGCAATGGCTAATCAGCAATGGTCAGGGATGGTACTAAAATATATTTTTGTTCATCAGGAAAACTCTATCTCAATCAAGAACACTCTCAATTTGCCTTATTCACATGGCGGCCATTGGCGGCTAAAACGAGGCTACAGGGTACACAAACCATAGGATTGTTATGTTATATGCATTCACCTGTAGGTGGCATTAATTATATAGTAAGTGTACCCTGTAGCCTCGTTTTGGTTTAAACAATGGCCGCCGTGTGAATAAGGCGAATACTCCCTTTACTTTGCTGTTTGCATCTTTTTGTACATTAAAAACCAATAGGTCGCGATCGCAAAAGGTCTCTATAGGTAGATAAGAACAACGTATGACTAATGAAAAAAGTTTTTCACTTTAATCCCTGTAAATGTATGTCATGTTCAATTAGGAGAATCCCAGACTGGGGATTGCATGTTTTGCCAGGTTATGGTAGTTATGGTATGGTACCATGTTATGGTAGTTATATATATGTGTGTGTGTGTGTGTGTGTGTGTGTGAAAATTGGTCCAAAGCAACATGAAGAACATGTTGCTTTGGACTAATATCACTACTACTTTTTTGTTTGCCAACCAAGCTCATGGTCACAGAGCCGTTTGAGGCATCATGAGTTAGTTGCTGTGTGGAACACAGTGTGACAGTTGAGAAGCAGTTCCTGTCATGGATGGTGCAGCCACCCTTTCCACAGCAGCAAATGTGTTGCACTTTTCAACCACTTGTATCTGCATGACCGCCCTGTGCCCTTTCAGCCCCCTGCCAAGGTCACATGACATGAGCAGGGGCGTGATGTCTGCTCACAGATGTGTAGCAGTGGAGGGAAATGATGCCCTAAAAATATATTCTGTTCCCAGGCCAGCAAACGGAGATACAGTCATGCATCACATACTGCAACTTGGCTGTTCTTAGGTCAGTCTGCCAGGAGTGTCTGACACCAGAAGTCAGACACAAAGAGCTTGAAAGAAACCGAAACCACAATGACCACAGCTTCCGGTAGCAAGGCACACGACAGCCACTTTCTCGTGGGAACTTTTTCAACTCTTTACCTCTCAGCTCTTCAGTATTGCGCACTTCTCTGTCTATCTTAGTAGGTTTGTTTGTTTGTGTGTGTGTGTGTGTGTGTGTGTGTGTGTGTGTCTGGATGGTGGTTGACCACCTCTTTTCTAATATTGCATTAGTCAGATGTTTTAAGACAGCATTTCCTCTTTCACTACGAGTTTAAGTTGAATCTATCTTAATGATAGAAATAGCTATTATGTTACCGGCTGTTTGGGTCATACCCAAATGTTGTCTGAACACAGTGTTAGCTTATCATGATGCTGATTGCACTTTGTTTGCAATGCCACCAACATTGGTGTTTCTTCATAAGCAAGATGAGTTAACAATTAGCATAGTAGGCCCCAGCCATGGCGCAATCGGCTGGGGCCCCTGCACTGTACACCGGTGACCCGGGTTCGATTCCCGCCCCGTGGTCCTTTCCGGATCCCACCCTGACTCTCTCTCCCACTCACTTCCTGTCACTCTCCACTATCCTGTCACATTAAAGGCATAAAAGCCCCCAAAAATATAATAGGTGAAGGAAATAGGTGTGTGGGGAAATAGATGGGTTAATGTGAAATAACATGGGGAAAAAGGTGGGATAATGTGAAACTCCTGTCCTTTCATGCATATAAGAGCTATGTCGCCATCTAGTGTCTGGAGTTTGACAAACGATGTACTCCTTCATCACCCTTGACGTAAATTCATAAATTCACACTTGACATAATTTTTACCACTCAGTTATCACTGTAAGGTGTGCATGAAATCCCCAGCTTAGCTGATATCATGATGTAGAGTTTTAGTATTATTCACACAGTAAACCCCCCTCTAGGTTTAACTTGTTAACTTGTTATAATTCAATGGCAATATAAGATCACTGTCAAATTCAGTAAAACTCAAAACTGAAAAACCACAAATGGTTATTTCATAAATAATAAACAACTGCTAAAATAACAATGATGAAAGATAATGTATTGAACACAATAATCTTTATTCTGTACAGAACAAAACATTTTGATTGATGGCTGAAAGGGCAAAATATTGACTCATAGTGCTATATCTAGTAAAAATGTCATGTGTCAAAATCCTAATTGCCTATATGCCAGGCACTTCCTGGAAGGCTTTTCAGCCAGCACAAACATTTCCAATGGACCATCACTTATGTTGTAGCAGCTATGGTTTTAGTGCACCTGTTTACACAAACCCAGTTGCGTGTTGCACCTAGTGAATGAGCATGTTAAGATGATGAAGGATTCATGCGTGTTTTATTTATGTCAGTTGAATAAAGAGTTGCCCTATTGGGCATAAACAAGATATTTTCAATGTCCGAGTGAACATGAAAAAAGTGAAATATAACAGAAGATGCCGTTACACTGACTTTCCACCGGAAATATATGTGCTGGCTGAAGAGCCTTCCATGAAACTTAGTCCAATTCAAAGAAATGCCCCTTAAGATGTCATGAGCATATTTGTCCAGAAGGTGTCGCTGTTGTACACTATTGCGACTCCCCACTCCAGTCCTCCTCCATGAAGGCCGAGCCCCATGTATCCAAGTATACCCTATCATAAAACACTCTCTCACCCTGTCCGCTCTACACGCCATAGTCCCATCCCCCTAAAGCCTCCCATGTGCACAGAGCTACTAACATTATCATGGCACCCCCCCTCCAGTACTTTTATGTGTGTGACAGCCCCATCCCCCAGCGCGGACCCTCCCCCACATCGTAGCCCTGCTCGTTTGGCAGGAACACAGGCACACTCTGACAGACTCACGCTCTTGCTGTCGTTTACCTTAAGAAAATACATGCACCAGGGCTGAAATGTTGAATGAATGGCTGATTTGATATAATTTGATATGTGATGAAAACCGAATCCAATTAAATGTCCAATTAACACCAGCATCTGGTCAATCTCGGCACACCTCAAGGTCAATCTGTCACATTATAGAAAAAAATACCAGTAAGCCTAATATAGAAACTGTTCACTTACAGAATATACCACTAGCAATGTTACTATAATGACCACCATTCACAATCAAGGAATTGCTTCAGTACATGTGGTTATGCGTCAACAGAGTAGGACTGCTGCCATCCACAAGAGCTGTGAACAAGTACTCCTCAAAATGCCATGAAAAGATCTGTGCATAAATTAACCACATTCTTCAGAATTTTCTTATTCTTTAAAAGCCTTTCCAGGACAAAAAAAAACAACTAATTTACGGCCATTTCTGGAGGCCAATCTCCTCCCCGATTCAACAAACAGGGAGGGGGGTGTTTTCCCTGGTTGAGCCAATGGGAAGCTGTTGTTTGCCCTTTGAAACCTGAGAATGATGAATGATTAGAGGCTACAGGCACACAGAACTGGCTGGGCAGATGACTCAGGGTTGCCAGTGTCATCTTGTAGAATACATATTTCTATAAAATATCTTTCAAGCATATAGAGTAAAGCATGTAGATAAACCAACACTGTTTTATGATATTTGATTCTGTGAATATACTGCATAAATGCATACAATGCTTTCAGAATATTACTGATACAGTTGAGTGTCATACTGTGCATTATAAAATGGTAATGGTAAAATGGTAAAAAAAACCAGAATGTGCTCATTTAGAAATTGTTTTTAAAATATCCACTATCCAGGCACTATTTCTTTATTTTATGTGAATCCTCTGTACGCTGAAACCAAGCTTCTCTTGGACCTGCGCATCAGAAGTAGTGGGCACCGGGGCAGGTGCATGTGTGACCTCAAAATCTATGTCAGCAATATTTATCTTTATGGTACTTTTAAAGGGTCACTTCAGAACAAAGTTGAAGCAGGCCATAAATCGACTTTGATGTACCTTTCAAGGTTAGACTTTCATTGATAATAATAAGTAGTAAAACAAATAAGAACATTGTTTTGACAGCATGTGTGAAAATAGGCCACTTGAATCAAAACTGCTCTACCAACATTTGAAACCACATGTTTCTAAAACCCTGAGCACCTTAGAATACACCTTAGCATGGGGTCTACCCTGTGTCCAGATAAGGAATAGATAATCAATTCACCATTTGACCATGCAAGTGCCCATTTGCAAACCCAGTTTGTCCTTTGACAAACCATGAATGACCACCACCACCTCCCTTTTTACAGATAGGAACAAACGAGAGCATTCAGAACAGATGCCCTTTAAATTTGATTTGTTTAAATGGGATTATCTCTATTAACCACACAACTGAGCCTGCTTGGCAGGAACCCCATAAATAACCTACCCATGTATTCAATTAGGTCATTTACACAGTTCAAATGAAAGGATGTGCATGAGTTCAATGCATATGGCAGTGCAAAAAGACATATAACTGTTCCCACTTTTAAATTGCATGTGAAAAAAGATAGGGTGAAAAGCACAATAAGGATATATAAACACAATATGAGATCAAAACCTTTGATGCTATCCTTGAATTAAATCCTTGATAGAAACGTGCTATATTTCATTTTTTGAACAGCAAATTAATTTATTGTAGGCCAGTCCACATGGCTAAGACATATTCATTCTGTAGCTGTAGCAATTTAAAGCACCAATGCAGACTGGCCTGTCTGATCATGCCCAAAATCTACTCTAGTTTCAGGTTAATATTTGCATGTTTTCCAAACCTCAGCAGGGGCATTTGTACCAGGATCCAGAGGTATCATCTCTAATCTTATCAGTGGTGCAGAGTCCATCAGGGTAGGGGGGGTCGGCTGAGATTAAAGAGCTGAAAGCTCACAATCAGCACTACGAGCCCAAGAGGGACATCAGATCTTTAATCACTTGAGAGTGATTCAGACACTTGAGTGGTTAAAGGTCCAAATAATGGATTGCGATATCGGGGGAGGAGATAGGCTACACCAGGACTGTTGTGGGCCCTGGGTTAAGGAGGAGCTCAAAGTTGGGTGGGGGTAACCTTTATTTGGGTTAAATAATGTGTGGCAGAGGCGAGATCTTTTGCTCTACTCTAGTAGAATATGTTGCATAGCTAGTGAGTGAACTATGCACGTGAGGTTGGTGGGGGTTTGACGGGGGGTGGGGGGTGGGTTTTGGACATCCAGGTACGAGCAAGACACACAGCAGACCTGGACATGCATTTTTCTGATGGGCGGAACCCATGCGTAGTATACAGGATAAATGAAGGCAAGACTGTACTTTATTAACCACTGGGCTAGCACCCAGTGAGCAATGTTCAACATGGGCATCAGCACAATAGGTTAAGGTCCCTTCTGCCAAATACAATCATTAACCCTTCAATAATGGAGGAAAGAGCCTGTCCGCTTTTGCAATAACAGCATATTAAAGCCACAGAAAAAGTTATCTATTCTGGCATGTACCTTGATCATGGACCATCTGATAGGTCACAGCAGAGGACATGTAGGCTATGGTATCATGGGTGGCGAAAAGAGGAATGAAATGATTTAGTCAGCATAAAATGAGTACATAACCTTGAGCCATAGTTGGACATGCAGGACACAGTTGCAACAGGGAGAGGGGGATTGTCAGTTACACCGTTGTTTATCTGCTCAGCCACAAACATCTGGGATCTACAGTATGTGTATTGTGTGTGCTTTCATTTTGGTAATATGCCTCTTGTGACAAGTTACTACAGCACAGTAGGTGCACTGCATTGGCCTTGGAGTTCACACCAGTGGTAAATGTCAACAGGCCACTCGCCTGGTCAAGCTCCTCAGCTGCTACTATTTTCCAAAAGATAACCCACTACCTTGTGAGAGTAAAACACGCACTGCAGCTCAACACCTTTACCCACATAGCCTACTCAAGACAACCAGCGGGGAATGTTGAGATTGAGAGGAGAGTAACATTGATCAATGACGCAATGCATCAGCGCTACCAACCATTTTATGCCTTCAGACAGCAAGAAATAAATGGTGCCGTGTTTACATGGGTTTATTTTCAACGTCACCAGATAGGTCTTCTGCAGTCAGTCATATTCGTATGGCGGAGACACACGAGGCATTCCGGAATCCCGGTTTTAAAAGGACGCTTCCAAGAGCCAATGGCAGTGGTGGGGCAGTGTTTGCCCCCTCCCCTCTCCAGACGCGCCCCCAAGTGACCTTCCCTCTTCAGTGCAGGAGTCTTGAGCGCAACCGGTCTAGCTTTTAAAGCGAGGGGTGGCATGACTGCTGTCATTTAGTAATTGAACGGGGCATATAGAGGAGCTGCGGCGGCCACGTTCAGTTCTATCTCCTCTGCTTAAACCTTTGTAGATAACGCATCGTACGTCTTTCAGTTTGATTTAACCAGTAGGCTAGCAGAGAACGCTATACCTCGTTTTAAAATGTACCGGTATTTCGGGGAACTCCTCACCCGTGGAGCAAGTAATGCTCTGGCCTCGGGATGTGTCGATTCGGCTCTTCCAGCTTCCGCGTCTTTAATGCGGGTGCGCCACTACAGCGAGGCCGCTGGAGAAAAAGAAGATGACCCTAATTTTTTTAAAATGGTTGAGGGTTTTTTTGACCGCGGTGCTACTATTGTAGAAGATAAACTGATAGAAGACTTGAAAACAAGGGAAACGCCGGAACAGAAGAAGAAGCGAGTGCGTGGAATTCTCAGGATCATTAAGCCTTGTAACCACGTATTGAGTGTATCTTTCCCAATCAAACGTGACAACGGGGAATGGGAAGTGATTGAGGGATACCGGGCGCAACACAGTCAACACAGAACGCCCTGCAAAGGAGGTAAGTGAATTCCTGCATGAGTGAGTCCCTTAAAATTGAAACACTGATCCCCCAAGTTTTGGTAAGCATTGACTTCACTGATATGATGGATAAAATGTACAATTGGCCTGCTTATTACTGTATAGCTATCTGAAACTCATGCATTACCTTATGGGATTGCCTGTCAAGAAACACTGGTTATTATCATTTGAATGAATAGTAGGTAGGCAGCCAGGCAATTTGGCCTGTTCACTGGCTAAGGCCAGGCCAGGCGACTTCCCGGCTGAGCTGCACACAGCATACCTCTGTCAAAACAAAGCAACAGGTTGCTAAGGACGAAGGACTGAACTGAACATTCAGTTTCAGTTTCGCAAAGGCTGGGAGACAGAGACCAGCAGTCTAGCGACCAAACACTGTGTAGTATGTTATCTTTAGACATGAACGTTGAAAACCGATGGTAGTGGTAGGGTAGGTTGCTGTTGTTCGCTCATGGGCTAGGCTACTGCGCGTCTCTGCGCGCATTCCGCTTTCTGCTTATCTGTCCATGCGCATCTCAAACAGGGCGAGTGGGTACTGTAGATGTCGGCGACATGGACGCTGGCTGGATGAAGGTCTTCTTTAGGAATAGGCAACACCATGGCCTAATCGTTTTCGATTGATATCGCGAATGCAGTGGCTTTGTACTTATCCTGAGACCGGTTGGCCATACATGTTTGACCTCAACAGCTGCATTGACCCTGTTGGTCAGGCTTTTGTCTCTGGTGACCTGCACAAGAGTCGGTGGTAGCTGACCACTGCGCAGTGCGCACTACATGAGGGTCTCTGAGGATATCAGAGAAGTGACAGATGTTTGGAGAGGTTGCTGCATTGCATGATGGGTATTTTGCAGGAGGAGTGGTGATAAGTCACCCAACCTGTGAGGCAATCCCAGGTGTCTCTGTTTGTCAGAGTCGGTGTGTAAGAGGCTGCAGGCCCCTCTGTTCATTCACTCTCCTAGATACACACCATTTGGAAAACAGACAGAGACCATCTGTGGAGATATTTTAGCTGCACAGATATATTGTGCATCAAGCAACTCTGCAACACTGGAAATCACTAACCAGTTTTGATGCCTGTTGTCTGCCAAACTGATGTTATTTGTCCTATATTTCAGCCCAGTCCTCCAGGCCTACAGTTGCTCATGCAGGCCTAGTCAATATTTGGCCTAATGTTATCACTTTTATAGGTTGATGACACACTAGTCATAACAAACTCCCAAAAATCTTGAGCACCAATGAGGCCACCGATCTGTTTTTGTATGCTATACTTTGCATGGCCACTGGATCTGGTAGTTATTTTATACCCACTCAGTGACACGTTGCATTTATATTTAGTCCATTCATTGGTATTCTAAGCAGCTTACAGTTGCCACAAGGATTCGGTAGTTTTCAGACATGAGTATAAATACAACAAAGTTATGAACAAATTCCTGTAGACCAACACCATGAACCTAAGGTCCAACCGAAAGCATCAATTCTTCTAATTAGAAGAATTAATTAAAACTTTCTTGGCTTCCTTGTGCAACTCTTAGCTGCACAAAACTGTTCATACTTTTTATCCAATATTTGTGCTAGCAGAGCTGTTCTATTTGGCAGGGTGTCAGGGTGTGGTAGTATGGTGCTCCCTAATTATGCTGGGAATTGCGACAGCTCAGACTCAGGGGTTGTTGGTATAAAGTTGTAACAAATAAGGGGTTATGGATATGATGTGTCTGTGGGGTATTCTTTAAGATATGTACTTGTTAAGCTTGTGGAGGAGCGGTTTTTCGTTAATAATTCCCCTTGAAACCTCATAAAGTATTGTAGTAGCAAACCTTTGGCTCCTGACTTATTGAGTAGTACGCTGACTGCAGTGTCCAAGGTTATACATTCAAGGTCAGTCTGGGAATTGTCACTACTGTACGTAGGTCAGTGTTGGATCATAGTGCATTCAGTGAACCTTTTTAGTCAATGCAACTCACTTAGCACCCACAATATAGGCTAAAAATGCATGTATGTAGGAGGTGGCCTTTCAGAATGTGGTCTGTCATGGTTTTCTCATGAGTGACAAAGAATATGTTTTTGCCTTCTGGGATGCACATTTTTCAACTGTACCAGATATAGTTTGGCATGTAAGCCCAGCCTGTCTTTGTATGTCCTTTGTCAAATATTCAGAGACATGACCTGTAGTGAAACCATGTCATGCAGAATCGGTGCTAATAATATCACTGAATAGGAATATTGTTGAAGAGAAAGCCTCCCACCAGTGCATTGCAAGGGAATGGCTAAGGCAGATAAGGCAAGTGGTGTATTCTAACTCCGTAGAATGTAGGTGGTGTGCATTTCTCCTCATGTAGATTTGTCCTCCTGCAACGCTTTGTCCCACCCCAGATAGAGTTTCCCTGAGCGGACTGATTATGTCCACCTGGAGCATCTGAATAACAGAGCCACTGTGTTGATCAGTGTTGCAGATACATGTTACTGAAGGGCAGAACATTAGCGAAAGATGAGAGCGAATAGGACAATCTCTGCTATTGGCCCTAACTTGTCCCCCTTTGCAGACATTAACATGCTACACATGGTGCACACACTCCGCCAGCCTGTACACATCCACAGGCTCTCTGGGCGAGCTCAGTGCGGCTGTACACATCCACAGGCTCTCTGGGCGAGCTCAGTGTGGCTGGAAAAGCAGTGTTTGTCAGGCTCCACAGGACCGATTTCCCTGCTGTCAGTGAAACTCTCTTGTGTATAAACTCTCTCCACAGGTATCCGCTACAGTATGGATGTATCTGTGGACGAGGTCAAGGCCCTGGCTTCTCTGATGACCTATAAGTGTGCTGTGGTTGGTGAGTAACCCCTTGTGCATATGTTTTTGAGTTTCCTTTCCTTTTTACCCGCACAAGTAAAAGCATTTTGTTGTTCTTGTTGCTGATTTGACCAGTATCACTATTGCCTTATGCTTAATGTGTAATGAATTATTAAGCATTTTCGTGGTTTTGTGGAATCATGAAGAGTGTACTGAGTGAAGTGTCATCCTCTTGTCAGATGTGCCATTTGGTGGAGCTAAAGCTGGAGTGAAAATCAACCCAAAGACTTACACTGTAAGTATTCCGTGAGATACACTTCAGTGCCCTGATCCAATCAACACCACAAACACATCAGAATCATTAGCTACACAATGAAAAGGACAAATGTCTGATGAGAAGTCGTCAAGAGAATCAAATACGACCGAGAAACAAACAAGTCAATCTCTCCCCGAGTGTCCTAGAGAAACACCGTGAGCGGCGCAGCATCAATAAGAGGCCCCTGTAACAGCCCTAACTCAGTCAGCACTCTCCGTGGCCTTAGCAATTGTGTTTCTCTTCAGGTTATGCGCTGCTCAAAGAGCTCTTTCTCTTACTCCAGTGCTCAGTGTGCCAGAAATACAAAGGGCCTGTCAATGGCCGCTGGCTGTTATGGCTTGTTTTTGTGAGCTGAGAGACTCCGGAATCTGAATCAAAGTGCAGAGTTGCTTTCTCATGCACATGATCAACGCCATGTCCCTGTTTGTGAGCTCGTAATGAGAGAGCCGCTGTTTGGGGGGGGGGGGGGGGGGTGCTGGCCTTTAAGCGCTTCACTCGTCCACTGGATCTTCTCTGCTCCTTTTCCTTGTCGTATTGAATCTGCTTTTGGAGGAGAGGAGATGACATTGCTGTGCCAGAGGACTCCTCGCCTCCCGTCAACCCCTCCCCCATGCCCCTCCCCCTACTGGCTCAGCACCAGCCTGGGCTGCAGCTCTGTTTCTCGGTCCTTTCCTCCCCTCCTCTCTCCTCTCCTCCTCTCTCCTCTCCTCCCCTCCCCTCTCCTCTCCTCTCCTCCCCTCCTTTCCTCTCCCCTCCTCCTGCATCCTTGAGCCGAGCAGGCAGATTTTTCCAGTCCTGCTGTTAGGGTTAGGGACGGGTTAGGGTTAGTTAATATCCAATCCCTCTGTTCTGGGATGGGAGATTTGGCCAACAGGGCTGATCTGGCCAAGCCTGACAATGCCAGAACTCCACAGTGTGTGTGTGCTGGTCATGCAATCTTGAAATGTAATTCAGAAGATCAGTGACCTGTGGAGAGGGAGATAGGTCAATCCCTTTCTCTATAATGTTAAGCGATGGCCATTCATGATGTGTCTAACCCATATAAACCCCTATGGAGGATGTGCAGACAATAATGATCTCTCCGAGATGGATTTAAAAAATGGCAGACAAGATGACAAGTATACTTAAAGTGAGTTTTATAACAATCCCCAACTAGTAAAGCAGCCATTGGTGTGCGCTGTAATGGATTGAAGATTGAGGGAGTAAGCCCAAACAAGAGCTCTATTATTGTTGTGTTATCAAACGCTCTAATCAGATTTAGAGTTAAGGGGCAATAGAAACAAGCCCTGTACTCCAGAGTTTTAGTCAACTGGGCAGAACTGGGCATCTGTTTAATCAGTAGCTGTGATAATAGAACATGGACGGTTAGGGATCAAAGAGGAAGTTTCACATGGTTTAGGTTCTTGTTCTGGCACGTGACTGGGATTTAGCAAACACAAAGACATGTTGTGCTCATCACTAAACCTTCCTCTATTTGCCCCCTTGTCTTCAATAGGACAACGAGCTGGAGAAGATTACGAGGCGGTTCACCATCGAGCTGGCCAAGAAGGGATTCATCGGTGGGTATCCAGTGCCATTTCAGTTCAAGTAATGCAAAGAAAGCTGAACCAGAGTTTCATGGTATTGCTGCATCACCAAAAACCCAACCTGAATGAAAGAGATGCATGTTGATCGGTTGAACACATTTTTAGTTCAATCTCAGGACTATTGATTTTTTTTAGTTTATTTTTACTCCCATAAAGAGTAAAGACAGAATATGACCGTCAACTAAGGAGTCCTTTCTGAACAAGATAAACACATGGCATTATTAGAACTCTTGAGGAACGCTTGGGGTTAACGGCTCGGCCTCTAAACTAAAATTTCCTCTGTACTCCCTGACCCCGCCCTCCCTCCCTGGTGGAGCTGTTTTTGGAAAAGCATTCAGGGGGCAAGGCTGTGACTCACCAGTCCCATTTGTGCCCTCACGAAGAGGCTCACACACACCGTGTGAGCGTGTGTGTGTGTGTGTGTGTGTGTGTGTGTGTGTGTGTGCGTGTGTGTGCGCTCACTTGTTTTCTCCACTCTCTGCAGCTTGCTGTGTTTTTGTGTATATGCATGATAGTCCTGAGTGGGACTAAGGATGTGTCCCCTGTTATGTACTGAATAATAGTTTGTGTTTGTGTGTGTCTATCCACGTTAGTGTAGCCAGTCTAAACAAAGTAAGTGATTTGATCTAGCACAGTGTAACATTTCACACCGAGTCTCAGTCAGAGGATGATAACTGTGTTTGGGCCTGTTATGTAAGAGACTGTCAACTAAGGCTTAACATTGTAGAATGCAGCTTTGGTAGTCAGTCCACGGCACAAATAAAGACCCCCGAATGTGTTTGTGGATGTGCACCTGGTGGACGTCCTGTGTGGCGGACTGTAATTTGAGTGTCTGCCCACATGACCTCTGTCAGTATTCTTAACTGTCCACCTCCCCCGCCCACTCTACCAGCAGCTGCTCACATGCAGTAACACTCACACATCCCCTCTCTCTCTCCCTCTCTCGCTTTTCCCCTCAGGGCCTGGCATCGATGTCCCTGCCCCCGACATGAGCACTGGCGAGAGAGAGATGTCTTGGATCGCTGACACCTATGCCAACACTATTGCCCACACTGTAAGAGGCTCCTTTATGCTTCTATTCTGTGTTTACATGATAAGAGTGTTGGTGCCGCATGTTCCACAGATGTTGGGTAGAGCCCATGTAGCATCAGGTTTAGTTTGATATGAGATAATGCTTTCCTTCAGCAGCTGTTTAAAAGAGTAGGTCTGCAAACACTAATCCCCTAGCAGCACCCTATAATCTGCCGTCAGTGTTTGTGTGTGTCGTGTGTGAATGTCAGTACAGACACACACACACGCACGCACACGGGAGGGCGTACACACACACACGTGCCAGGCTAGATAGATTTCTAGGACTTCTTTCCAGACAACATACCTCTACTCAATCCTTTTGTCGACCTTATGGAGTAGACAAGACATCCATAGACATCCTGTTGTCCTATCCTATCACACTCTTCAAAGCAAAGGTTTAACTAGAAACACGGAAGCTATTCTGTAAAAAGATATGCTATGCATACCCTAGACACCATGTACCTAATAGCCATATCCTTGCTGAGAGCATAGTTCCGTTTCTTAGAAGGTGGCCTTGCTTAGTAGAATATGGTGTCTGAAGAGCTTCAACCTGCGTTCCTGATATATATATATATATATATATATATATATATATATATATATATATATATATATATATATATATATTAGGGCTGTCAATCGATTAAAAAAAATAATTTAATTAATTACATACTCTGTGATTAATTAATCTAAATTAATCGCATATATAATTTTTGCTGTGAAAGTATTTTAAATATTTAAATTCAAATGAATCATTGAATAATCAGCATTAGTGACATTAAAGTTCAAAAACTCTTTTATTATTATTTTCACTGTTCAAATAATGGCCATAATAATCTATGATAATGCTAATATGCTGAGGAAATACATTCACTTCGGGAAGAAGTTTTTTTTTTCACATACAAGGCATTTCAGGCCACAGATATAACCTAGGGGACACAATGAAAATAAATATACACTCCCCTTAATGTCAACACTTATTTCTTTGCATTGATGGGCGACTATAGAGTTGATGAACTCCGGTGATATGTAAATTCCTTGCTGCAGAGGATTTTCAACACTTTATTTTTTATCAACACCATCAGGCCGTTTTTTAAAAGTAAATGTTCCAATCAATGATCCAGGCAGCACGTTTTCTTCTCTCTCCTTCATTTTACAGTCTAATTTTTACTGACTAGAACGGCTCGGGGTCAAAGGTCATACGGAATCGATTAATCTGCACTAATTTTTTTAATCAGTTATTTTTTCTCAAATTAATTAATCGAAATTAATCAGTTATTTTGACAGCCCTAATATATATTCTTTATTAATCCCGTAGGGGAAATTCAAGCTGCAGTGCAGACAGGCAGCTTGGTATGCCGTGAGGCTACTCTGGGCTCCAGGTGCTGTGCTGGATGCGTCACGCTGCACTTGCACCCACTTGGCACCCCCCTCCCAGTCCCTCCAGAGTCCACTGTGACGCCTACACACACATCCCCTCCCACACACACACACCCCTACACACGTACATATGTGCAACCATACTCCAGCTGAGTTGGCCTGTCCTTAGGTTACCCTGTCTGGCGTTGTCAAGTGGACGAGGCCTGTCCCTATGTCACCTTCCAGTGAACATTCTGTGCCTTGCTGGACTCCAGAGAACGATCAATGTTTGTGGCCAGCCTGTTAGAGATTGCAGGTGTATTTGTGTAGCTGATAGATTGATGGGACATGGAGGACGATGTCATGGCTACGCCTCCTCTATTAGACGCCTTTATCTTTTTCTCCTCTTTAAAATTTGCACAGATCAGATGCCTTTTTTATGGATTTTCATGGCATGATGGACCCAGATAGTCCATAGAAATGGATGCACGTGTTTGTTTCTGCAGGACATCAACGCCCACGCGTGTGTGACCGGCAAGCCTATCAGCCAGGGGGGAATCCACGGAAGGATCTCTGCCACCGGTCGTGGAGTTTTCCACGGAATTGAGAACTTCATCAATGAGGCATCGTACATGAGCATGGTTGGTCTCACACCCGGCTTCCAGGACAAGACCTTCATCATTCAGGTACGCAACATTGTACACTGTCACGTATGCCACAATTAAACAGATGTTCATTGGTGTGAAGCATTTTAAATAAGGCACCTAAGCAAAGACGAGTCCTTAAAGACACAGTCCATATTTCAGTAAGGTATACTATGAAGCGAGATTAGTGGCCAAAAGCCAGAGATACGCTGAGCCAAAAGCCAGAATAGCATTCAAAGTTGATGAACAGGCAAACATCAAGGGCAATTGCCTTGCTGCTTGGCATTTTTTAACCAAACCACTTAACTCTAGAGCCAAGATAACTTCAAGTGCTGAAATGGGGAAGTATTTAATTTTTCTTTCAAGCTAATTCAAGGAAAACTCTGTTTTGTCTGGGATACAACTTTGGATGGCAGTTGTGACAAATGTAGTCACCTAGCCTAGCAAGCCTAGCAGAACACTCTGAAGTGTCTCTAATCACACACTGAAGTGCTCCAGCTCAAGGCTTGTACACACTAGGCCAGGTATCAAGAAGTAGAAATAAAACATTGATTAAGAAATTAAACATTGAATAGAAATTGAAAGGCCACATCATACATTTAAAACAATTTTTCCCAGCTTGCAAATTATTCTAAAAGCTCTCATATTTAGGCTGCAACAAATTAACCACAGGCTAGATACTGATAGAACACCACTGCATAGGAAGTTGTTGAGCATAATGCCATTTCACGACATGTTTCTCTATGTGTGACATAAAACTCCTTGAATCCTCATATGTTCTACTCCATACTTATGGAGTAATGGCTGTTATTCCTTTTTCGAGTTCTTAGCTGTGCAATTTTATGTCATTTTCTATGACTCAGTCTAGTATTTGTAGTAGCCAAGTGGAAATGCTCATTCTTTTATTGCAGATGCAGTGGAAAGGTGTGTGTGTGTGTGTGTGTGTGTGGCAATATGCTACCCTTTCCATGTGATAAGTTGGCAGTTTGAAACTATGCAGTGATACTTGTGACAAGAAGTGTTCAGCATCCGCTCTGCAGAGAGGCTGGGGTTGACAGGGTGCCGCCTGTTAAATTTGGTGTGTGAGCAGCTGTCTCGCAGCCGCTTGCGTGACCTGCTCTCTAAAGCCGAGGCCCAGTCCTTCCTCAAACTCTGGGAAAGTTCCCTGTCAGCGTCCTCAATGGCTTTCACTTCCTAAAAAAGGAGACTTGGTGTTAAAAAACAGTTCCTCTAGTTACAAGCATTCCTCTGCCAGAACTCCTCTCTCTCTCACACACACACACACACACACACACACAGCCTCAGATTTAAAATCAGACTTTGCACAGCTCTGCATATTCACAATACAGAAGATTAAGATTCAGAGCCCTTCGATCAGAAAGCCAGAAGGCATGGAGCTTCTGTCTTCACTTCTGACGTCTGTGCGTGATTGGTTAGGGAAGGGCTGGGCCTAATCTCTCCTCTTCAGTCAGAGATTATGTCCCCCTTCCAAATGACTTTTTCTTAGAGATTTAGTGATGCGCTCAAAAAAGCGGCCCTTTGTTTGTGAGTTAGCCAGAGCATTAGATTAGTTTGAAGGTTGTGGACAGGGAGTTCAATATGTAAGCTAAAATGGGGGAGGCTACAAGAGGTGACTGAAATGTGAGATGGTTAAAGTTGACTGGAGAGTGCCCTCTGGTGGCCCTTTAAAGAAGTGCCTGTGAGGATTGGATGATCTCTGTGGTAGAGGTGAAGATCCAATAGGGGGAGCTAGTGGTTCATCTCCAAATGCACTGAGAGGAAAACATCTTCAGGCGTGTAAAGGAGGTGGCATGCTCCTCCGTGCACATTTGCACTTGTCGGAGACGTTCAGCGGTCACATATGTTGGGAGGGTTCGAGTCCCCCTAACGACACCCCGTACATGCCGCGCTGATGACACAATTCTCTTCATGCACCAGACACAGACGCAGGACTATGTTCGGCCCCTAAGGGCTGAGTGCTTAGTTGATGTCATCACCACTCTGTGTGAGCCTCAATGGGTCTTCAATCTCGCTTCAAATGTTGTTGTTGTTGTTGTTGTTGTTGTTGTTGTTGTTGTTGTTGTTGTTGTTGTTGTTGTTGTTGTTGTTGTTGTTGTTGTTGTTGTTGTTGTTGTTGTTGTTGTTGTTGTTGTTGTTGTTGTTGTTGTTGTTGTTGTATTATCCACCCATTCATTGTGCTCTCCATAGGGCTTTGGTAATGTGGGTCTGCACTCCATGCGTTACCTGCACCGCTATGGTGCTAAGTGTGTTGGAGTGGCTGAGATTGATGGCAGCATCTATAACCCCAACGGCATGGACCCCAAGGAGCTGGAGGACTACAAGCTGGTGAGCCTCTTCTCTAGCCCACTGACTAGCCCCATCAGATCTGAGTCACTATGAACTCCACATACTAGCCCCATCAGATCTGAGTCACTATGAACTCCACATAACTGATATGTTGTTAAATGTGTGTGGGTGTGTCTGCATAGCAATTATCCATTGTTGGTATTTCCAATGGTATATATTTATGTGTACTTGTGCAGTATGTGTGGTTTTGCCTATTTTATTGACGTGATCTGTTTGATGCTGTGGTCCTAAACATTTCATTCAATGAGAAACCTATCAAAATGATCCAACTAAGCGTATAATAACTCCTTGGCATATCTAGTTTTATTGTCTTAAAATGACCTGTCCTCTCTCTCTCTCATGGTTTGACAGCAACATGGCACTGTTGTAGGCTTCCCCAACTCCAAGCCCTACGAGGGCAGCCTCCTGGAGGCCCCGTGCGACATCCTCATCCCTGCCGCCGGAGAGAAGCAGCTCACCAGGAATAACGCCCACAAGATCAAGGCCAAGGTCAGAGGTCACCGCTGACTTGTGTTCAGATCCGCGTAGCCTTTGTGGCTTGTTGTCTCTTGTCTCTCGCTCTTCAGTGTCCCCTGTTGCATAATCCCTTATGTAACACAGGCTGTATTGTGCTATGGCTGGAACAGCACACCAGAGAGAGCTAATGTAGGCTATTGTGCAGAGGCCCGGTTAAATTGCATGTAAGAGAGTGCTACATCTCTGTACAGATCATCTATGACAGTCCAGCCATGCCTGTGGAACATAGTTTTTTTGGAGCATAGGAGAGAACTTACTAGTGTGAACAAGTGAAAATAACTGTTTCTACATGGTTATTGACCATGTACATCTAACACAATCTGTTTCTTGTTGGTGCTTTAATGCAGATTATTGCAGAGGGTGCCAACGGACCCACCACCCCAGATGCTGACAAAATCTTCCTGGAGAGGAACATCATGGTCATACCGGTGAGATCATCTCTTAGTGTCCGCATTTTACAGAAGCAATGAAAAGGGCTCTGATTTGCACGAGTAGTGATTAATGCATCCATGATATTTGTGTGTGTGTTGAAGAAATCCTGCACACTCCTTTACGCATGCAAATACTTTATTATAGACCCTTTCAACAATAAAAACAAAAACAATGCTTGAACGTTCTATTTGGGCATCAATCTACTTCCTCTGCATTAAGATAACATATGGAATGTTAAAAAGGAAGTCTTGTGGGGCCAACTATGATGCTGATAATGGAACTCTCTTGAAAGGGTCCATACTTCACACAACGCTACGGTCACAAAGACCAAGGTCTGTGTGCGGGATTTCTTCAACACGCATTACTGGTGACCTTACCTTTTCTAACGCACCTGTCCCAAATGAGGTGTGCAAAAGCGCTTTTGAACTCATTTGTGTGTGCGTCCCTTTGCTCTGTGACAGGACATGTACCTGAACGCTGGTGGTGTGACCGTCTCCTACTTCGAGTGGCTCAAGAACCTCAACCATGTGAGCTATGGCCGCTTGACCTTCAAGTATGAAAGGGACTCCAACTACCACCTGCTGAGTAAGTCGAGGCTTTTTTCAGCCATATTTGTTTGTTACGGTGTCCTCCTGTCAACACTCCTCCTGGTGCTTGTGTATCAAGGGTGCAGGTTCTGCTGTTAGCTGTTCAGTCACATTCCTTCAACCTGTAAATATTGAGGGAGCATTAGTTAGTTCAACTGCAATCTCACGCTCTTCATGGTTACCAGAGTCTTCTCTCTTTGCTTACAGTGTCTGTCCAGGAGAGCTTGGAAAGGAAGTTTGGAAAACAAGGTGGACCCATCCCTGTCGTTCCCACTTCGGACTTCCAGGCCAGAGTGGCTGTAAGTATCCGTTGTGTTAGTGTGTATGTATAAGCTTCATGTTAAATTCAATAGAAATCCAGCCAACTGCTGTGCTAAATGCACCACGATGATTAACATCCATACAAATCTCACTGTGTCTGAATCTGTGCTTTTACAGGGTGCCTCTGAGAAAGACATTGTGCACTCAGGTCTGGCCTACACCATGGAGAGGTCTGCCAGGGTAAGGCATCACAGTCACACCGCCGAAGTACACTAGCTCTTCTGACAATGGGGAAATTCACTGGGCGTCCCACCCTCCACCCCTCATGCTATAAAGTGACTCACGGCTCCTCTATGTGTCCCATCTAAGGCATCCCTCTGGGTGTGTCCACTTTATCACCCAGTACAATGTTATTTAACATCGCTGTTAATTATACAGGCATGAGTCAACTCTGTGAGAATAACAATCATAACGATGCCCAGCCTTGGCCCCAAGCTGTGTGTTCACATGATAATTATGCCCACAAACACACACACACACACACTCTTTTTCTCTTGCACACACTGTACCTCTATGCCCTTTGCTCTGAAGCTGCTTTGTTAGCATACAACTTAAGCCTAATCGTGTCGGTTTGGGTCAATTTCAGCATTATAAAGATCATGTTAAAATGGATACGTTTAGGAAATTGTGATAGTTTTGCCGGTGACTTGACCTGGTGAGGATCCAGCTGTTACAACAAGCCCAAACTTGCTGCAAAACTTCCTTTAACAAGTTCAAAATATTAAAGAACCTGATTTGATGCAAATAGGTTCTTCAAAATGTGATTTAATACAAGTCTTTCTTACCTCTAAGATGGGTTCATATGTCTTTATATGTGATTAAGTAAATGGATACTGTATTTATATTTGATTGGTATTTTTCTGCAGCAAATCATGCGCATCGCCCACAAATACAACCTGGGGCTGGACCTGAGGACTGCCGCCTACGCCAGTTCCATCGAGAAGGTCTTCAAGGTGTACAATGAGGCTGGGCTGACCTTCACATAAGCGTCCAGTTCCTCTCTCTGCCCTGCCGTCCATGATAGCCGAGAAACACCCAACTGTCCTTCCTGACCCTCCTACGCCAATGTCCCTCCCGTTCCAAAGCTGACATATCAACAGTTTCACCCGCTGCTGTCATCATGTTCTGCTCAATGCCTCTAAATATTCAATATCTCGTCCAAACAAGATTAACCTGCTGAACTGGTAATTATTGTGATGTATAATGCTGTTTTTTGTTTGTTTGTTTGTTTGTTTGTTTGTTTGTTTGTTTTTCAAACATTTTTTGTACACAGGACTTATCCTGCATTTGTATCAGTCCTGTTGTTGGCTGTTTCTAATGTTTTGCCCTGAATAGATTGACATTGTTCAGTTACAGAGGGAGGGAAACCATATTTCCACCGATTTCACTTTTCAAGTGGCCATTTTATACCAGTCATTTAATGCACTCTGACAACAGCTTAGCAGGTAGCCCTTGTTCCAGTGACCTTTTTGCGTTATGTAGTGTTCATTTCACGACACTGAAGAGGCCTTAGCTCTCCAAGCTGGAGTTCAAGTTTTATATTTTACATTTTGAATGCCCCCATTTCCCCACCCACCCACATATCAGCAAACACCATATCATGATGTACTTTAGCTGAACACACTACCCATAATGCTTAGAGGCACTTTCTCTGTGTGCTACAGCTGACTGCATCAGTGGTGAACATTTGAGGTGTACTACTGTGATCCAACCGTCGGTGATTTGGTTGTGCTAGGTCAGCCGAATGTCTCAGTGCAGGTTAGTGTGGAGATGAAAGGAGTCCGTAATGGGATCAAGGAGCAGCTGAAACTTTCTTTTGGAATTCGCTTTGTGAAATTTGTATCGCCTTTTTGTTGAAAATAAATAATGTGGAACAATGACCGTGTTGGGACAGTTTACTGTGTTATTTCCAGGCCTTTTAACACATCTCTACCAACCACTATCTTTTATCTCATCATTAATTACAGTTTTTTTCTGAATGCTTAAACACAACCGTGATTCTTATAGCACAATTTCTAAAACTATTAATACTTATAACAAAACCACTCGCAAAACTAAAAGCACAAACACTGCTTTGCACTCAGTTTGCAATTTTGGAACACACATTTTGCACAACTGTAGGCACAATTCACTGCACAGCACTCTTTTTGCGGAACTGTAAACACAACTCCTGTATTACACTCAATTTCCAAATGATCAACACACTAGCAAATCTATACACATGTATGGCTATCATTTACACTATTTTGCCAACTCTCTGGCACACATGTGAAAACTGTTTTAGATAATTCGTTCACTTTGCAATCAGCCTAAGCACTATAAATAAACCACAGGTCATGTACAATGGAGGGAGCAGGAAGAGTAATAATTAGAGGAGGCTGAAGAATAGGACATGGAGGTGAAGAAGTAGGAGGAAGAAGAGGCAGAAGTGAAGGAGGGAGAGGATGACGAGGAGGTGAAGAAGTGAGAGGGAGAGGATGACGAGGAGGTGAAGTTAGAGGAAAGGGACAAGGAGGAGCAAGAGGGGAAAGAGGAAGGGTAAGAAGAGAAAGAATTAGCCCTTTTACAGGCAAAAAAAAATCAGTCTACATGTGGGGATATTGTCATGTCAGGCCTGGATACGGCATTCCAGAATATATTTTCCCCGGTGCCTTGGACTAGGACAGTGCATGTGATGTAGATGGAATTTTGAGGGAGACGACCCGATGTAGATGATTTGTTTTGTCTCAGTGAAATTGCTATTTTGTGTTTTGACTTGGAAAAAAACACTTGTGTTTGTTTTGATGTGTGTAAATAAACACCAATACTTGAAGTTTGGATCTCTGTATGTTTACAGAACTATAACAAAAGTATGACCTCAAACTGACATAGTCTACCTTTTGCACAGAGAAAGCAAAAGCCAGATGTGTTTTTTATTCATACCATCAGCGTGTAGTTGGCACATTGTGTGCTTATTATTGTGATGGCTTGTGTTTACTGTTTGATACGAAAACACAATTTTTACGAAGGTGTGAAGAGCAAGGTGTGTTAGCTTTTGGAAGAGAACTACAATGTTTTGCTGATTGGGTGAAAGGTTTTCCTATTTGTGTGTAGAGTTTTGCAAAAAAAGCCATAGTTACAAAAAATGTGCTTAAGCAATCAGAAAAAAACGAAATGAATACTGGGTTTTTCTTTGGAGGAGAAACAGTTTAGTATGAGAGGTGCTGACTGAGTAAGTTTTGTTCAGTTGGGAATTTAGCCAGGAGACCAGGGACCCCACTCATTGCAATTGGCGTCATCGGATCTTTAATGACCGCAGTGAGTCAAGACCTCGGTTTACGTCTCATCGGAAGCAGTGTCCCCAACACTGCACTGTTTACTCCCACCAACACCATTTCCAGCGAACTTAGTTTCCCAAGTATCCAAGTACTAAGCAAGCCCACACCTGTTTAGCTTCAGTAAATCAGCAGAGACCGGCGGTATCCATTGATGTGGCTGCTGGCTGGCCTGGTTCAAACATCTCTAGGGTAGGGCCTTCAGCCAATTAATTATGTGTGGATAAATTCCAGGCAGTGCTAACATACAGGGCTGTGTGTATAAAATATTTGAAATAAGAAACAAATTTGTGTGTGCAGTCTCTTTTGCATTGTGTAAGATGGAATTGTGCCCAGCCTTTAGTGTGAACACAATGTCATTGCTTGCAATTAAAAAAAACATAAGTATATATACTCTTTTGATCCTGTGAGGGGGAAAAAAAACTATCCTTTAAAAAAGGTTAGGGTTGTTTCCTAAGTGTTTATTAGTTGAGTATGAGTTTGAGTATAATGTAAACAGTATGAGTTTGAGTATATGTAAACAGTACTTGTGTGTTTGTCATGCATGTGGCACTTGGCACGTGTGTGTGTGTGTGTGTGTGTTTATAATGTACAGGACGTTCCCTGACATAAACAATGACATTGTCCCTGGCACTGCATGCACTGGACTGACAGCGTCTCTGACGGAACTTAAGCCACAGATGGCTACTTACTCACAACGTCACCCTACAGAGGCCAGTGGCTGTGTGACTGCGTCAGTCCTTATAGTATCCCAGAGGTTTGTGCACATGGCTATCAGAGCACCACAAAACTGTTTGTTGTGGCCATGTGGATATTTGAAAGATCAAATTATTCCTCACAAGTCCGTTACTGGCTCCATTGTACCGTGTTTACTTTCTTTGCACTTTGTGTGGTTTAGGACATCTTTAATGATGCTGAACTATTACTATGGAAGACACCACCGTGAAGTACTTACAGTGCCTATAAAAAGTATTCACCCCCTTCAAGTCAGCACTGAGTAGGTGCACCTGTGGCCGCAATTAATCATGAGTCTGGAGTGAATATGTCTCAATCAGGCTTGCACATCTGGATACTGAAATTTTACTAAATTTTTCTTTGTACAACTGCTCAAGCTCTGCCAGGTTGGAAGGGGATCGGGTGTTCGGAATTCAAGTCCAGCCACAGATTTTCTATAGGATTGAGCTCTGGGCTTTGACTCAGCCACTCCAGAACATTCACCTCGTTGTCTTTAAACCATTTCTGTGTTGTTTTTGCTGTAAGCTTTGGCTCTTCTCCCAAACCGTAGTTCTCTTGCAGACTGAATCAGATTGTCATCCAGGATTTCCATATTTGCTGAATTAATTTTACTTTTACCTTTACAAGCCTTTCAGGGCCTGCTGTGGAGAAGTATCCGCACAGCATGATGCTCCCAGTGCCGCCGTCACCACCATGTGCATCAGGGAACCTAAGGGCATCGGGGGCACCAAAATGTAGTACATTTAGTTTAATATAAAATAGCTTTACCTCAAACTGATTTTCATTCTTTAGAACATTTACAATGGCAAAATGTAGGAACAGCATGTTACATGCAAGGATGATGTGTCCTCTCAACCTTCACTACACAGAAGGTCTAACAGGATCAATTCCCTAGATTCAAACGCTTGGGTAACTACATGCCGGTGGGTTTTCCCTATGTGGTCCACTATGGTGTATGCCAGTGTAACGGATGCCAGCTAGCTAGCTAGCTGTGCTTGTGGAACGTTGGTAAACCTCACTCCCCGACGCCTCAAGAGTGCTGCTGGCATGCGAGCCAGTAGCCTGGGCTATTGGCTCAATTGTTAGCGCGCTCGCCTCCCGATCCGAGGTGCTGCTGTTAGCGGGACCGAGGTGAAGTTAGTTTGATATTTGATATTCGGATATTCGACAGATATTTAAAAAAAAATGTATGCGGCCGGTTTCACCCCGTGTTTGCAGACAATGTACAAACAGATGACCTGTCTACTTGCTCCCAGCCGACCTTAGGGACCGTCTAAAAAGTACCTTCTGAACCTTCATAGTCTTTTTTGTCAATAGCTTTGACATCATGTGACCTAGTGACTCCAAACCAATTCAAAATAGTTATCCTATTTGGGACTCATCGGGCACACCTCTTTTTATGGTCACTGTATGCACACTGTATTTTATATGAATATTTTGTAAAAAAAATACATTATTTCCTATTTGAATGGTCCTCTTTTTTCAATACCTCCCAAGCCATGTGACCTAGTGACTCCAAACCAATGCAGAATAGTTATCCTATATGGGACTCATCGGGCACACCTCTTTTTATAACCATTGAATGCACAATCTATTTTATTTTAATATTTTAAAGAAAATACATTGTTTCCTATAAGGAATGGTCTCCTTTTTCAATACCCCCAGGGAAGTAACGTAGGGACACCAAACCAATGCAGTATGTCCTTTATGGGACTAATCAGACACACCTCAAATTAATATAAATTTTGCACATACTATTTTATAGTACCCATTTGTTTCCTATGGAAACTTTCTATAAATATTCTGTATTTTTCTCAATACCTTCCATATAATAGTAGATGGCAAATAATTTTTCATATTGAATCTCTGATCTCTGTCTGATAAGTACCCCATAGCAGAACAGTTCTGTATTGATCTGTGTTGTCTAGGACCCCTCATGTGGCAGCTATTGAGCAAAAAGCTGTTTTCCATAGGAAATAAATGTGATTCTTTAAAAAAAATAATAATATAATAGTTCATGCAAAATATTATTTCACATTGACGTGTGTCTGATTAGTATCACATAGCAGAACAGTTCTATGTTGATCTGTGATGTCTAGGACCCAGTATTTTGAAGGTATTGGTAAGGTATTGAAGGTACACAAAGCAGCTTCCATAGGAAACAAATTGGTTTTCTTTAAGAAATTAATATAAAATAGTATGTGCAAAAATCATATTAATTTGAGGTGTGTCTGATTAGTCCCATATAGGATAACTATTCTGCATTGGTTTGGAATAATAGGATAATTATTCTATATTGGTTTGGAGTCCCTAGATCACACGACTTATTGAAAAAAGGAGACCATTCATGATGGCAAATAATGTATTTTCTTTAAAATATTCATATAAAATACAGTGTGCATACAGTGACTATAAAAAGAGGTGTGTCTGATGAGTCCCATATAGGATAGCTATTTTGAATTGGTTTGGAGTCACTAGGTCACATGATGTCAAAACTATTGACAAAAAAGACTATGAAGGTAATTCAGGAGGTACTTTTTAGACGGTCCCTAAGGACGGCTGGGAGCAAGTAGACAGGTCATCTGTTTGTACATTGTCTGCAAACACGGGGTGAAACCGGCCGCATACATTTTTTTTTGAATATCTGTCGAATATCCGAATAACAAATATCAAACTAACTTCACCTCGGTGTTAGACGGTTCGAGTCCGGGCGTGTGCAGGGCTGAATCGCGCAGGTTCAACACAACGCAGGTTACACCTTGAAGCATAATCGTTATTTGATTTGCGTTTGACTTGCGTTGCTGTCCGTGGGTGCAGCAAAAGTTGAACATTTCGGTGCCTAGCCTACACACGCTTGTATGAATGCAGTGCTGGAGACGCATCCCGTTGGCATTGGCTACACAGTAAATACAATTACGGTTATGCTTCAAGGTAAACATCAGAGGCGATGGAGGCGACGGGAAAAAGCAACGCAACGGTCAGACCCACAATTCACTTCGGCAACAGATGACGTAAATCCATCTAAAATGAACGAGATGCGTCTTTTGACTTCAACTTTTGCTGCACAAGGCACCAGCCAATCGAATAACGGTTAGGCCTATGCTTCAAGGCATGGCATGCCTTCAAAGAGTGTAATGGAATTCTTCAATATTTTGTTTCCCTTAAACCAGAAATTAAGCATTTACATAAAGCACATGATATGCCGATTAAAAACGCATTCCTGTGAGACAGGCTAGGTGGTTACCAGGCTCATAATTCACTTTTAATTGCAAACAGAAAATGTCTGTTTCATTACCAAAGCAATGAAGGCTGGATGTCACTCAATACCATGCATATCATTTAGTCTCATCAGACCAAAAAGAACCTTCTTCCATTTGACCTTGGAGTCTCCTACATGTCTTTGGGCAAACTTTAGTCGAGATTTAATAAGAGTATTGCCACTCACCCATAGAGCTCTGACTGAAGAGCTTCATTTGAGAACTGCATTTAACTTCTTCAGAGTTGTCATAGGTGCCCTCCCCCGCCATTATTCTATATTTATGCAACCGTTTTTTTTGGCATTATATATTTTTAAATAATTAATATTAGCATATACTTTGTAGAAATCTGCTTTCACTTTGACATTAAAGAGGGGATTTAATTATTGTAAGAAAGGCCCAATTAAATTGACAAAGATTCCATTTATTAAAGCAACAAAATGGGAAATATCCAAAGGGGGTGAATAGTTTAGGCACTGTAAGACTAAATAAAATATAAATGACTCTAAATATCTAAAAAGAAATGTGTAAGATTATGTGATGTTGATCAGTGTCATCAGTGTCAGTTTCACTGTGGAGAGTGTTTGTTTGGCCGAGGGTGTGTTGGCAGGGGGTGTGTGGTGTGTGTGATACTGGTTAGTCAGGGTTGAGTGCATATGTGAGAGAGAGGGTTGGACTGTGTTCGAATGGGTGGGTGCGTCCTCCTGGCAGCTGATGGATGGCGTGGCTAGCGAGATGCCAACCCTATATGAGAGTGTAGCAGTCGCATCTCCACACACACACTCCATTCTTCACAGTCCTGTGTGCATTAGCAAGAACAAACGTATCCAAGAATATGGACTTTGTGAAGGGAGCTGTCGACGGACAGGTTGACCAGGTCATTGATAAAGCAGGTAAGCCTCTAAAATTTGTTTTACTGTAGTCCTTTAGCAATGATGCCTGACATTTCCATGATTTTGGAGCACAACATGTTGTCTTTTTGCAGCTCAAGTTGCAAAGGAGAAAGTTGGTGATCTGATGGGTGGAGGAGCGAAAGAGGAGAAAAAAAAAGGTGATCATATCCTTCACATTTACTGACACTCATTCATACACATTTAACCCTTAAAGGTGTAGGTTTTTGAACATTCTAAGTTCCGCAACAATTGAAGGTTCTAAAGTTCTATGTTGAATTCAATGAACCCAGATATTCTTTAGAATGTTCATTTCTCAACATTCCCGTCACACCGGTGTGACGGTACCAGAGAGGGTTAAAGCGGCGACTTCAGCAAAGAAATCACTATGCTCTTGCCATTCTCAATGTGGACTACCAGCTACAAATATAGACTGTGGATTACCAACAAGATTGCAAGAGATTCTATTACATTCTAAACTGATCTTGATTACAGAGACTTTATCCTATAATGTGCTTAACCCACCAGTACTATGCCAACAGCTTTTACTGTATTTCCATATCTTCACTCATAACATCTTGTGCAGGTGTCGGAGACATGGTGGGGGATGTGGCTGGGAAGCTCGCTGGTGGTGCCGCCGCAGACAGTGCTGCTGGCCAGGCTCTAAATATTGGCAAAAAAACTATTTGGATGATTTTTTTCTGCAATGCTATTGTTTGTGTAATATTGTTTGATATGCAAATATTGCTTTTTGATAGATCTGATACAAATTTCCAAATTCTTTTGTCATAAAGTCAGCAGCCATTGCTAGTAGTTGCAATAGTTTTAGTATAAGTAATAAAGAGTTTGTCAAAATGTCTGTACTAGTAAGTTTCTCCAGAGCTTTGTGTTTACATGACCAGAGCAGCACTGATGACTACAAGTTGTTTAGATGCTATTTAAGATTTTGAAATAAAGCATGCTGTTCAATTACATGAAAGTTTAAAACGAGTGAATTTTATATGTCCATTCCAAGTAACTGAAATAAACTACAGATACATTCCTACATTTAATAGAAAGTGGTATTGACTATTTGCCTTTCCTTGGCTACATTTTTAATTTTCTGCTAAATAGCCTTTTCAGTCCATGGCATACTAACAGCTACATGTGCATGAACTAGTGGTTTCCTGCTCAGGGTCTATCCAGCACTCTAATTGGGTTTAAAATTGTAATATTCTCCCATAATACCAAGTAGTTATTAGAAGAATACTTTATTTACTTTTAACAACCACAAATCTAACTCACTCATGTGTAATTGACCCTGTACATCATAGTAACATTGATCAGCCAAGAGCCAAGGTTGTTTGTTATTGGTATTGGTCCACAGTTCTCTTGGAAGTCATGAATTGACTATAAAGGTTTGTCAATAATAAAATACTGTTTATTTTCACATCTTGAATGCAATGTAACTCAGATGAGTAACACTATTAAAACACTACAGTCAAAATATGTGATCAGTAACTACAGTTTGCCAGAGCATGGAATTTTACTGATATGGCACGTGGCAACCCTAACTTTGACGAGAGAAGGTGCCAAATCCACACCCCATATTTTTTTTCTGAAGTCACGTTCCACAATGTTGTTGAACGAGATGAGGCAGGTGATGTGCTGTGATGTTTTACCTCCATTTTTAGAACCTTGTGAAATCTTGCTCTGTAAAATTAAAATATTCACCATGCATGCATGCATTTGTAGATCCTGTCAATCACACAGTGTGAGAGCCCTTATGACTTTGCAACTAAAAAAAAAAGACAGCTATTCATAAGTATATTGCCCATAGTTTGTCCAAAAGCTCACTGCACTCAAGGTTTTGTGTCTAGCAGTTTTTAATGTTCAATAATCAGTGATCTGTGCTATTCAGGTGCCTTCCATGTTTATATGTTTGTGGAATTGTATTTCACACCTGGACATGCAACATTTGCATTGCCCTTCACAGTGGCCTATGTGAAAGATAGATCATCAATTTATTCATTCATTTATTCATACTACTTTGGGAAGTGATAACAGCAATGCATTTCTGTCCTGTTAGACTTTTTTTATATGAATGCATTTTGATTAGGTTATATTTTATATGAATGCACTATGTGCATGACCTACGTTGCCTGGATGTGGCACTGTTGTCTAATCACAGTGTGCTAATCAACATGCTCCCTTTGTGGAACTCCCTGCAAAACCGCTCATGAAAGTATTACAAATTAAATCAGACACAGCTGCCGCGCTTCATAAAGGTACTTTTTTCTGATTTTATGCAATTGTTTACCCCGAAAGCGGATTTCTTGTTTGAACATGTTCCAGACACACTGTATTACTGAGAGCTCCATATTGCTGTGTGTTAGATTTAACACCCAGAGAAACTTGATATGTTATGATGACCAGTATGTTACAGTGATGCATGCAATTTACAGAACACAGTTTATAGGATATTATTATTATTAATAATATTCATATTATTTTTATTAACCAACAACCATTCTACAATGTCGTAAAGTATTTGAATGTATTTCGTAACTTTACTTAATTTAAGATCAACACAGATTTTGTGATTAGCCTATAATCCATTGTTACATCCATTGTTTTCCTCATAACCCTGGGTCACTCAATTGTGGACTGAACAATAACAAATAAACAGTACACAACATTTTAACAAAGGACCCTCTGGTTTACATTTCAACAAAACTCTTTATTTCACTTGACTATTTATAAAATCAGCTTGTCTGCTTTGATGCCAACTTAAATGTGCTGTGTGTGTGTGTGTGTGTGTGTGTGTGTGTGTGTGTGTGTGTGTGTGTGTGTGTGTGTGCGCGCGCGCGTGCACGTATGTGCATGGTGGGATTGAGGTATGTGCAGGTATGTAAATGTGCCTCACAGTATGCGCCTGTGCATATTTGTGTATGTGTGAGTGTTTGTGCGTGGGTGTGAAATTGTGACAGGGGTGTGCATGAGTGTGGGTGTGTGTGTGTGCGTGTGTGTGTGTGTGTGTGTGTGTGTATCTAAGTGCTGATAAGGCAACATGCAGTCCTCAGTTTTCCAATGGCTTCAAAGAAAGAACTCACTGCGATGTTAAAAAGATCTGTCATAGTTATCTAAAGCAGACACAAGCCTTCGGCAGGGGGTAGCACACACTGTTAACAGATAAATTGGTGTCAGAAATTTAGGTATCCAACTGAGAGTGGGGAAGAAGGACAGATCCAACAATTGTGACAGACAGTCCTCTGTAATTAATTAAAAAAAATCTCATGAACATCTTTAGCATTTGCTTGATACAACAACATTGCTAATAAACCGACACAACCACTGAAGAACAAACCTAGAGAGGCAGTCAGATATCATGACTGGTCTATTGCTTTACACTGCGGGCATTGAAGAGGTGGCACACCAACTGCACAAACATGCGTTCCAATAAAATCAGGACAGACAAATGAAGGGTGTTCAGCACTCGGTGTTTTGTCCTCCTTTTCTCACTCTACATTGTGACTATACAACCCCCTCTCTCACCAACTCGAATTATTTTTACCAAGAACAGATAGAAACATAAAATGGATGGCTCTCTAGCTACAGTATGAACACTCCTATACATATATATATATATAGAACTCTTTACGTAATCACAGATTTACAAAGACAAGCCAACCAAGAAAATGCACATCTATCTTTGTTAAATGAACAAAAATAGTTTAATGCATACTTTGTGTTCTAGGTTATATCTGTTCTTACATTCAAAAATAATCTGACATAATAAATAATTGTTTTTTTTAAATATGCACTGCCAAACCATATCACTACTGACATTACTGCAATCCACAAGCAATGACACATACTCTTATATGGAACACAAGGCAGAGGATTGTACTGTATTTCTGAGTGAATTTCATACACACCTCACTGGACTGCAGAACACATTGCACTTTTGTGAAGACAAAAACTGCAGATTATATAACTTGATGTCCCCAGTGAAGCAAAGAAATATAATACAATATATTGCTACATGCCCATGATGGAGTGGAAGAGAATACATATTGCTTTCTCACGTTCAATACCAACAGCAACTTCCCATCTTAAACATCCCCAACCATGCCACCTATCCCCACATCCGTGCATAGCTCAATTCACAGCTGTGTCGGGCCCATCACATTCAGTTGCAAACTCTCACAATCCCACATAATCCTCAAAAGCCTTACAGTAATAATCCCTTTATGTATTCTTCAAACTCCCTTTTTGCTCCCAAGTCTGAAGACTGTGTGTATGCATTTGTGCCTGCGTGTGCATGTCCGTGTGTGTGCATGTGTGCTGATGACGGTGTGTGGGTGTGTGTGTGTGTGTGTGTGTGTGCTGATGACAGTGTGTGTGTGTGTGTGTGTGCTGATGATGGTGTGTGTGTATGTGTGTGTGTGTGTGTGTGTGTGTGTGTGTAATGAGTCACATAGTGGGCAGTGGAGGTAACAGTAACACTAGGGTGGGTAGTAGCATGACAACAACAACACTGGAGGAGCAGGAGGTGGGTGGTGGGGGTGGGTGTGGGACGGGGCAGGGGGGGCATGAGTATAGAGCTACACCGAGCAGTAAAGGGGGCAATTTGGGAAAGAGGGTTCTGGGAGAGTCTCTTTTTTTTGAAGTTTGGTATCCATACAGTCACAAAAAATATCATCAATAACATCTGGAGTCGAGGAGGGGCAGAGGCCTGCAGGTGCCGGGCTCTGAGTGGTGCTGAGGGGGGAACAGGACGGGTCGGCTGCCCACCAGCAGCTTAATAACCCTGCAGGACACAAGAGACCACACCGTCAGCACACCAGCACTGGCTCCACTGGGACCAGAACATCTGGACACACCTTGACTCTGGTATGTGTCACCCTTGTGCAAATGAATTGAATTTAAATCATGTAAATGTAAAGGAGACAGAGTCATTTCTCCAAAATACAAAATAAATCGTAATCAGCACCCAGCACCCAGACACTGTGTGTTTTAAATTACTGAAAGTAAAAAACGACCCTCACAAGACAAGTGGTGCACGCTCATAGGAATTTAAAGCAGAATGGAACACAGACCAATTCTTCCTCCATCCTCAGACAGCTGCACATTTGTTTCAGTTCATTTGCACAAGGATGTACCGATAGCCATAACTGTGTAGAATGTGTAATAGTAGGAAAACAGCAGGCAAAGACGGCTGGTGAATTCCACTCACCTCTCCTCCATCTCCTCCCTGCTCCATGCCTCCCTGAAAGTCAGCCTGTGGACACAAGACACAACGTGAGCACTAGGGGGAGCTAGAGCACTGGCAGTCTGAGACCAGGCAACACATTCCATTTCTTTTGACATGATGATGTCAAAGATGTCATTCCTTCAAGCTCTGAAGCAGCAGGTTTTAGTTTCATCCATGCATGCAGAGATGCAGCGATTTGTGTTAGTGGTCATGAGCTACCGCTGAGCCCTCCTGTGGTTATGTGTGTGTGTCTGTGTGTCTGTGTGTGTGTGTGTGTGTGTGTGCAGGAGATGCAGCAGCGTTGTCTGCTGCTGCTGAGGGCTGAGTGGAGCGCTCGTGTCCATCCTGCGGTAGGGATGATGGATTGGCCCCCCTCTCTCTCTCCCGCTGCTGCTGGGCTAGAACATCAGCCGTGGCTAGGCTAGGCTAGGCTGCCTCTGCATTGCAGTCGGAGCAGGCTGCTGCCCTGTTGCTGACTCATACTGGTGGCTACAGTGGAGGACTCGCACGCTTCATTCTCCCTTTCCAACTTCCTGATTCCATGCTCTCTCATTTAAAAGATGTGTCTCCACTTCCCCATTTTCTCTCTACCCAGCGGTTTTTGTCGAGACTTGGATGAAATGAGAACAATGCCACCACATCCAGAAAGAATGTGCATGGAAAATGTCAACACAGTTGTTGCCTGAGCGTGAGTGGCTTTGCCATTGACAATGGCAGCCAACACCTCAGCAGATCTGTCAACAAGTCAAGAACTCCGCCGCGGTTCTGTTTGTTAGGCAGTCTCAATGGCAGGGCGTGCAGCATGAGGAAGTGGATCAGTGTCAGGGAAGAAATCATCCCTGGGTCAAACGCATACAGAAGCATACGCACATACACACATTCCCACATTCGCCTGTACTCTAAGCATGGTACAGTCATTCTGTCAACCTGGTTCAGAGGACAAATCTGCCCCAAGAGCAGGTTATATCAGACTGGCTGAAAGGCCAAGACAGGTGTGGTTTGCTTTGCTTTGATATTCATGTTTTTTTTTACTATCTAGCCAATGCTGTGTGCTAGTGGAAACATATAGCAATTATTGCGGGCAGGTGTACAAGTCTATGAAGATATCCCACATGGAATTTCATAAACATACTATTTGCTAAATACAGCTTATTCTTTCCAAATTCTGTTAATAAATAAACCGATATACAGACAGGATTGATAAATCATCTGTATAGGTATTCATTTCAAATAACTTTAATTACATCTACAATGCATAGCTGGTAGCATATAGACATATTGACATAAGGGAGCATAAAGGGTGTGCTACGCTATGGTTACGTAGGGCAGGACATAATGTTCCATTGCTCATAACACATACCAGGGTTTGCCAATATGCTGCCAAACGAACAGCAAGTAGCTTGCTACACTATCTGGTTTAACCACAGATCTTGACATTTCATTCGGTCCGCCCCAAACCAGAGCAGCGCTGGTCACAGCTGAGCTTTCCTTAGATGGGGTTAGTATGGGCTAGCAGGCTTGGAACTGGACATACTGGACAAGATTCACCCAATGAGATTTATACAGAATGACTAAAAATCAGGAATGTTACGTAATACACACTATGTAATTTAATTCATGAATATTAAATCTTAGCACATTTACTCTAGACCAATATTTGTAAGCTAACCAGACACAATGAACTGTCACAGTGACAAATTCTTCCTTCTCTACTGATTTTTTCACTATCACCTAGATGTTACCATACTTTTTGCAAATATCATTATGATGGGTACACTGTACACCTCAATAGAGGTCAAATGATTAAACTACCACACCGTCTACCAGAGAAGACTAAGAAGAAGACCAAACCTGTGTGTGAACAAGATTAAATGGGCTTATGCTGGTTTTGCTCACAGCCCGGGCCATTTTAAGCTTTATGGGGCATGCTGTGCATTCATAAATCATTGTCCCCTCCCCCCAACAATGCAGGCACCTCATAAGCAACCTCATCCTGATTTAAGCCAGAGGAAGAGTGATGAGAGACAGAAGAGAGGTTAGGTTCACAGCATTAGACATGACAATCAGACACTTGCAGGACCGTCTTTAAATTTCACCACACACGTTTCACCTTGGCATCAGCGCCAGAGCAACATCGTATACAAAAAATAACTCATCTTAACTTTGACACCAACCAAACGGATCAATGACACCCAGCTAGAGCATTGAGCCACTCACCGGGTTGACCATGCCGGAGCCGGCAGCCACGTTCTCCACTCCCTGCCCTGTCTGCTGGGAGAGGTCAGCACCGGCCATTGTAGGGTCTCCAACAATATTGGCCTGGTCAGTGGTCCTGTTGGCCACTGGAGGCAAATGTTAGAGAGGAGCGTTAAGACTGAGTTCCATCGCCACAATACCATAAACAGGATTATTTATTCAGAGGCTTATATGCCTGCATACTAAGTACATGCACAAATACATGGAATATGTTTGCACTAAATATGATTGTACAAATGCATGCAATGCAATACCTTTATTTACGCTGGCTTCTACTCCCTGTTTTGTCTTTTCACCTGTGAAAAAAAGATACAGACAAGGATTGTAAGAGGCTTTGTTTTAGGTTTGTGTCATTCATATTTTTTCATTGTTGCATTCTGCTGCTATTGTGGACTCAAGTGGACAGCTCTGTATCCCCTCTCTGTGGAGGACACTGCTCTGTGCACCCTCTAATAAGGTCAAAAACATAGGGGTTCCTGGCAGCCATTTTATGCAGCATTCAAGTATTGGGACGCTTACTGTAGGCAAGATGACTGCAGTTACACTCCATAAACACTACTCTCTGTGTGGTAATATATTCTCTCCTCTAAATGAACTCTACCTCCCTACCTGCATATCTACCTGTGGCAACAAACCCTTTTAAGCATAGTAACATACAGTACAATTGTATCCCACTCGGAATTACACCCCTGGCCTTTGTAACTATCTGCATCCTTGTACGTATTTAGCAGCTGCCCTGCTGATTAAATGGGAGTTATATAACTCACTGGAGAGGGATGGGGAGGACAGAGAGAGAAGGCAAAGAGAACGTGAGACAGAATGAGAGGAGAGAAAACAGAGAGAGAGAGATGGAGAGAGCATCAGGAGGAGAGAAAACAGAAAGAGAGAGACTAACAGAGATTTAGCCCAAAGAAGGATGCATCAGCAAATCCTGTTGCAAACTAAACGATACTACAAGCTTTTATTTCATAACCAGCTTATAATATGCCTTACCTCACAGTGTGTATCTGTGGCACTCCATACAAATCTGTAGAAAATCTATACATCTAGTATAGTATAGTATAGTAGCCTATAATATAGTATAATATAGTATAGTATAGTATATTAGCCTATAATATAGTATAGTATAGTATAGTATAGTATAGTATAGTATAGTATAGTATAGTGTCTCTCATCCTTGCTCTTTATGAAAATGTGATTGCCCCCCTCCACTGTCCACTGGGGGGGGGGGGCTGTCTGGATGCTGCTCTCTGGGTCCTGCTGAGACTCTCTTTTTCATCTATACCCCCCCCCCACCCCACTGTCTCCTTCGCTTCCACCCGTTCTCTCTCTCTCTCTCCATCTCTCTCTCTCCACACACCCCGTACATCATCAGCAGTGGCAGCAGCAGCAGTGGTGGCCATGTGACGGACTGGAGCATCTGCACAGGCGTCTGCCCTGCCTGCGCTGCAAAGCAGTCTCTCACGTCACACCAGACACCCCCCAACCCCATCCACCCTTCCCCCCTCTGCCTGCCTGCCTGCCTCCCTCTCTCCATCACCACCTCTCTCTCCCTCTCTCTCCCTCCCTCTCTCTCCCTCTCTCTCCCTCCATCACCATTTCTCCCTCTCCCTCTCTCTCTCTCGCGCCCTCCCCCTGCTGCAGTCCCCATGTCTCACGCCAGAGGCGGCTGAGCACCAGCTGCAGCGGCGTGTCCCGTTCTGGGATTACTGAGTGATTTCAGACACACTTCTGTACAGCTGCAAGCAAACCCAGCTGCAAACAGCTGCTAGTGTACAATAAAATCCCACTGTAAGGACTGTATGCCGAACTGTGTAATATTGCATCTCTAATTAGGTTCTGGCAATTTCCCTCATGGAGGCTCTGGGTGTGGGACTGGAAGGGGGGGTGCAAATACAATTCTCTACTGGATGCTTTCTCGGGTATAGATGATTTAGACTCCTCCCAATTGTAGAGAGATATATAAAACTACAATGAGATAGGGAGAAGGAAAGGTATCTGCTTCACCACAAAATGGATGAAAATCCACACACATATGAAAGACCCCTTTGCAAGAAAATGGCAAGGATTGTGAATTTTGAATGAATGACCTTGATGACGAGCACAAAATGCTCAGGGACTAAATGCCTCACCAAAGCTTAGCAAATTTGCAAAAAGGGGACATGATGTTTTCTTAGCTTAGATCATTTCAGTTAGATTACAATACTCACTTCACTACTGCAGCCAGAATCATAAAAATGATGAACACCCCTAGTCTGATCAAGGGAGGTCAAAGCTAGCATAGCAGTGCGCTGTCAACTGCTACAGCAGCAGATATTGGATATTTGATCAGGTGCATTGCTCAGCAACGGACACTGTGGGCTGAAATGTTTCGGTCATTTCTCTTCCATACTCGTGTTTTTCCGTCTCTCAGAATAACTCTTTGATCCTATCCCACCCCCATCTGGTGTGTGTGCAGCCCAGGGAGCAAGAGCTGCCGCACGCTCCTATGACATAACACCTAGTATGGCACTTTGTGTTCCGCCATCTCGCTCAGTCTCCCTCTCTCTCTCTCTCCATTTCTCTCTTTCTCTCCCTCCATCTCTCGCTTCATATTTTATGCCACAGTGCTGTAAGAGTATGCGGGGGTAGTGTTAGGCATCAGAGTATTCTCAAATAAGCAAGAAAATCCTGCCGCAACACAAACACACACACACACACACGCACGCACACACACGCACACACACGCACGCACACGCACACGCACACACTCACGCACACACTCACGCACACAGGGGGTGGGGAGTAGAGAGAGTGATGGGGGTGGGGCTGATTGCTGCAGTGCTCAGCTGATACTCAGTCCTACACACACTTCTCCACACGCATACAAATATTGATGTAATGTAGAATTGAGAGCCAATGAATTGTCATCATTTTCTCATAATAATCTGCCCTGCTGTATCAGGGGTCTCTCTGATATTCACACAGCACCTTCTCATCAGAGAGATGCCGTAGGCATTCTACCATGTCTCAGGAAAGAGCACTGTGTCCCCAATAAAATAAATCTACTGAACAGATCTCAGATCAGACGACAGATCAGAGACACACAGCGCTTTTCTTCTCCCTGAGAGAAATAGGCTGATCTCCATCGTGCCGTGCTCGCTGAAGCCTGTCCTCTGAAAATCACCCCCGCATCCATCCCTTCTCTCGCTCCATCACCACCCCTCGCTGCATCGGCTCTGTGCTGCTCTGGCTGCATCTGCCGCATTACTTACATCTGTTTGAATGTGCATAAAAATGACACCGCTGTCTCAGCAGCGTCCCAGACCAGGAGTCTCACAGGACCTCATTTGGGAGAGATGACCCCCCCCTCCCCTCCCCTCCCTCGTCCCCCCCCCCCCCCCAACTCCTCTTCTCGTGTCTTACCTCGAAAGAAACCATGATCTCTTCTGTCACTTGTTCAAAACAGGCATATTTTTCAGTCTTTCTTTCCTAGCTCACCCCCTATCCTATCCTACGAGCTGTTTCCACTGGCAGAAATGAATCAGCAGTGAAAACAGCGATTCGCTCCTCTCCCCCCCGAGAGCGTGCCGCCGTTAGCACTCACCCACATACATGACGCCCTCCTTGGTCTTGGCGGCTGCCTCCTCCACGCCTGCCTTGGTTTTCTCTGCGGCGGCCACCACTCCTTCCTTGGCCATGGAGAATCCCTTCATAAGAACATCCATGCTGGACTTGCTGGTGTGAGGTGTTCCTTGGACCTGCTGGATGAAAGGCCTGCTGGGCTCTTCTCGTTTGGTGTGTAAAGATGTGTGTGTGTGTGCGTGCGTGCGTGTGTATTGTGTCCGTGCGCAAAGCTGCTTCTTCTATGTGTGTGTGTGTGTGTGTGTGTGTAGGGAGAGATGGAACGCGCACGAGGGAGAGTGAGGGAAAGAGAGAGAGAGAGAGGGGAAAGAGAGAGAGAGCGAGTGCGCGAGAGGATTAAGCAGTGGGTCTGAGCTGAACCGGATGGACTGGGACACCTTTTGAGAGCGCAAGCGGTGAAGAGTGAGTGAGAGAGTGAGAGAGAGAGGGTGAGTGAGTGAGGGAGAGAGAGAGAGAGGAGAGGAGAACAAGCAAGCGTGTGAGAGAGAGAGAGGAGTCGCGCGCAGGACTATGGGATGCAGAGAGACAGAACCTGCTGGATGCTGCAGCACATTTAAGTCGTGCTGAGGCTCCAGCCCCCACCCCTTAAACACACACACACACTGAACAAGCCCGCACGCTCCCTCTGCAACATTCAAACGGGCTGATCACACTTTAAATCCAAAAAGCTTTGCATCTCTGGTGATCCAATAGGGATTTATCTGGCATAGTAAAACGCTGGTCATCCATTATGTTTATCATATTGTGTGGACAAACAAAGAACATTGAATTGAATACTTCCATCCTTCCACCAAGAGGGCACTCACACTATGAATCCGTGAAAAAAAAATATATAAACACAAACCCAAAAATAGCTTGAGATTAAATCTGTCGTTCATATTTGTTGAGGTGGGGTGGAGTGGGGAGGTATAGAAATAAATAATGTAAAAAGAGCTGAATCACTCCCCCTCCATCGGTAAGGTACACATAAAGGTCCTCCTCTGCAAAAGGAAAAAAGAGCTTCCAGCACAGCCATTGGCTAAAAAGCTGTGACTCCCCCCCTTCTTGCCAGCTGCTGATTGGTTACCTGTCATGATGACATGATGATGATGATGATGAGACACCCCTAACTGCAGAGACAGGAGTGGGAGCACTAGAGGCATATGGTGCGCACTCACGTGACTGGGACACAACCCATCACTACTACAAAGGCTAAATATCTAGCAGCTATTACATTTCAAAGCAGCCAAGCCCAAGGAGCTAGACATCAACCTAAATATCTCCACACCATGTGTCATAAGCCCTGCACAACATCCATAGGCAGAATTCAGTGCTTTATTGGCAGTGATATTGGGTGCTTTCTCCTATAAAGAAAGAGCTCCATTGATTTTTAATGCAGAGTTCAGAGGTGAAGCTTCTTGTCTGGGGGAATGACATTAAAGATAGCATGTTTTTGAGTTTTGTGCCAAGCATGGGACATGCTTTCTACCACATTCTTCTGGGGAGACATTCCTCCTGGCAGCAGCACACCAAATTAAATCGGCCATGACCAAATGAGAAAAAAGCTATATCACGATTTCTATCACAATCGGTCGCTGTTAAGTCCACCGAATTGCGGATCTACACGATCGCTCAGTACTTTGGACAGTCATCTCCAGACTGCAGTCTACAAGGCCTAGCTTCTAGCGTTAACGTTATCTCCAGACTGCCAGTGAATTCACCGGGTTGGTCAGTTGCTAAAGAACTTTGTTGGCATTGCATCGGTTGTGAAGACACAGCTCTGTGCGCAGTTTTGACGGATCATCATTGCCCTTGGACATTTTCAGCTGGTTTGGAAATTGGACTAATTTTTAACATCACTTTCCCCCCTTTTTAAATATATTTTCTTTTGTTTTTTTGTATTTGTTTATTTGTTTTGTTGTCTTTCTTGTATGTCTTGGTGTCACGGGTACGCTGGCGACTACGCGGCTCCGTCCGGCATTTTTTGTATTTGTTATTTTTTAAATGTATTTTTCATGTCTTGATGTCATGGGTACGCTGGCGACTACGCCGCTCCATCCGGCATCTTTTGTCTTGTTGTTATGCGTCTTATTTGTGGAGCGCTTTGGGTTGCACTATGTGCATGTTAAATGCGCTGTAAAAATAAATCTGACTTGACTTGACAATATAACTAACATTAATTGTATGACACACAACCTATACCGAATGAATTGAAAACCCCCTTTTGAACAAAGAAGGTTTCCACAGTGCCTTGCTTTATGTCAGAAAAAATATTATTTAAAATAATTTAATTAGGTACTTTGTGGGTGTGCAATGAAAGTTCAAAAGAAATCCAGACCCTGGCTTGTGAACTGCACCGGAGATGACTAAGCCACTCATCACCAGAAATGTGTCAAACAGATTACAGGCGCCCTGGAGGGATGGGAGCCACATCAGAAAAGTTAGCTAAAGTTTGCTATTTACAGTAATTAATTTAATGATAATAATAATTATTACATTTTTAATGTGCAATAACCTTTACAACTGATTTTTTAAATTAATAATAAAAAAAAACCACAGTTGTCAGCTGCCCTCTGGTGGTCAGTAGTGAAAAGACAACAAAGTGAAAACCAAACGTTTCACACGATGTGCCCTGCCGCCCACCTTTAAGCATTCTAGTATCCAAACTGAAGATGACGGATGCCACCACAGTCCAACTATCTACCTTAAATTCAATGGTGGGTATGGGGTATAATCTCATGAAACTTGACTTGATTATTGGAGTGCAGCAAGGAGTTATTTAGGAAAGCTCTGTGAAAAGCCTAATCAAAATTCTTCTAGAAATCTGTGTAATTTCACTGCTATCAAGTATACTAGCGTAGCCTGGGAATACCCACACCAACTTTCGGCAAATTTGAGATTTGCTCTGCAGGTTCATCTGGCTAAGAGGCCATTGAAGCCTATTTCCAATGTCCCTAAAACACGAGCATGCAAATACAATTACTAATCTGGCATGGACGTGTATTTCTTTGGAATGAAGTAAACAACTACATTTAAAACCTTTGTTTACAAGATTGCTACACTTGATTACAAATGATTTTGTAAAAGTTGAAAGTACCAATTTAAGTTTAATTTCACTGCTAGTTACACCCCTGCTGGAAGTCGCAAATCAATTAACCTTTTCCAGACCCACTCTCAATTGTACAACTGTGAAGGTCTTGGTGTCCCCAGGCTAATGTCAGCATAAATTTGACCAAAACCAATAGGGAACCTTAAAGAACGATGTGCCAAACTATTACTGTCTTGTCTCATGCACTTCAGAAAACGTCAGGTTGTTATAGCGAGTCTCTCTCTCGTTCTACTATATTACTTAGCCTGCCTTGCTTTTTGTAGGCCTACCTTGTGATGGCTAGAGGATAGACTATTGTCCACTCTGTCCCATGATGTGTTCACTCCAAAAATATATCTGCGGAGTAAGAAAATAATGCTTCAGGTTATTTAATTCTTGAGTCTTCTACTGAAGCTTATTCATCGTCAGTCTGAAGAAGAGAAGACAATGCTCACTTTTACTGGAAGGCAAGCTGTGTCTGCCACAAAGGATTTCTTTTTCAGAAAATAAAATCCCTTTTCAAAAATCGGGCCAAAACTAGAGGAACGGCATGAAGAGCAGCCCCATCCTTGTCACATGACAATATGACGTGTAAGAACAACATTTTGTAAACTCACTGTTCAACTTGCATTCCCATAATAGTTTTCTGATTAGTATTAGAGATATTCTGAAATTTAATTTAATTTAACAGTGATTCCTTGGCTTTTATTAATGAAACCGCACAGAACAGGCATGTTTGTGTACTAAAATAAGGCAATTTACTTAGAAATGGGTACATTGGACATAGTCAGTACACAGAACAGATTTCCTTGGTAAACATAAGGCACCTTTTCTTTTCACCAGATGCTGCACATAACACAAAAACAAAAACATCAATACATGAAGTCCAATCTAAGTTTTACACATCATTTGAGACAGATGATCATTTTTCAATTCAAATCCCCCTGACTCTCATTCTGTGTACAGCTGATCTTCAACTGGCTGTTAGGAATCTTTTTATTGTAGAAAAAGATTGGATTATGGATATGACTGTTTAAATTATAACTTTGAGGCATTTTAGTTGAGGAAATGTGGTACATTGGATATTCCCCTCTGAGGGCATTTTTAAGTACGTGTGACCTAACAAAAAGTAACAGATAGGAAGTATGGTGAAGTTTCTTGTGCTGACCTGATGTGAAATGACATATTCTGTTTCACTACTGCTCTGAAACTTAAGTGAATGTACATACATGAAACTTGGCAGACACCAAACCACTCCTTTTTGTAATCACACTCCACAATTCAGCATTCTGATACATGTCAGTTGTTTAGATTGACCACTATTTAATCTGGTCATAAATTGCACGTGGTAAGCCAACTACGAAATTCTGTTTGAAATTGAAATTGAATTTACCAACAAGGCAATGCAGAAATCAGCAATGTTTTATATACAAAACAAAATGTTCTGTACAAAGTTATTAGTTTTCATATGCCTGGGCATACATGATATTGAGCAACATATTTCCAGTACAAGGCCATTGTGTGATAGGGATATCTAATTATATAGAAGGCTATATTGAGATTATATTTTTAGGGGATTTTCATACAAAGGTAATAGCTAGTTCAGTTTACTAGTCGCCATAAGTTTCCATGTCATAAGCATTCACAAATTCTGCCATAACAATGGCACCAGTCATTTGATTTGAGCTATTAAGGCCTGAGAAGGTGCAAGTGTATCTGGAGACTGCTACTCAATATGCCAAAGGTTCAAACAAACAACATGATAGTCTTGAGCTGACAACAGCAATCATCAGGTAACAACCCCAAATAAACCAGAAAAAGTTAGAACGTCGTGTAAAATGCAAATAAAAACAGAATGTGAAAATCTACAAATCTCAAAACCCATATTTAGTGGCAAAAGGATGTAGACAACATGTAAAATGTTGAAAATTAGAAATTTGACAATTCCATGGAAAATATATGTTCATTTTGAATTTGATGCCAGCAACGTTTCAAAAAAAGTTTACGTATGAGTTTACGAGATTTGCAGATTATTACATATTGTTTTTATTCGCATTTTACACAACGTCCCAACTTTTTCTGATTTGGGGTTGTACATTAATGTTACTGCAAAGAAGGAATAGCTCAGCAAAGTCATCATTATACAGATTTTTCTATTCTAGTCCAAATACCCAGTCCTTTAATGCATATCCAATGTGATATTGAGTGCTGTATAATTTGTTTTCCCATGTCTATCACAAATGGTGTCCACTATGTGACTTCAGTATGACGTTTGGCAAATATATCACATAATGCTAATTTTGGTTGTTAGATTTTCCATTCTTTTTTTTAGTAATTAGTTGGCAATCTACAGTAAAAACACAAGACTGGAAATGCATTGAGGATCAAACATATGGACAGCAGATAGAAAATCTGTTCAATTAGATTTTAGCTGAATTTCCCCTTTCAAAATGGTTGACACACATACTGTACAAGCACAGACACACACCAAGCACAGACCACACACAAACTTACTTACACACACATAGACAAACAGGCACGCACACACACACACACACACATAACTGCATCTGTAAATATGGAAATACTTAACACATGACGACAGACAATTTAATTCTTTACAAGATTATTTCTTAAATAGCTGTGGAAGTGTCAATATACTATTTGTTTTCGGCAACAAAAAAAATCTGCACATAGAGCTACAAAGAACTGTTTAGAAGAGTATCAATAGTGCGATAGTCCTCCACACTGAGAGAAGAGAGGATCTACTCCCTCTTCACCCAAGCTTGTTGTCCATGGCTCCTGCCCACACAGACCTGCCTTATACATCTATGGCTTTCACGGAAAGCACGGGCTGACGTGCGGCCATGTTCTCCCAGACTGAAGAGGGGCCGAGACTGAAGAGAGAGCGGAAGGGGCTGTTGGCCAAAGAGCGTTATTCCAAATACAGTCACCTTGCCTTGAACCACAGAGCTTGTCTTTCTCCTGGCCCCCTGCGTCCCTCAGGCACAAGGAGCAAAAGAAGGCGCCCAGGTCTTTGTGAGTCTGCCCAGCGGTCACTCCTGCTGCTCCGTGCTTTGCTCCTGTGCGTACAAAACCCTTAAGCCACAGGCTCTGGGGTTCACTGGGTAAGGCGGCTGGATGGTTGTTTTGTCCTTGGATGCGTTTCATCTGCGGCCGTATCGCACTGAGCACAGCGGTCATATTTTGATGTCTTGCGATTCGACCATCTTGGCCAGAGTCTTCTTGATGCGCAGGGCTGTGAGGCGTGAGGCAGGGTTATGTGCCCAGCACTCCGACATCAGCTTCAGGACTGCACGCAGACACTACAGGCAGGACAGGACAGTGGAGAGAGGGAGAGACGGAGCAGAGCGTTCAAGTGAAAAATGTTAGAGCGACACTTTTTGAAATCACTATGTTGCACAAAGACCATAAAATACTGCCACTGCCAGGAGACTGAATTCCTGTGAGCAATGTAGACTAACCTGTAAATTCAGAGTGAATATTTAAAGCTAAAAAGAAGATGGACACACAAAAAAAAAAAAAAAAATCAGGGGATAGAAGTGCAAGGAAGTGTGGCCCTCCGTGCATCTCACCTCATTGCCATTCCAGCGGTTGGACACAGCTGGCCGTAAGCCCTTCACACACACCACCTCCCGCATGTCCTCAAAGCAAGGGTCCGCTGGCACCATGTCCCAGTATGGCAGCTGATACTCCTCCACTATACCTGTGGGGAAGGAATTGAGTTGTTGAGGGGTCTCTATTGCAACCACTATTAAGAAGCATTAGTATAATGCACCTGCTGTGCAAAATCACATACAAAATGTTTGTGTGTGTTAAATGTAAATAACAATGGTACAAAAAAGAAAAACGCCTTTTATTAAACAGTGTCTCAGCACTGAAAAACATGTTTTCAAACATGTCAAATATTTGGAGGATAATAAATGACACACACATGCATTAGCCTCTCACAAATATTCTTTACTATTAAGCAGCTAAATCTGAATGCTTATATTAGCCGTCTTAAGTGGGAGTACACATAAAATATCAAAATAAAACATTAGACACGTGTTCATCATGGCACATGCTCACCTCCAGTCACACATCGGCGGGCGATCTCCCAGACGATGAGTCCGTAGCTGTAGATATCCGCCATGAGGAAGGCCTGGAAGTGGTTCTTGTTGAGACTCTGGTCCAGCACCTCAGGGGCCATGTACCTGCGCGTTCCCACGCGAGCGCTCGGGGGCAGGTCCACCTCATTGGTGTCACTGCGGAGGAACAACACAGGCATCCCTCAACACTGGGCACACAGAGTCTTTAATGACCTTTCAGTGTTTATTCATTTGTGTCCATTTGTTTTCCTTCACTGCTGAATAATATGTGTAAGTTCGTATGTGCCACTGGTGATGGAGCAGCACCCCTCATACATGTGAGCATGATCATACACTCATACACTTTTTATATAAATATACTCTTTTGATCCCGTGAGGGAACTTTGGTCTCTGCATTTATCCCAATCCGTGAATTAGTAAAACACACTCAGCACACAGTAAACACACAGTGAGGTGAAGCACACACTAATCCCGGCGCAGTGAGCTGCCTGCAACAACAGCGGTGCTCGGGGAGCAGTGAGGGGTTAGGTGCCTTGCTCAAGGGCACTTCAGCCGTGCCTACTGATCGGGGTTCGAACCGGCAACCCTCCGGTTACAAGTCCGAAGAAACACCAACCAGTAGGCCACGGCTGCCCACTCAGAGGTGAGCTATGCACTATGTTTAAAACAAAATATGATTTTCACAATTTCACAAACAAATCCCCATTAAGCTCAGCTAACTCTCAATCAGACAGCAGTATGTTGACCATTGGAGACTGAAAGGGGGGGGAATCTTTTATTGCACTGTACCTATTGAATTTCACTGCCAGTCCAAGGTCTGCAATGCAACAAGTGCCATTTTTCTTGATGAGGATATTCTTGCTCTTCAGGTCTCGGTGGGCGATGGCAGGCTTGCCCTGGGTGCCGTAGATCTCTGTGTGCAGGTGGCACAGGCCGCAGGCAGCAGAGTAGGCCAGCCGCAGCAGAGCTTGGGGGTCCAGTGTGGCGGCCCTCAGATAGTCGTACAGGGAGCCGTTCTCATGGTGATCTGTGATGAGGAAGAGCTGCGTGAAGGACCCTGTGCCCTTTATGTCCGCCGCAATGAAGCCTGCACAGGAAACACAACACATTGGTTAAACATGTTCATCCATTCGACTATCTAGACTGCCTCCCCCCCCCAATCTGTATCTCAGCTTATTTATTTCACTGAGATAACAGTCTGGCTACTCCCAATGCACTCTGTTTCCCTCGGCTACCAGGATAGTGGACCAATCAGTAAGTAGGGGGGATGATGTAACAGTTTCCATATGGAAAGTGTCAGTGGAAGCAATAAAATGGTAATAGCAAAGCCAGCAAATATCACAGAATTGCAGCCGGAAGAATGCGTAAATAAATATAAGCAGCAAAGGTACATTGTTGTCGTAGTGCCAATGCAGCTTATTATTATCCGTTTGAAAAGGTAAGTGGCAAAGTAGGAAGTAATGAATATCTGATAAATGTGATTGGTTAGGTTGGACCAATGATTTCATAGTTAACACAGTCTACACCCATTAGGATATTACTATTGGACACATTTCCCAATGGAGTTATGCCAGACCCTCTTTATGAAGTGAATAGATCTAGTGATACCAGGCTATCAATGATCATTAAAATAACACAATACTCTGAGACAGCAAAATAACATTAGAACTTGACAAGAGACGGCATTTACAACTGCAGAAACATACTGGGTGTCCAAAAAAGAAACCCTAAAATTACTGTTTTCAGCTTATAGTTAAGAGTGTAAATCTATGCCCTAACCTGAACATTTTGTGGGAGGGAGGTCAGATAATTTTGGCAGACAGAAAAAAACATAACATTGCCAATGTGTCAGAGAAGATAGTACAGTAGGTGTACCTAAAATGCCAGTTAAAGAGTAAACACGTACCCAGAATGTTCTCGTGCCTCATGAGAACCGTCTGGTAGATCTCGGTCTCTCGGAACCAGCTGGCCTCCTCGCGGGTGAAGAAGACTTTGACGGCCACCTTCTCCCCACGCCAGCGGCCGAGCCACACCTCCCCGTAGCGCCCCTTCCCGATCTGACGCACCATCTGGATCTGCTTAGCGATGGTGCGCTGGACCTGGCCACCAGAGGAGGAAAGTCAACACACACACACACACACACACACCTAACTACACGCTGCTGAAATCAGGCTGCTGCTGCCACGCTGCAATGGAAGCATGCAGTAGAAGAACATAATAATGTACTGCATGTCTAACCTTTCAGATGCAAAAATATGTAATAATATATATATATATATGATATAATATATCCTTTGGGGATCAATAAAGTATCTATGTATCTATCTATCTATCTATCACAAATAGCAGCACTAACACTGCAGTATGCACTTAGGTGCAGTGCTTTGCTCTTACCAGCAGGGGGAGCCCAGAGCCACTGCCTGTGCTGGACTGGTTGATGAGCTCTTTGAGAGACTCTCCTATGGGAATGAAGGCCTCGTCCTGCTCCAGGTCCTGGTCATATTGCCTCCGCTCCATCTGCACTTTATATCTGCTTGGCAACAGCATCATGGTCAGTGTGAGTCAGCAGATGAGGGGGCATCAGTGATGAACTTGAAAATCTCACACTGAAGTTTCACAAGATGAACCCCGCACTGTCAAACAGACTCGACCAAAAGTTCATCTCCCATGCTAGTCTATACCCAAGAGAGGGTATGTAAGTGGATACACATGAGAACAGGAGAGAGAAAAAGAGAGAGAGAGAGAAAGAGAGAGAGAGAGAGAGAGAGAGGGGGGAGAGAGAGAGAGAGAGAGAGAGAGAAAGAGAGCAGGATGAGGAGTGAGCGATTTCATCCCTCTGGAGTATACTTGCCTGAAGTAGCAGATGACCGTGATGGTTATGAGGGCGAAACAGCAGACGGTCACTGATACGAGGAAGGCCAGCCAGTGGGCACTGCCAAAAAGCGGGTCTAGGACACACAGAAGAGAGTTCATGTCATTTCATAGCATCGCAGACATGACATGAAGTCAAGGGGAAGTCAAAGTCAACGCAAATGCTCATTCACATATCTCAGCTGTCTGTGCAGTCACTGATACATGCAACATGATCACACTGGAACAACAGAGAAAATATGGAGCCTTCCACCACCTCCCTCTTTTATTGGACGGATCGATAGCATCATAAACACAAAAGGCTGCACATTCCATTAGGAGGAGATAGTGCCTCTAGCACCATCCATCTTCCGATGTGTCACAAACAGTGAAATGTGTGCTGTTCAATCAGAAACAGCACAGACGCTGCATATAATTACAGACAGCCTTTGCCTGTAATCACAGACAGCAGTTGATGAAACAGACTGCTGTGACCTCAAGCCCGATTATGTGATCCCGTTATTGATTTCATGCTACAGTATCGGGTTACAGTGTTTTGCTGGCGCAAGATACAGCCTAATGTGTCTGGCAGCACTGCAAGTAATGCCTGAGCAAAATGAGCAGCGCTCTGAGGCGATCTTCACCTTGTATGCCTGGAGGTGGTAGTGTGGGCTGCAGGTCTTTGTTGCAAAAATCAGACTGGCAGCATTCAATTGTCCTTCTGGGCTGGGCTTTCGGTGAATCCTAGAGTACAAGGGACAAGTGAAGATGGTATACATGTACACTCACACACACTCACTCACTCTCTCTCTCTCACACACACACACACACACACACACACACACACACATATTCAACACAGATGGTGTGTGTTAGTGGGTGAGGTGTACCTTGCACTGGAAATGGTAGCCCTCATATCTCATGCAGCCAGAGGTGAGGAGGATCTCTCCATATTCGTCCTCCTCTATGATGGCAAAACACTGCCCATTGGTCCTGTACAGAGCAGATACACTATTCATCTGTGGTTCACACACACACACACGCACGCACACACACACACACACACACACACACACACACACACTCACACACACACAGACGCGACAACAGATGCCGTGTGGCTCAGGATACTTGGAGAGCCTATGTGGCGAATGGTGAGCTGACTCACATGCAGGTGTTGTTGACGGCGTCATCGGGGCAGTGGCCGGAACAGTAGCAGCTGAGGAAGCGGTCGGCGTCCTCTGGGGACACGGTGGAGCCGTCCGGAGCCGGCGGCCTCTTCTGCTCTGGCTTCACCCCTGTGCCCTGGAGCACGTAGTCTGGGTTCTGACCACCTGCGCGCAAAGTGACCATTAGGGCTAAAAATACAATCCCCTAGATTCAATAACCACACACAAACCGGCCATGTCTGCCCAATTTCCCAAAAGTCTTTGTTGTGCATCTCCAATTAGCCTACAGTCGGTTTGTTTGTGTCTGGGCACATTAGACGGGCACAGCACCAGAAGAGCGTATTTGGCTGTGCAGAAGTGAGGTGTTTTAATCATACTGTTGAAGCCTTACACATCAAAGATGATTAGCCCAAACAGTTCTAACTCACTGGATCCTCTCACACAGAACACTGGGGATCAGTGTGAGTAGCCCACAACACAAGCAAGAGCCATGGGAAGATTACAAACTGACAACGCAACTATTTCATGGCATCAAGTTGTAGAACATTTAAGAGTCATTTGTAGTTAGTTACTTAATCAGTTAATTTTTTCATGGTTTTAGGTTGTTACTACTAGTGTATGAATACATACCAAAGGTGTATTGTAATGTTGTATTGATTGTAAAAAGTTGTATTGAATGATTGTTGTAAAGATTGCAACTGATTGTATTAATTCTACTTAGATTATCAAACACCTGGCCTGTGTTAAATTATGCACTTCCAAGACGATGGCAGATAAACACTTGAGCCCGCTGAGTGTGAAGAAAGATGGAGACAGAGAGCATGTTCAAAAGCGGCTGTAACCTGATCTACCTGTCTGGTTTTGCTGTTTTGGTATGTGCAAGTTTGTTTTGTGTCTGTGCGTGGAGGTGGGGGGTTATTTCCTATTCTACGCTACACCTCCAGGCTACGGCGAGCAGAGACATGCCTAGCTGAGACGCCCGCACTCTCGCTCATAAACAGCACAATCCCCCATGTCTGTCTGACAAAACAGAGCGAGCGCTCCAACATCTCTCCTCAACGCAACACAGCAGAACGTCTACACTCCCAGTCGCTCAAACGCCACACATCCAGAGCGGCGAGAGAGGTGCAATGCAGCGGCACATCACACAATTCAGAACATTGCAGCATCTCAGTTTCACATACATACATACAAATATTGATGATACAGCGCCAGGGGCTTGTGTTTGCTGTCCTCCAATAAAAAGGGCACAGTGTTTTGATGAAAAGGAGAGTAGAAACTGTAGTGGAATATGCATGTGTCTAGTTATATTGCGTGTCTGATGGTATTTTGTAGAAGGAAAAAGTCAATTAATAATAAAAAAAAAATCAAGGGAATGAAGCCTGATTACCGTCAACAGGATTAGTCAAGGCAGAGCGAGTGTGAGGGTCAGGATTACCAGTTATGGAAGTGCCTGGGGCAGGACTAAGTGTGTGTGTGTCTGAGACGGAGTCAGAGAATGCTGGATTAGGATTAGACCAAATGTAAAAAAAACCCAACAACAAACAAAATCCCACTAAGAACGGGCAATGAACAGAAAGTGGGAGTGTGGCAGCGGCTGCTTTGGCTCCCACCCAGCAAAGCCCACAGAGCTGCTCCTGCAGCAGAGCCGATAGCACCAGGAGGCAAGACTTGTGTAAGGATGGCAGGAGTGGAGTGGAGGGGGGCATAGTGTACGGAGGAGGCAGGACTTGTGTAAAGATGGCAGGAGTGGAGTGGAGGGGGGCATAGTGTACGGAGGAGGCAGGACTTGTGTAAAGATGGCAGGAGTGGAGTGGAGGGGGGCATAGTGTATGGAAACTTCAAGTCACTGTTGCCTGGACACTACAAAATCAAAAAATTTCTTCCAAAGTTAAGAATGTTGACTAACACATCATTTTGGTTACAAGAAGATGGGATGTGACTTTTTTTCTCAATACGTTATGCCCCATATCTGCAGAGTTCTTTGTTTGCTTTCTTCTCTCTCTCTCTCTCTCTTTTCTTCCACCTTTCCCTGATCCCTTTCATCTGCTCCTGTGCCCGCCCTTCCTCCCACACGCCGCATGAGTCACTACGGTCAGACAAGCAGCCTGTTAACTCAGAATTACGATAAACATCCTCTGTGGATTTTTCTCAGCTTTTGTTTTGATAAAAGAGGAAAAGGACATGATTGTGAGTGTTGTAAATGTGATAACATCGATCTGGGGGGGAAAAAAGAGAAAGAAAAAGGACAACAAGCATCCAGAACAAAAAAATGAAATCACCTCCACCTCAAAATCGGTGATTGCACCCAACTTCGGCGCCATCCTTGTCAAACACCCGCGCATGCTGGTGATTATGGAAGCGAACCCCGGTAACATAAGCATAACCAGGGACATCCTTTTCCACTTTCAAAAAACTCCTGAAGACCCAGCTCTTTAGAGAACATCTACTCTCATAGCAACACTTACAACAAGTCTTACTGATCCTAGCACTCACCAGCCGTTTTAAACTGACAAGTAACTGTTAAAAACAGCACTCACCGACGCACTTATTCTTACTGTACTCTAATGTTTTTTTAAACTGTCCTAAAATTGTGAGAATTGTTCCAAAACATACTGTTTACCATGTTGTTAGTCGCTTTGGTTAAAAAGCGTCAGCCAAATGTAATGTAATGTAATGTAATGTAATGCATGGCTTTTTTATGAGCGTCTATGGTACACGGAGGCTCTCGGAGGCCCTTGTGGAGGAAGCCCCACTCAGCGAGGGAGACTATAAATCAGTGTGGAGGAATGTGGAGCACGAGACCCAGGGCTCAATGGCCAGCACTTAAGCCCAGCAGTCTCCGATGGGCCTCAAGGCCCCTGAAGGCCACGGTCCTAACACTTGGAGCGGTGTGAAGCCCAGTTCAACGCCGAGAAAACCAAACAAAGAACTATGTCGAGCGTAGTTCAACATCAACATGGTCTCCCAAGGCCTTTCTGCCCCCGAAGCAGAGCACAGACCAACGGCATGAAAAATGAAATAATCAGTACCACGCACTGCTTCTAATCTCCAGGGGGTCTGGCTAGTCAGTGAGCTGCTCTGTTTTCTTCTCTCTCTGCTCTCACTCAGAGTTGTTAAAAACAGCTCTCCCTGCTGCTCTGTCTCTTTCCATCTCCCTCCTTCCCTCGTTCCCATCCCCCCTTCTACTTGGAGCTTTTAATGGCAGCCCCATCTCCTCCGCCTGCTCTCTCTCTCTCTCTCTCTCTCTCTCTCTCTCCCTCCCTCCTTCCCTCTGCCCACCTCCACTCACTCACACAGTTCTTCAAGCCTGCCCCTTCTCCCTCGCTCTCCCAACATGTGTGCTTAATTCTGGCTGGCCGTCACACTGGAGTCTGAGGTCTGGCAGCGCTTGTGCTGTAATGATTCCCTCGAACCACATTCTCCCAGCCTGCAGGAAGCCAGAGAACTCTGGAGCTCTTAAAGGGACAGGGCGCCATTTTCACCTCACCTCACCACCTCAAGATGGCAAAACGAACACAGCCATGCCTACAGGCCACCTGAGAACTAGTGCTTTGGTTTTGAACAGTCATGCCATCTCACCAACACTAAACTAGACAGAAAATATTCTTTTGCCAATGGACTCATAATTATCTGGTGACATCAATAAATGTGACCGCCATGACATTTTGAGACCCACATTTGTTGACTAGTGTGAAGAAATATTTTAACAGTGATTACACTATTTATACATAAAAGTCTTTCTATTCATGAATACATATTCATAATCATGTTTACCCTTCTGGAATTCCTATGAAATCTTAAAACTTCCTCAGTTCCTAAACTAAACATTACAATTTGTATATGAATACAAAACCATGGTAAAAACACGCAGCATATTGCTTACAAAACACCCCACTAAGCACTAAACACACACGCGTGCCACTGTCCGCCCACTAATCACGGACTGCTGGGCATTGTTTCCAGCGAGCGTTAGGGTGCACGCGAGGGTGCTTGTTTCACAAGCGGCCATCCGCCGGGCTGCAATACAGGAAATGGTTAAAAGTGTTGGAGGGAAACGTGGAGCACCTACAATAGACTCAACAAGCTTCCTGTAGTAGGGCCCGGGCAGCACGCCCAGTTCAGGAGGAGGGGAAGGGTAGGGAGGGATGGGACGAACGGACGAAGAGAGGAGAGAAGAGAAGAGAAGAGAGGAGAGGAGAGGAGAGGAGAGGGGAGGAGAGGGGAGGAGAGGCCGAGTTGTGATGAGGCCAGAGTGGTGAGAAAAGCAAAGCATGGTGTCTAGGGTACAGGAGGAGGGATGGCAACCGGACACGAGCGCCAGATTATGTGAAAAAAGCCTCGAGTTCTCTTCACCATATTTCAGTCATGGAACTGCTACTGGTCAGAATTGCAGAAAACCCAGACTGTTAATGTTAGCTGCTGTGTTTTTCTGAGCTGGGATGAAAAACAACTGGCTTGTAACTGTGCTGTTTCCCATGACACAAGGTCCTCTGTCTAGGATTGATTTTCCAAGACTGGGGTAAAAATAAAAACACATGATGGATATTCAGCAGCTAGTTTTGTCATGTGACCAAACCAAAGAGCTTGCGATGTTTGTGTAATATTTTTAGAGAAAATAATGGAGCTATTGGGCTTGTTTATGGAATGGAGGTAATTCAGTTGGGACCGGGAATCAACTAAATCTCCGCTGAAAACCAAATTTGCCTGAGCCTGGACAAGGCACTCTCAAAAACAGAGGCTTTTTCAGAAGCCGCTCGCTGTTATGGTCCACAGACACTGATCTTATCATACCATAAGCCATTTACAGGGAGCCTTATGTTGTCGATGAACATGCTTGCCCTTTTGTTACTGTCTGGTTTGGTTTACAAGCAATAAGGAATGGCTTCCCTAAGCCAATTTTACCCAAAGCGGCTCCTTTGCAGGGGCAAAAATAGAAAGTCAGGAGGTTAAAATTTCATGTAGTGCAGTTGACCGACACTGCACATCAAAGGATACTGAGACCAACCCAAAAAAGAAACATCTTCTAGTAAAAGGCCTAAGCAATGTGTGCTGCAACATTAGTTAACGATAGTCAAACACATGGATCTGTGCTGTTATTCTATTTTAGTGTAGGTCATATAAGGATATGTACATTAATAATAATGTGACTAATTTGATTTATCCTTACCTTCAGTAGGAGTAGCAGACAGAAAGCAGGCCCCCAGGACTGTGATGAAGATGAGGATTGCTTTAGTCATCCTGGCAGGAATAGCTTGATTTGTGTCTTCTATTAGCTGTGGCCCAAATGAAGTTTTATGGCGAAGCACTGAAGATCCTTAGAGTCTCTCTCTCTCTCTTTCTCTCTCTCTCTCTCTCACTCACTCACTGGTTCCTGACCCTGGAGAAAAAGCAAAAGACAGCATTGTTGGGCTATAACTGTAAAAATGGCAGGGAGCAGTTGAGAGGGCCAGAGCACCTTGTGCTGGACTAATGAGGGATTAAATCACCATGCCTCTGTGATGGCAGCTGCACTGTTCATCTGTAAATCTATCAAATGTATGAAGATATTGAGCACTTAGTGATTCACCTCATGCTGAGGGTTTAAGGTAACACTGAGACAAAAGGGGCACAGGGACAGCTTTCACTGAATTTCCTAAATGATTTTGAAACCTACCTCGGTAAAAACCTTCGCATCCATATTTACATATGGAAAAAATGGTAGCAGGTTACAACTGGACAGCTGGATTTACATGCACAAGAGCAGGGCATATGAGGTAGAGAATCCTTCAGTATCTTTACAGATATGAATATTTCTTCCGCTAGAATTTGGAAGTCAGGGATTTTAAATTATAGTATTGGTTTCAATCCAAAATAAATGACCTCTTTGACCACAATAGAAGATTGTTTGTTTACATACTTATTAGCTAGGCTATCCAAGACATCTAGCGGCAGGCTACCTCCTAGTTGGTTTAATCAAAAACAACATTATGCCTACTACAAACAGCCATACATCCTATTTTAAATTAATACATATTGTAGAGCATTTATTATGGAGATTTATGTAAGACAAGGACTTTACATATGTGGTATCTATGGATGGTGAACACCTCTTTCAAATACTTAATTCCAAACTGATTAAGTTAATATCTTGTGTCTTTTTTCTGTCTATTCTGGGAATAAAGATATTGCGTTTCAATGTGAAATTATAACTTGAGATATTTGATATACTTGATTGTAACTTTTTTTTTCCTTTTTGAGGTAGGTCAGCTTTTCCCAAGGTCCATCTTGTTTGGAATGCAGAGTTAGCTGATGTTAGTAGGACTGGGCTGGCCTGTGCTGACATCATTTGACCTGACATTCTGCCCTGTCTTGACATGGATATCTGCACACCAGAGCATTAGGGACTCTAGTGAACATTTAGGCCAAAGGCTTTTCATTCCCCCTAGTCTATTCAGTGATGTTGTTTTTACTCATAATACACTACATTTCTTACCCAAAAAAGGATTTAATAGTGTGATTAGAAGGTTTAATCACATGAAAAAGGCAGTAGACGCCAAGACGACAGACAGAAAGTGTAACATTGTAACTGCATCCTGAGTGACTGCTTTGTTTCTCAAATTCAGAGCACAAAATGGGGCAGGTCATGGTTAGCCATTCCCACATCATCGACCACTTGGGAGCTAAACACCCACCCCCCTACCCCACTGCTCCAGACGCTAGGAGCTAAACACCCACCCCACTACCCCACTGCTCCAGACGCTAAAGCTTTAGCCTCGGTGACCTCTTCAGCAGAGGCAGACAGTATGGCACAGCAGCGCAACACCTTAAAACAAAAATGTGGCTGTCTAGATCATACTGACTGTGCCTGTCCCAATGCACCATTGTCCGTTACACCACGAGAGATTAAGATGCCCTCACTCCGAGGGATCAGGAAATGGAACATCATCTCGTTTTGGTGGCTGAAATAGGTGACAAGGTGCATTCACTGAGCCTGCCCTCATGATGTCATAGGGGAGGCTTTCAACCAGGTCAGGGTCCCTGCACATGAGTCACTGGGCTGTGAAGAGTTGCCTAGAGTCCCGCATTCACAATGTTTTCTGAATAACAACCAATCTGATGGTCCTTATATGACTGTTGCTCATATGACTGAAGGTATAGTAAAGACACTTCCAAATTTTCCAAGTGAAATGATTTCAGTGTAAAATGGTTGCATGTTATAATGGTGATCATCACACCCATAGACTGGGTAACTCTAATCTCAACAGGATACAATATTAACTTCAAAACAATTAACCCAAACAATGATGGTTCATGTATCACCATGTACAAGCTCTTAAAGAGTAGATGCTTATAAATGTGTGGCACAATAATGACAAAACTGTTCCATCAACATCCCCCTGTCATCCCCCAGAGGCTTATTTTCGCTGTTCAACAAGGACTCTTCTCTATTTTGCAACACCTCTCAAACCTCCAGACTTCCACATGACAACAACAATCCCTCATCCCGTCAACTGCGTTGTGTTCCCTCGTGAGCGACGCTGTGTTCCTGTCCCAGCGTAGGTGCTACGAACTCTGTGGCTGCAGCACTCTGGCTCCTTCGCGCTCCAAAATGCGTGGCTCCGCTGCAGCAGTGGAGCCCGGAGCCCTATAATTATCCCATCCAGCTGAAAATACAGCACTGGCTCAGGCTCTTGGAGGGATGCACAAGCTCAGGCACATTCTGGAATCCAAAAAAGAAGCTGCTATCTTGAGTCGGAGTGCGTCACGGGGTAATGACAGTGTGGCACACACACCACAGAAGGCTGCAGCTCCCCTGTCTGTCTCAGACCGTGGGGCTTGAGGGGTCGGAAGACCAACACAGATATTTGGAGCCCGACAGATCTGTCTCCATTGCTATCCTACATCTGTCTTATGGCAGATTAAATACCGGCACTGTCCTGTCATATTATCTCAATTATAAACTAGCATTGTGAGCACACATGAGAACATGCTGCTGACTATGCTACCTGTTCAAGGCAATAAAACCATTTTTCAGTAATCTAGCTCACATGTACTTAAGTATTGTCCATTAATTAACATAGACTGAAAAACCAAAGGATTTTTACAATAATACCATTACATTTCCAGTTTCACTGCTCAGTTCACACACGCAGATAATAAAATAAAACCCCAAGTTATATTATTTCCTATAAGAAATATATGATAAAGAGTCTGTTCAAAAGCATCAGAAGAAAACACCTTGCTTTACATTGGAAGAATCCTAATGTGCCATGATGAAGACAATGACACCTTCAGAGAACAGACAGTAGTTTGAACTGTAAATGTCACTTAGGAGGCAAACTCTTACCTCACAGGGCAGCCAAACGGACAAGGCAGGATTGGAGTCATAGTATCAAACAGTTTAGCAGTCATGGCCAGGGTGATGTCGCATGAAAACATGGCTTCTGTAGCATCCAATCTGAAAGAGAGATAAGACAGAATATTAAAGAGTGTGTAAATTACAAATGAATGGTTCTGTTTGTTAGCTAGGCTGGTTACATCGGCCAAGCAGTGCTTTCATGTTTCAGTCCCCTAATAAGTGACAAAATAAAGAGGACCACACTGTTGCCACGCATGGCATCCAATATTCAAGAACAGTCAGCTACCAACAATATTGGGCAATATAGCACAACAGAATCAACTCTCAGAACAGATAGAAGTTAGAACTGACATTCATGGGCAGACATTTCCATTTCAATGCATGTCCATGTTTGTCAGACAGACTAGCTTCAGGACAGTACTGGAAACAGAAGTACAGGGCCAATCGACTACAGGACAAGATGTACCTCATTGGACTATCTACAAATAACAGCCACCTGTGGGGCAAGAGAACAATAGAGAATCAAACGCTCCATTCTTATCGCTGCATCTGGTAATATAAAACACTAAAATTAAACATCTATGCCTTAAAAACCTGATAGGCCTGTGAATGGGTACCACAGTTGTCAGTCCACAAAATTCTGAACCCTTTCAGCCCTGCCCTTACCAACATTCCCTTCTTTATCCCTTTGGTATTTATTAGTGCTGGGTGATGACTAATCAAATCCTTTTAGCTTTGTTATTTAGTCGCAATTACATACTCAGAGCCAACGCTAAGCCACTGAATAAAACAACAGTGGCAAACACCCTGTGCTGACCTTGAATCGAAACACTGTTTGTGACAGGCGACTCTGCGAGGGAAATGGAGGGCAATCCGTAGGAAGTGGAAATCAAACGTGAGGATTTCCATCGGCAGCGATAATTCCAGACGGTTTAGTAAAGCCAACAGGAAAGCTGGGGTTAGCCGCGGGGAAAAGAGCCCGCGCCGAGCGCCGAGAGCCGAGTCGACCAGGATCAAAGTGAACGATCAGCCATAGCTAATGGACATGAAAGCCCCAGAAGAGTGGCAGTTAGTGTAGTTCACTGGGCCTCCAGCTGTGGGAAACCAGGGCAGGAGTGATAGGAGCGCCCGTAAAGGTCTGCATTACCCCCTTTGTTTACATTCTGAAAGTCATTCGGTGACAAATGTTCTTATTATTCATCTTCTGGCAGCAGAGACACACACTTGCCAAGAAACATTTTTGGTAGAGGACGGACTCCTCTTTCAGACTTTGAAATAGATAGGGGTGTTCTTTCAAAGTTCACCACCACCTTTCTATAAGAATGTACTGTAGTGTGACAGGTGACACACAGCGACGTTATTGCATGACAGTTTAGCTGCCTGCAAATGTGTAAGACTGGAAAGCCATTTTCAGTACACAGAAGTCAATCATAGATACCTTCAAAACCTCTGCTGTGGCTTTAAAGAAACGTAGCATTAATGGCACTATTACCCTGTTACACAGTCTTAATTAGTCTCAAAAGGATGTGGTTATGCTTACAAATTGGGTTATATACACAGAGTTAACTTACATTCTCTGAATACCGTAAAGCTAATGTTCTTCCATAAAGCTCACTTATATTCAGTATGACTGTAGTCTATGCCAACACCAAAATACCTTCTGGTCTAATGCAAATGGAGTCCAAATATGTAACTGAAAATGAAATGAATGAGAATCACTTTAACGGTGATGAGTCAGAAGGTCCCAGCACTGTGTTGAGCCACTGCACCATCTATGTCTTCCCTCACAGAGTCCCTGCTCAGTTCTTTACAATGCCATGCAACACTGTATTGAACATTTGTGAACAACTAGTTGATGAGTCAAGTCCTCTGAGCCTTGGAATACTACACAACAGTAACTGTGAGTGAGTGAGCTCCAATAAGCAGATCACGTATCCAACCCTGAAATACAAAGCAAGACAAATCAGAGCTCAATGAGATGCATTAGCGCAATGCGGCTCAATCTGAAGTCTCTCACGGTGCTAATAGCGCATAGGCCCTGTACCGCTCCAAAGACAAGATCGCAGCTGATAATGGGTGCGTGTGTTCTTGTCATGCTCTGGCTAATACCAAACAACATGGCTCTTTTGTCCTGAAACAGAGAGAAACACTCTCTAACAAAAGCCACATGACTGCCATTTCTTTCTTTCTTTCTTTCTTTCTTTTTCTCTCTCTCTCTCTCTCTCTCTCTCTCTCTCTCTCTCTCTCTCTCTCTCTCTCTCTCTCTCTCTCTCTCTCTCTCTCTCTCTCTCTCTCTCTCTCTCTCTCTCTCTCTCTCTCTCTCTCTCTCTCTCTCTCTCTCTCTCTCTCTCTCTCTCTCTAAATCTGCATCTGGTTTGGCTCTAATGGACAGCTCTATTGTTTCTTTGATTGCAAGAGGGATATGCAACAGCAAAGCCACACTTGCAGCATAGTGGCAAAACATTAGTGCATAGAGATAAGCAGAGAATTCAGTTCAACAACACTGCACCCCAAGGAACCTGAGAAAACAGGACACTTATTCTAGCATTCTTTTGCATCAACAACATCATTTCATAATACATCAGACTTGTGTTATTATCATTATTAATACCAAAATAGCTTAGTTATAGCCTACTTAAATTGATAAGTCTTTATAGTGATTGACTTTCTGGGTAAATGCATGTAGGTACAACGTGATGATGCTAACATTTAGAAAATCAGCAATCTGAACAGTCTGTGAATATGAAAAACAGGAATTCAGAGCAAAGAACACTTCAACTTTAGCTACATAGCTCACCAGTACTGCCATATACTTTCTCTGTGTATATCTTTATTTATTTATTTTACTGTAACACACCAGTCTTCAGTCTCCTCCATGGCATGTTACAAGAATCAGTGAACACAGTCACAATCTTCTACTTGTTATGGTTCCACGGCCCTGCCTACACCACAACACTGCATTCATGCAGCGACTCAAGTCAACCTCCCTTACAGCACTCAAATACACTTTCAATACACAAAATAAAATTGCTCTTGCTTGGATGTTTACTAAGACAAACTTGCACAATTGTACACCTTTCAGGCTGACACATTCCACATTCTGACTGACTACAATGACTGCAAAAATGTTTCCCCTACAAACTGGACAGCACAGCAGATCACAAGATTAGTGTATTTTCAAGCCCTTTTCCTATCTGCACACACAGACTTGTGTACCATGTTAGTTACAGACTCAGACGTTATACAGTATCATGGATTATACAAGTCATTACCTTCCCATCAATGTTATAGGAGAGCGAACCTTAAACAACAATATTTTCTGCAAGATCGCTTCATAGGAAGATGTGTTTGAGCAGTAAACTACATCTAATCATATCCTCTCCCATACAATGGACCTATTATTTCACAAACTGGGAGGAGCTCAATCCCCCCTGGTTGTTTGTTGTTTACTTCTTGTAAGTACCAGCCAAGACATGTGGTTGTCTCTAGTTATTATGATTAAGAGTTACAAGCATGCAAAGAGATGTCTTAGTATCGCTTCAACTCCATTCTCACCACATTAAGGTAAAACACAACCAAAGATGCATACAACCAGCAGTGCTTGTCAGTGAGCAGTTGTATGTATGTAAACACTTCAATCTCCAAGTTTCAAATCCAAATCGTGGGAAATGTAAAGTAATACAATAGAGGAAATTCATTGCGTCCATATTCAACAACCTAGGCACCCGTTTAGCGCTAAGGGGGTACCCAATATGTCTAAACCCGCAACAACGAAGTTATGTAGTGCAAAACCAGGCGTTAAGGGCACGCATCACCAATATCACACTCCAGTCTCCTTATTGTACGTCAGTGTGGCATCAAACTGAGCTTGAAGCTGTTATTTTAAGGTAAAAGAACAACATTGAGTTGAATGGGAGTCCTATTTAGTTAAAGCAACACAATGTAGTCCTTTTACCATAGGCTTAATGACTCTGACGCCATTCCACTCAGTGTTTTAATCCAGTCTCCCGTTTATGGATTGAGCATCAAAGGCTGGCTGATCTACAGAAGGACAGGGTAAGAGGGAATATTCATTGTTTTCTTCCTCAAACAGAGGAGAAAAAAACATAAATAAATAAAGATGACTGGGCACTTAGGAGGAAAATTAAATTCTGTTCGAGGCAATCCCCTCCCCCTCCAGGAAATATCCACTGAGGAGCAGAGAGAACATTTCAGAGCTACTGCGGCCATTACATGGTCCATTTGGGAGACAGAGGGTTTACTGGGAACGAATGGGCAAGGGAGAACATATGAGAGAGAGAGAGAGAGAGAGAGAGAGAGAGAGAGAGAGAGAGAGAGAGAGAGAGAGAGAGAGAGAGAGAGAGAGAGGGAAAATAGCTCTTTGTTGTACCACCTATGTCATGACGCCTTTAAACAGCTAGGCCCAAACAAGGAGAAGTGCACATTTCCTTCAAGCAATACACCACACAGTGCTACACTCATGTTTTAGAAGGTATTCTGACTTGCTTGTGTTGCTTCTTATGAAAATATATTTCATGTATCTATTGTTTATGTAATGTCATTAATTGTGCATTCAACCAAACATATTCACAATTTTTAGATTGTGATTTAGATCCCCATTCTGAAGGAGGTTCTGAGAGGTTGGCAATGACCAACTGAAAGGCACAATTGTGCAACATTTTCAGATCAGATAGAACATAAAGAAAACAGACTAATACTGACAATAAGAATGTCTCATCATTTATGAAAAACTGTTATTTCACTATGGTCATCTTTCACTATTTTTTTGTAAGAAATACAACTCAGCATGGAGTCATAAGATCAATTAACATACTTTTGCCTTATCCTTCTTTAAATCTCAGAACCACACTACTGAGACCATGCATTAATTATTATGTGTGTGTATGATATGGACCTGTGTCTGCAATAAAAGCTTGTATATATATATATATATATATATATATATATATATATATATTTATATATATATATATATATATATATATATATATATATATATATATATATATATATATATATATATATATATATATATATATATATATATAAACTTTATTGCAGACACAGGTCCATAATATATATATATATATATATATATATATATATATATATATATATATATATATATATATTTATATTACACATTATGCATGAAATACAGAATCAAAATACTTCCTAACTGGGGAAGATTACACAGAATCCATAATGTGAATATCTGAGCGTGATTGGGCTACTTCTACAGATGTGATCCAGACTGAGTCCTTTCCTGGACATGGGTTAAGCCTACACCCGAACTATAAGATAACTTCAATAAAATCCCCACGGAAAAAAAGAGAGCTTTATGTCAAGGACCTAGTTAATCGATATAAGCAAAATCAGCCCAAAATAAGTTGAGCAAGTAAGCTACACAGGGTCTAACCTTGTGGGACCTTTCAGACTTTATACACATGAGGACACAACAGGGCTAATTAACAGCAGGTACTAGGCCACTTGTGAATTAACTTCTTCAGTCTTTTTGTCCAACTTCTTTTTGCAAATGGAATACATTCTCTATGACCAATAAAAATACCAAGCTTTATCCTCAGGTTGTAGTATTGCTAGAAGGTCAGACAAAAGTATCTTTCACAGGCATCAGATCAAATGCTCTTATCATTTAGCTACCAGAAAAGCAGCCATTTAAATAGTATACAGTTTTGTTACCTCATAAAAAATAGTTCAACAGCAAATGCATGTACTACCAACTACCAACAGATTGTTCTTTCACAGTATATCCGTGCTTCAATTCACAGAACCTTTTCTACAGCTTGTAAGTAGTTACTGTGGTAACTGAAGTCTTGGTTGCACTACAGCAGGATTCCACGGGACAGAAATGAGAGATATTTGCAAGTTCCAAACAGAGCACCTCTTTTAGGAAGGGCCTAGAGCCAAATATGCTCTGTTTTTAAGCTCTGTGTTTTGCCTGGAATCCAGAGGAGCAATAGCACGGTAAATTAAGATCTAGTGATAGCCCCATCTGCATGGCAGGCTTGAGGTCTAGGCTATCTATATTTTGTGCAATCTTTTTTTAAAACTAGGGCAAACTTACAACACACACAAAAAAGGATTTTACAACTTTTGCATGAGAAAAAGTTCTGACTATCAATTTAGCCAAAGTCTCTCTCAGTAGTTTGTAATTTATCTAAGGTGAAATACTCCCATGTTTGACCAGGGATTTCTTTGATCATAACCTAGTTCCAAGTTCGAGTTCCATGAGAGCTCTTTGCAAGTATGCTACTGAAAACAGAAATCTCTGTGTATACAAGACACAACTTATTCATCACAAACCTTTCCTCTTTACATAGTCCAAAATACCACAAGTCTAAAACCTCTGGTCAAGTCTAAAACATTCCCGGTTCGAATTATTACAAAAACTCCAGACACACTGAAATAGCCTACGATATAACACAGAATCAATGGTAACAGTATAGCCACACATTGCAAGTTGCAACTTGCCAGCATAGGTGCAACTATCCATTATCTATAGTAGCCTAGGGTTTCTAATGAGTTAGTAGATCAACAAATAGCCTATTAAATGGATAAAATACAAAAATCACGACGTGTACCACGTTGTTTACAGTAGCCTACAAAGTTTGACATATTCATGCTTTGAGATTGTGACTTGTGGACTCTCCTAAAATTAAACAACTCTAGGAATCGCTCTAAAATAAGTTAGGCTACTTTGTTGCAGTTAATAAAATACCGTTTCCCAGAGTGACAAAAATAACTTGACATCGCAGAAGCCCAGTGGCATCATAATTGGCGACAAAGCAGATCAAGGAGTGTTAGTAGGCTATACAAAACAGCTTGCAAACATTATCTAATTACATAAACGGATTCTTCGTTTTATACCTTGAAAAGAAGATTTCAGGAATACTTCCAACGCGAAATCAACAAACTTTTCCACGACTACCGGAAAGGACATCCCCGAGCAAATATCCGGAATTCCCGTTTACCTCTCCTGAGTGCGTGCGTCTGGAGTTTACAATCCCCAATTTTTACACGTTTTAGAAAAGTTAATTAACAAAACCGTCATTTGCACGCACATTTAACCGCCAAGTACGCCTAGTTTCTTGATATATTATCCAGTTTTATTGTTTTTCTCAAGGTTCATCGTCGGTCCACTTCGGTAGTGCCTCCAACAGGGCGAACGTTCTCGCCCTGTACGTAACGACATCATTACTCTTTCTGTCCTCCAATCAGTGCAGCCCAACTGAACCAGACATTGCCGAGCGAACAGAAAGGTAAGGAGACAACCGAGAAACGAGGGAGGGGCTGGAAAAGTTGCTCGAAACCAAGCACTAAGCGCCACCTGGTGTAAAAGAGGCATGCGCGGCCTGCAGGCGCGTTGAGTCGAATAAAACCAAGTATAAACGAGGCCAAGACTTTATAACAGGATCAGGGAAGAGCCGTGGAAATGATACGAATAACATATCTTAGCTGATTCCAAGATGTAAATATGTAATTCCTCTTATAAACACCAAGTCTGAGTTTAAGGGTGGAAGTGTAAGTTTCACAAAACAGCAACAAAAAATAACAATATACAGCACAAGTACATATACAAAAGTAATATAACATGACAAAGTGATTATTTGGGAAATGTATTGCATCCATTGCTTTACTCAGAGAGAGGATAATTACAAGCACATCTATTGAAATTACAGTATCACTGGGTCGGACTGGTTAAAAAATCACATATTTGTCACAGCTTTATTTTATTGTATTTAGGTCTAATACTAGTGAAAGTGAAAGGAAATGTCTACAAAGAAGCGATGTTAATTAATTAATATGTTTAGTTAATTAATATATATATAAATATTTGCCCCCCTTAAAGTAATGACCTAAATCATTAGCGGTCCAGCCAATTGCTGCTAATAGTCTCATAATTACTGAAATGAAGATTGTCCAAGGGCAGAGAATGTGTATAGTATAGTGTGAAGGCACCTGCGTCTGGAAGGTCCAGTCACTGGTCAATCAGTATTCCTGGCTATAATTCCACCATGAAGATAAAAGAACACTCCAAACAACTCAAAGGAAAGGTTATTGACACGCTTAAGTGAGGGGATGGATACAAAAAAACATTCAAGTCACTGAACATTCCCTGGAGTTCAGTGAAATCCATCATCAAGGAAAGTAAGGATTATGGCACATGTGTAAATCTGCCTAGAGCAGGCCGTCACCACAAACTGAGTCACCGTTCAAGAAGAATAATGATGGGGGAGGCCACCAGGGCACCTATGAAAACTTTGAAGAAGTTAAAAACTTCAGCAGCAGAGATAGGAGAAACCTTTGCCCGAGTTCTTCACCTGTCAAAGCTCTATGGGTGAGTGGCAAAGCTCTTATTAAATCTCAACGTAAGTTCACCTAAAGACATGTGGGAGACTCCAAGGTCAAGTGGAAGAATGTTCGTTGGTCTGATGAGACCAAAATTGAGCTTTTTGGCCATCAGACTAGATGCTATTTTTGTCGGACACCAAACACTGCACCTCACCAAAAACGCACCCTCATTAATTTGAAGCATGGTGGTGGAAACATCATGCTGTGGGGATACTTCTCGACAGCAACCCCTGGGAGGCTTGTAAAGGTAACAGCAAAATTAATTCAGCAAAATATATGGAAATCCTGGAGGACAATCTGATTGAGTCTGCAAGAGAACTACAACTTGGGAGAAGATTTACTCTCCAGCAAGACAATGAGCCGAAACCTATAGTGAAAACTATACAGATATGTTTTTAAAGATAACAAGGTGAATGTTCTAGAGTGGTCAAGTCAAAGCCCAGACCTCAATCCACACCTGTTCACACCTGTTCCCTTCCATCCTGGCAGAGCTTGAGCAGTTTTGCAGTTGCAGTTTGAAAATTGCAATATCCAGATGTGCCTAATTGAGACCTATCTAAGCAGACTCCATGCTGACTTGAAGGGGTTGAATATTTATGCAAGCACTTATTTTGCATTTTACATTTTTCAATTATTAATATTACTTTGTAGAAATCTGCTTTCACTTTGACATTAAAGAGGGGATTTTCTGTAAATTATTATAAATACTTTTTATATAGACACTGTACCACAACATTCTGTATTTTTTTGTTTCAGGATTTTTGTGTGTTTCTCCATCTGGTAACCTGGATTACAGATTACCTGACCGAGCGACCACAGTTCGTCAGACTGAAGAACTGTCTCTCTGACACTGTGATCTGCAGCACCGGACCGCCACAGGGAACTGTGCTCTCTCCAGTCCTGTTCACCCTGTACACATCTGACTTCTGCTACAACACCGAGTCATGCCACATGCAGAAGTTTTCTGATGATACTGCAATTGTGGGGTGTATCAGGAACGGGCAGGAGGAGGAGTACAGGAGCCTGGTGGAGGACTTTGTGCAATGGTGCAAACTCAATCATCTTCAACTTAACACTTCAAAGACCAAGGAGATGGTGGTGGATTTCCGCAGGTCTAAGCCCACTCTGCTACCAGTCCACATTGATGGGGTCAATGTGGAGGTGGTTAGCACCTACAAGTATCTGGGTCTCCACCTGGACAATAAACTGGACTGGTCAGCCAACACTGATGCACTCTACAAGAAAGGGCAGAGCAGGCTATACTTCCTGAGGAGGCTGCGGTCCTTCAATGTGTGCAGTAAGCTCTTCAGGATGTTCTACCAGTCTGTTGTTGCCAGCGTCCTCTTCTATGCAGTAGTATGCTGGGGAGGAAGCACAAGGAAGAAGGATGTGGGGCGAATTGACAGGCTGGTAAGGAAAGCTGGCTCTGTAGTGCGTGAAGCAGCGTGAATTAGTAGAGTTGAAATTTGATCTAGGCCTATTTTCAAAAACCCTATTTCTTAACAGAATGTGTGTTTTCTCAATTATACTATTTTTGTGATTGTTTGGAGCCAAAATCAAGATTGACATTGAATTTTAATTAACTGCAAAGTCCTAATGTATAACATATTTGACATGAATCGGAAAAATCATCTGAGATACATCAAAATTGATCATGTATCACTATAGGGCAGCCACTGGTTAGCGCTTCGAACCCAGACTGGAAGGCCACGGCTGAAGTGCCCTTGAGCAAGGTACCTAACCCCTCACTACTCCCCGAGCGCCACTGTTGTTGCAGGCAGCTCACTGCGCCGGGATTAGAGTGTGCTTCACCTCACTGTGTGTTCACTGTGTGCAGTGTGTTTCACTAATTCACTGACTGGGATAAATGCAGAGACCAAATTTCCCTCACGGGATCAAAAGAGTATACTTATATAAACAGTAAAAGAAACAACGCACTCACTTCCTGTCTGGTGTGGCTAATGCAATAAAAGTTGTTAGTCTTGGGGAGTCACGAGGTGAAACTATATGCCAACCACGAGACTCACTGACATAAGGGGGTGCTATAGTCCCTGTGCCAAGCTCAAGGCCAAGCCTTTGTCCGTGAGTGAATTATATGACACCTGTTGGGTATGTCAAATTTCATGAGTTTTCATCCATTGCAGACAAACTATAACAGATTGGAGACAAACTATAACAGCTCTTTCAAAAACAATAGGGCCTTGCGCCTCAGCTCTAATAAACAGAACTTCCTGACCCTGTCCACTTAATCTGTCCCACCTTCAACACAGCTTAGGCTGCCAAAAGTTGCGGTAAGAAACGTCTTTTAAAAATGTCCCTAAAATTTGAATCGTCATGGCTCCCCATTAGCCATTCTGGCATTGTGCACAGACAAAACAGATGTAGGAAGAACACACTCAGACTATGACTCTGATGCTAAGCTTTATTCCAAGAATTATATCAGAACATAAAATCTGTAAACGATGACAGGTTTGTAAATGTTAAGCAGGTGGTGTCCAGCATGTACACTGCATAGGACGGTAACCACGATATTCCCCAATGTAATAGACCGTATTTTTGACATCAGACCGCCACCAGGCCTGTACATAGTCCAAAAGACAGACAGACAGACAGAAAGAAAGAAAAAGAGTCAGGGTTGCAGTATATGCACATGAAGAAATGGTTATGAAATCCTGATGTCACAGCATTGTGGGAGTGTCCAATAACCAACAGAGAATATGACATTATTCCACCCTCCAGTGTTGTGCTTTACCCACCCCATCTCATTCTGTTAAAAACATTGTTGTTGTGTATTCATAGCACATTTTAGCCTGTCCTCAAAATCACTATGATCTATAGTGCCTAGTGCATGTAGAGTGCAGTCAAATGTATATTCATTTAGATGAGGACTTCACACTATTGAGTGTCCAAGATAATAGCAGGCTACAATTCATTTAGAAGTTCATTTTCACAAGTGTGAAACATCTGTCAAGCATTACTTTCAACCTCAACATTAAGAATAAATTTAAGAATTTCAGAGTGAGCTTACCAAACAGGACACTCTTCCATGCATTCCATAACGGATATAGGTGGCAGTGTGTTCACAGTTGTTGTCTATATGGTTAAATTTTCCACAACATTTGTTGCTAGGCGCATCGTTATTTATTTTATGGCATTGATTAAGTCTTTCTTGTATATCCTCTTGTTCTTTTTTTGTCAACACATGCTGAGGATCTTGAAAATTATCAACGCGCAGCTGTATGTTTGTGTCAGGGAGGATATACATGGTTTGGCATCCGCCTGTTGGACGGATCAATAGTTGTGAAAACAATTACAATTTGACACATTGACAATGGAGGGATTATTGACCTCATAAAAAATAGCCATTCTACTTTATAATGTACTTTAGGCCTGTAGAAAACAGCACGTGTAGATAAATAACTGGTTTAGATGTATTAAACCAAAAATTATTAAACACAATAAACATGTATCATTTAGCCTATAGAGTTGACCTAAGTAGGCTACATTACCCAGCATTCAGAGTATCTCAGAGTATCATTCAGAGTAGTCAATCAGGGCCACATTTCCTAAACACACTGTAAGCCTCCCTAAATGTGTAAAATCCCTCTTACAAATGTTATAGACTACGATTTTCAGAGCATTTCCTGAAAACATACAGTAGTTTGAATGGCCTGGCCACCACACCAACGACAACTATAATAACAACTGACTGCAACGATATTAACATCCACACTGACCAACGATCTCTTATGAATATTTTTCATGTTCATGAATGCGATGTCCAAAATGCAATAGATTCTAATTTGCTGTCAGCATTTCTTTGGTCTTTTGTTGACCAATTGCTAGTGATCCACAATATATTAGCCTATTATTATTATTGTTATTATTATTATTATTATTATTATTATTGTTATTATTATTATTATTATATCAATAATATTCATGTTGTGGTCACTATATGACATGTAAATATTATCATTCTTATCAACTTCAGCGATAGGCTACATAAAACATTTTTTTTTTACAGGGAGGCTCCAATTGGAATGAATGGGTGGCGGTGTTTTCACAACACACACAGCTTGGTGGAAATCAAGGGGGTAAGCAAACATCCGGAAAGTGTACCCTCTATGGGAGATCCCATAGGCCAACAAGCCTACTGCTAGCATTCCATTGAACCCCATTCATTTTTGCGTCACTTTTACAGTGAATAACTTTACATCTGAAGCATTTAAAGACTCTATTTGTCCATTGTTTATTTCTAAAGAAACACAACAATGTAGTAAAATGAGCACACAATTTGCTAAAATGAGCGCACATTCTCTCAATATACAAAAATATCTTGCAATGACACCCCCTGGGCTCTGTAGGATTTGGGATCCTAAACTGAGTATGTTTACATAGATATTAATATACCGATGTTAACCCAGTTAAAACAATAATCCGAATAAGACAAAACCTTATTGTGAGGAAAATCATAACTAACTTTCTGTTTGGTGGAAAACATGCGCTCCATTACTATCTAGAGATCCAAAAGCCAATCCATAATGTTCTCCGTTATTAAAGTTAATAATGTCACCGAGTTTCCACTGTGGAAAGAAAAAAAAATGGTTATCGTTATATGATTTAGCAGATGATTTTGTCCAAAGTAACTTACAAATAAAAACAATACAATAGTTAACAGTTAACAGTTAAAAATAACAGTTAACATTTTTAAAAAGTTGGTAAGACTAGGCTACATTAAGGAAATTAGCGATAATGTCAATGCCATATCAATGATCAATATCCTAATGAAAATAAACAAATACCATAATATACAAACCATAACTCATGAACTATTTCATTAATTAAGTGAACAGATACAATTGTCAGGGTTTTATTACTTTTTTGTAATAAGGGTTAATTGATTCTCATAAGGGGTGGGATGTTAATACAATGTATAGAAAATGGAGAATTTTCTATATGCATAAAAGAAATGTGGTTCAATGCATTTCAATATGCCTTTTTCAGTTCTTCTATTGGTATGGCCAGGATACTTCCCGCTAGAAGGAAAAGACAAGCTGCAGACAGAACTTTCCTCATGGCAGCAAGGAGTGGTGACTGAAATAAACATAATAGTACCAATAATATTAAATAATTGTCTTTATTTTAAAAATGTAGTCATAATAAATGGCAATTGTTCCTTCCTACCATAACAAATCAAGTAGCTTAACACCATTTATAAGCACCATAAATCCCTTCAGTGTCAACAGTGTAACAAACAGTCTTCCAACATTCTGTCCTGTATAAGATTTCACTTCACCAGTGTAAAGCAGTCAACATACCAATTACCGTATCACCTTATAACAGTACAGCCCCAAAGCAACATGTGGGTTAATCTGGAAATAGTGTGTCCCTGAAATCAAATGTCGCTTTTCCAAGAATGTCCTGTCCTTTGCTCCAATGAAAATATGCCACACAATTTCTGTTTACTTCTACATGCTTTAGCCAACACTTGCATACTAATGCATTCTATATACTTTTATACTCATAGCCTACCTAATGCATTCTTATATGCTCATTCTTATGAACAGAATCTTAATATGCTCAGGCATGCACCACTAACTGCATCTTAATATGGTCATTGCTCTGCTGTCCGCTACCAGGTGTGCTCAAAGAAGGAAATGATGTTCAATGGAGTCTCACTTACCTGTGGTCCAGGCGACAAGTGGATGCAGTGCTTCAGGCACCAGGAGATTTTAAAGCCCCACTTATCATTCATCAGCCAATCATTACCCTCACACACCAGTACAATGCAAAACCAATTCAATAATGAACCGATTAAAAAACTACACACAGCTCGAAACTACCCATAACACTGAAATGTATGCAGTCCTGTGAGTTGCTATAGGTATGTACATAGCATGCAGCTAAATATAAACACGGGTCTCAGAACAGTAAAGTAAATGTATGATATTTCCATAACCTGGGAGAAATGGTTCCCACTCTGCAGGGACACTCCCATGACCTCCTGCTATGATGATAAGAGAATACCCCTGGTGATTCAAAAGGTCTCCAGATGTAGACAGTCTACAGTGTCTCCATGTACATTTCTATTTGATTGCTATTTGGTAATTTAAGAGTGTCTTTGTTCAGGTTATATATACAGTACTGTAAGGAAAATGACAAAGACTTCTTGCTGTCTTTCTCATCCTTACTCGAGGTCACTCTCCACTCTCTCTCTCTCTATCTGATATGAGGTGTAGAAACGTAGAAAATGCTGAATTAATTTGATCAACTACATGCATTCTAGAGACGTACTCTTTCAGATCATTATTACAGCACCTCTGTTTCCCTGAAAGAAACTTTGACACCAGTGTACATGTGTACACATGAAAACTGATGTAACTCTCCAACAGTTTGCAAAAAGAACTGAGCACGTCTTAAAATGCAAATGACATAGAAGATATGAGAAATGATCAGATTTCTCATATCTTCTCAAAATTTTATTTTAATATAATCCATGGCCATCATTACACAGCAGCTGGTGAGGCGCTATTTGAGCATGTGGTTGCACGACCTGGCCAGTCTACACAGAGATAGGTCCATTAAGATGTTTTATCTTACCGCAGTAGCCAACGTCCGAGGGCTTATCAGGAAAACGTTAGAACAGTGTTTGTATTGGGGGAAAGTAGTGTCAGCAGAGCTCACAGAGGAGATCCTTCACCTATGTGCAGGGGAATGGCCCAAGAGAAGGAAATGGAGAGTCAAGCATGTGGACATAAAACTTTATTTTATGTTTTATTATGTTATGTTTATGTTTTGCTCTATTTTATGTTTTTTATGCATTTGTGCTTTCTTGCTTTTTGGGCCACACACACGAATAATAGCAAGTGCTATTTGTAAGCCTGACAATACAATAGCCCTCTCATAAGTTGACTTACCCCTTTATTATCCCCAATACGAGATATAGTGTGGCTCATGTCTTTGTGTTTCTCTATTATCAGTCAGGCACTGTTTCAACACTTGCAGTCTATACTGTACTGTGATTTCATATACAGTAGGTGTACTGTAGAGTGAAATACAGCAACTTACTGGGTATTTGCTGCCAGCAAGTTGCTGTAAATTTTACGTTAAACTTTTTACAGTGTAACTGATATTTTCAACATTGTTGAATCTTTTTATTCATGTGACTTGTTGAAATGATGCAAAATTGCCAACTCAAAGCCCACTCTGAACACAATACAACATCTAGAAATGTGTGTGTGTGTGTCTGTGTCTAGCCTTCACGCATTTGCACTCGTCTATTATTTGAACTCATTGGCAAAGTGAAACTAAATTCACCAAGGTGTCAGTCAACGACAAGACAGTTATGTGCAGTTACTTTCACTATTGACTGACAATGGGTTACCATCGAAAACATAGGCTGGAAAAAGCAACACTTACACTAATATTGCTCAAATGACTGAATAAAACAGCATTTATCCTGCAGAGGAGTTGCTTATATCTCGTGACAGTGCGTCTTCAGCTGTGCTACAGTACATACGTGTCTCTCGCCTCTCCCCTAATCACTTTTAACCTCTCCCCTAATCACTTTTAACCGTCATTACCAATTTGCAAATGATGGTGAATAACTACTCATCATGAGATATACAGTATTTCGTAATATCTTTATTCTAATTATGTTTCCCATTGTAATCGTGCAATTTGTAATGTTTTGTTTGGACGCATGGCTACTGTGCGCTCATGGATGATAGGTGCACCCGCCAATATGACTGCTGACAATGCGCGCTCTTAAAATAACATATAAACAACTCGCCATAGACTTCTGACCAGGTGTACAATAAAGCGATTTTAGACAATGCGCTTAAGCCACTCCCTAAGTTAATTGCCACACCCTGGGCGCATTGTTTAAAAAAAAAAATAAACCTGCAAAATAAGGAATTAAACTTTGCACCGGGTGGAAAACGAGTTTTACGCCATGCTACCGGGTGCAAAATACAGCCCATAGTGTCAGAAAAGTTCAAATAGTCCTGTGAGGAAATGGAATTCGTCCAGGGAATAGGAGTTGTCATAGGGGAATAGTCCATTGGCAATGGAATTGGCAGGGAATAGGAGTTGTCCTTGGGAAGTGGTGGGGCAGTGCAGACCAGGAGTCCGGGCAGGGCAGGAAACCGGGCAGAGTTGTCATAGGCAGGTGGTGGGTCGCTAGGCTGTACGGGCCGAACCGGGCAGAGTTGTCACAGGCAGGTGGTGGGTCGCTAGGGCTGCACGGGCTGCAAACCCGGCAGAGCTGGCTCGGCGCAGGTGGTGGGTCGCTAGGCTGTACGGGCCAGGAATCCGGGCAGAGTTGTCATAGGCAGGTGGTGGGTCGCTAGGCTGTACGGGCCAGGAAACCGGGCAGAGTTGTCATAGGCAGGTGGTGGGGCGCTAGGCTGTACGGGCCAGGAAACCGGGCAGAGTTGTCATAGGCAGGTGGTGGGTCGCTAGGCTGTACGGGCCAGGAAACCGGGCAGAGTTGTCATAGGCAGGTGGTGGGTCGCTAGGCTGTACGGGCCAGGAAACCGGGCAGAGTTGTCATAGGCAGGTGGTGGGTCGCTAAGTTTTACGCCATGCTACCGGGTAAAATACAGTTCATAAAGTCCAGGTAGGAAATGGAACTGTCAGGGGAAGTGGTGGGACGCAGTACGGGCCAGGAACCGGCAGAGTTGGGTTACAGGCAGGTGGTGGGTCGCTAGGCTGTACGGGCCAGGAAACCGGGCAGAGTTGTCATAGGCAGGTGGTGGGTCGCTAGGCTGTACGGGCCAGGAATCCAGGTAGGGGGACAGTAATAGGCAATGGTAGTGCAGTCATAGGGATGGGGCTTCAGGTGAGATGAGGGCCAAGCACACGGATGGCTGATGACTGGTGATGGTATACCTCACAAGTGAGATAAGGGGGAAGAAAGAGAGATGTAGAGTGGGTTAGTATTACTGAAAATCAAAATGGTTAATGTCAATAAGTAAATCAATGGTACTATATATTGTTACAGTATACCATAGTGAGAATAGGCAGGAGAGGGAGAGTTGAGAGAGAGAGAGAGAGAAGGGGAGAGAGGAGAGAGGGGGTTGTACGGCATGAAAGTCCATGACAGCACTATGCTATAGCAGCATAACTAAGGCATGGTGAGGGGTAGTCAACACCAGTGCAGGTATGGCCAGTGACCACCATTGCACGCATGACTGGGGTGCCAATCACACGAGGAAGGTCCATTCCAAAATAAAAACAGCGCCCTCTAAAGTCACAAAATTCGACAGGTCACCGAATTTCGTGCAACACCGGAAAGGACATCCCCGAGCAAATATCCGGAGGTCCCGTTTACCTCTCATGAGTGCATGCGTCTGGAGTTTACAATCCGCAATTTTTACACGTTTTAGAAAAGTTAATTAACAAAACCGTCATTTGCACGCACATTTCACCGCTGCCTAGTTTCTTGATATCTTCTCCAGTTTTATTGTTTTTCTCAAGGTTCATCGTCGGTCCTAGCCTGACGTTGTCATACTCAAATTAGTCAGAATATGAGTCTGACCTAGCGTTCATGGGCTTCGGAAAAACTTTTCTCCGAGTGAAAACATCATCATTCCGCGTCATTCACGTCACTTAATGTGTGAGTCAGAGGTCGGAAACTGAGGCTAGATTTTGCTAACAGAGTTGCCCAGTTAGGGGCTCGTCATCACTTTTGTCATCACGTTGTAGTTCGTTTGTAGTCCATGTGGCCTTTCATGTCCAACAGTTTTAATGTGAACTTGGGAATTTGCCGTTTTTATCACTTGAAAAGCTGCATATCTTTCTTTCACGAGCATCTTACACTATATTTTAAGCAAATACAGTTGTTTGTTTAGGATTAGTGAGTGTATCTTTTAACCTTTGTTTTGGCATCCGTGTTTGTCACACATTAGATGGCAAAGCACTTGAACACTTGCTGTCGGAAAAACAAAGTAGCCATGGGGGCGGTCCTTGTCATTCCGAGGTGCTCTGAATGCACCCTGATACTGCTCCATTGGGACGTAATTATGGGCTGTGTTTCAACCGATACAGGGGGGGAATGCCTCTGCACTCAATTGGATAGACCTAACCAATCAGAGCAACAAAATAGCTTACTGTGAGGTGTAGGAAGAAAACACACGAACCATCCTTCTGCTCCTATATCCCCTCCGTTTTAAAAAAGAATTCTGTTGAACAGTGTTATGCTACAAACATGTTAAACAGCTGGGAAAGGCTGTCGCAAATCCCTCGAACAGGTGGTCAATCAGATATTTCAAACGAACGAGGGAACATGTTGCAATGCAACAGCGCTGTTTTCCCTTGATGAAAGTGAAACCACCAGTTTTCCCACATCTCAACTTTGGCCAACGTTTTCAGAAATAATAGTTTTCAGTGATACAACCTCATTAAATAATATGAATTTTCCATATGGGGTCTTAAAAGCCATGTATCCTTCTAGCCACAGCGTTTTTGTTTCAAACATAGCCTAAGCCTAATCTAAGCGTGCTCAGATGACGTGGTAGACCAGGCGCTGTTGCTCACCTGTCCATCATCGTAAAGCCTGATTTGATTGGTCCGCCCGATTTAGGGCGAGCATACTTCCACCACTATAGAGCATATGTCTATGCTATAGAGTGTCCCAGTGACTTCCGTTTTACTTCCACTACAAGGGACCTATCTTTCAAAAAAATATGAACGGGAGTTAATGGAGAGGTAACAATTATTTTTTGGTCCAGTTTGAATTGTGCCACGAATTTCACATATAATGTGTGTTAATTTAAAAGATAATTTTTCACGTCAAGAAAGTACTGTTGTTCGATAGACTTCAAAAGTTATGTTATGAATCCGCTCAGTGGACTACATCTCTCGTCTCGAACGATGTAGTACTACGTCACCAACGTATTGAAACGATAAGATTAGCTGTTATTAGGGCTTGGCGATATGTACCAAAAGTCATATCCCGATATATTTAGGTTGAATATCGATATACAATCTATATCCCGATATTTTTTCCGCAAATTTAGAGCTGTAAAATTAAATGTTTAGTCAAATATGAGTAGTTTTATTGAAAACTCACTACTCAAATAACAATAAAATGTACACATAAACTGGAGTGCCTTTTTTTGAAATCAAAGCTCCGTAAGGTGCACATTTAAATAAAAAAAATATCTTAAATAAAAAAAAGCCTATAAAATAAAATAGGCCAATCTTTTTCTGAAATAAATATATTTATATGAGAAAAATAGCGTGCAATTTCACAGCAGTGCAGAGAGCTCCGGTCAGCAGGTTGCGTGGAGTTGGACCAAATTTGAACTATATCGATATATGCAATATGGTCTAATTCCATATCGCATTTTAAAATATATCGATATATCTTTTATATCGATATATCGCCCAGCCCTAGCTGTTATGCTAGTTAACGGTTGCATCTTGCTGCCTGCTATGCCACTTAACAGTATCTAATGTACAGTCTATGGATGAATACAACTTACCTGATGTGTTTAATCTTCTGACTCATGGTATTTTCATCAGCAAGGAAAGCCCAATTAAGACCTGTTGCTGGTATGCTTGTACAATCTAGTGTGGCTGTGAATGAGCTAACGTCACTAGTGCGACTGATGGGTTTCTAGTCGTTGGAATTACGATCTTTCACAATGTTGTAATTCAATAGTTACGAAACAAACTGCAAATGTCTTTACATGAAAAATTCAAACATCATATGGGTAATTCAAGGCACAAGTCAACCGGGACCAGAAAATAATTTATTTTTCGCCATAGACTGGCATTCAAAATTTTTTGAAAGATAGGTCCCATGGAGGCAAACGGAAGTGGCGTCACTGGGACACTCTATGGAGCAATGCCAGACCGAACTTCCCGTGGGGCGGGACTAAGTTCGGAATGGCACCCAGGCTACGTCGGTCCCCCTCGGTAGTGCCTCTAACATGTCAAACGTTCTCGCCCTGTAGGGTAGACTGAGTAGCCTACAGTTGAGACACTTTTTGACCACACAAAATCAAACAAAAAATAGATACTGAAAAGAAGTGATTTTCCACATGACATTCCACATGCCATTTCCTTAGCTTGTAGACCAAAATATTATGAATCAATACCCTTAAGTAGGCTAGTTTATATTTTCCACAATTAGCTCATAAACATAAGGTGCATTTTTGTCTCGACTGTGTCTCAACTGTACCCATATGGAGTACAATTTGAGACAGTGCCTGGTAATCTGGTACAGTTGAGACACCCATTTTTAATGATGTAGGCCTATAGTTAACTAACCGTTCGTTGCAAAAATTAATAGATAAAAACATAGCAATTGCAATATGCCAGTTTTTAGGGCACAGAATAATGTTTGTAATGATACCAGTTTAACAGTAACATAAGTGTAATGAGCTCATTATCGAAGGTACTTACTTTGAAAAAAAACAAAAAACATTTGCCGATATCCTTGGATGGGAGATAGCCTACCTGTGTCTTTCAAATTTTCCATGATCAAAGAGGTCACTAATATGCATAGTGCATAGCAAAAATCACAACTTGGGCTTGCTGTGCACGCAAGATATTTAAGGTGTCTCAACTGTACTCAGTCTAACGACATCATTACTCTTTCTGTCCTCCAATCAGTTCAGCCCAACCAAACCAGACATTGCCGAGCGAACAGAAAGGGAAACGAGGGAGGGGCTGGAAAAGTTGCTCGAAACCAAGCACTAAGCGCCACCTGGTGTAAAAGAGGCATACGTGGCCTGCAGGCGTGTTGCGCAACGAATAAAAGAAGGCCAAGACTAGAGCAGCGGTTCCCAAACTTTTTCCCGCGGACCACCTTCTACTGTACATACTGACTCGGCTCGTGTACCCCCACCATCCGACACATAAAAAAGTAACACATTCTATTGACGCATTCCAGGCATCATGTTTAATTAGCCACCCTACATGATAACAAATAACAAAATCAAAATGTGCAACTGGTCTATGAGCTCTCATGCTAAAAAAAACAGTGTGAAGAACAACATTAGACTTGTTAGATAGCACCTCACTGCCATGGGCGGATTATGGGATTATTTTGGGCCCCTGGGCCCAGATGTATTAAGGGCCCCCCACTTATTGTCGTATATGTGGAAAATTAACTTTTTCAATTTTTTTGATGTGGATTAGGATAAATGCAGAGACCAAATTCCTCACGGGATCAAAAGAGAATACTATAGGCCTACCATACTTTTATCCCCCTGCGCTCCACCTCATCAGTCTGCTCCCCATCCCATTCCATCGTTACCTGTCTCCTGCTCTGTTTCTCTCCCTTCTCCTCTACGATCTCTTTAATTAGGCCTTTTGGACAGTGTCCCGGTTTTTAGCCAGTTTTCCATGTTTGCGCAGCCTTCTACCTAGCCTAACTTCCAAGAAACTAACGCGCCAGATTCAAAATTATTTATTATTTATGAATTAATTAGATTATTAATTAATGAATACATTTTAACACCTTTCCGACATTGCCCTTTTCATCTTGCGTACCCCCTAGTGACAGCTTGCGTACCACCGGTGGTACGCGTACCAGTTTGGGAATCCCTGTTCTATAGTGGCCAAATCAAAGCCCAGACCTCAATCCAATAGAACATATGTGGCTGGACTTGAAAAGGGCTGTTCACACCTGATCCCCATCCAACCTGGCAGAGCTTGAGCAGTTTTGCAGAGTAAAATTGCTATGTCCAGATGTGCAAGCCTAATTGAGACCTACACAGACTCCATGCAACCAAAGGCCAAATAATATTTAATTATTTAATAATATTTAAAAAGATAATATTATATTGTCTAAGGGAGGTGAATATTTTAGGCACTGTACACACATTCTGTATTTTTTTGTTTCAGGATTTTTGTGTTTCTCCGTCTACATATTACAGTATATTGAGCTAGTTGAGGTGGATGGGTTGTATATTGCCACTAGATGAAGGAGTTTCAGACTGTAAATGGGAGCTAATATCAGGAGCTGATGACCGGCTCCATGAGTAGGCTACACACACATCATACCAGGGGTGCCCATATTCCTGCCTATAAAGGGCAAACAATTAATCTGGGTGAAGGGCCACAGGCCAAAAGTAAGCATTTATGTTATGTCACTTTTGACGCTTTTGTTTGACTAGGATCACTATTACTGAGTTAAGTTGTTGGCTGACTAGGTCACTATAAAGCACACAGGTTAAGTGGTTGGTGGTGTTTCAGTAATTTGTTGTTTTGCACTCTGTCGTTTACTCATTCTATGTTGTTTTTTATGGCCTTTAATTATTACTTTTTAAAATGTTTTACCTTGTGTGTTTTATGTTTTTTTTTATTCTACACTTTTTAAAGAATTATCTGACTATTGCCCTTCTATACTTTTATTTGCTATTACTGTTTGCTTTTGTTTATGTAAAGCATATTGAATGACCTCTGTGTATAAAATGTGCTATGTAAATAAACTTAATTTGACTTTACATTAAATTGAAATCATATTTTTGTTAGTATGTTACTGCCTCAGACAGTGCTCCATGGTGACCCCAGCTACTCACTTGTGTCCTAGGCATGCTGATATCTACTGACAGGAGCTCCACAGCGCCCCCTATTGCCTCGTATAAAACTGTGGTCAGATAATGAACTGCTGTAACCCTTAAAAAGCTGTTGGGACAGTGTGCGTGCACACACCCACACACACACACAAACACACACACACACACACACACACACACACTACAATGAACAGCCAAACATGGGTATAATCATAGATATGTTTATACAAGTTTTTTGACATTTTGAAACAATGATGCACACAATAGTATTATACATAAAATACACAAAAGAGAAACTATACTATTAAAATATGATTTTGGTTTATTTCAACACAGCAGAAATCCCACCAGGACATTCAACGGATGGGTCTGACTTCAGCACCACTTTGGATGTGCAGGTCTTCTTATCCACTATCTGCTGGCAATCTTCAGGCATCACCACAATATTCGGGATTCTATTGAGAGTACACAGTGATTCAAGCACAACACCCAACAATCTCAAAGTGACCATATTCCCTATGTATCCCATGATGATTACAATGACATCTTGTCCTGGGATATGCTTGCTATCTTCTATATCAGTGTTTCTCAAAGTGTGGTCCGGGAACCACTGGTGGTCCGCAAGCTATCCCAAGTGGTCCGCGAGCAGACGTAAAAAATAATATAGATGAGTTGTTTGCAATATTGAACCAACTTGTATGTAAATCCAAACAGTTCTGCAACACTGCCTATGTAAGCTATGCCAATTTAAATCATATGAATCCTCTGACACAATAAGCAAGGTGGTTCAGTGAGTAGGCCTATTTTGTCTATTAGCTAGGTGGTCCGTGAGGTTTTTTCTAATGGTTAAGTGGTCCTTGGTCTGTAAAAGTTTGAGAAACACTGTTCTATATCATCAATATAAATGAAACCTGGGATTTTGTCCAGATTGCAGACAATTATAAACCTTCACTGCAAAGCATGTGTCAGACAGAAATGTTGAAAGAAACACTACTTGTAATAAAGGTGACATGATGGATGAACGGAGTAGTTTAAAATGGACTTGCTGATGTTAACATAGCATGCAACGTTGATCTGTCAAAAACATGCTCAGATGCTGTTTCACAAGCCAATTTACAACGTTATAATTAGGCTGGGGAGTAAAATGGCCCATTTTAGTAGATATCATGGTTATCTGGCACCCACATTAATAATTAAGTGAATGTTATGCTGATAGGCTGCCTTGCAGCCAAATACCATTCACAATAGGCTCCAGCACCTTTTTCCTGAATCTCCATCTCAAAGTGGTAAAGGAATGTGTGGAGGGGGCGGTGATCAGAGGAATGGTTTGTGTCACAGTCTGTATTTGCATCACAGTCTGGTCCTTGGACCCGACCCACTCTCCCTCTCATGAGCGGAATCACCCTCACGGCTAAATCAAGTTCCCTTGATTATCTCATATAGGGTATAAATACGGTACTCAGCTTTCGGACGAACTTTCCTCACCCTAGGGAAAACAGGATCTGATGTAACCATGGCTTTGTACAGACGTATTCACATGGAGCTCACATGTGTATGAAGCGTCCTCATGACGTGCCGCATTAGTTGATGCACACCATCAACAAGTCACCATCGGTGCACACTCGACATTGGAGGGTTTGTAACACACTACCGCTTAACAGTGAGAGTGCCACTGGCTAGGGAGAGGGTGCAGTGGTCAGAAAGGTGTGCAAGAGGCACGCACATCCCAGAGGTTAAAGTAGGTGCTGGACTCAAAGAGACTGAGATGAACATGAGTAAAAGACCGCACACTAGAGCTCCAATTGATGAGATGGTTTAATCACCACAAGTGTAACGTTTCTGGCCACATTGCCCTTGCTCAAACATCAGTTTCAGAAAGGGCCTCTGTCTTTGTTCAGATTCACACGTTTCTTAGTGGCCATTTATGTATGCCATTTAAATATGAAGGTAAAAACAATCTTGTTTCCCGTTCATGGTAGCTTTGTGGTCATGCACCAAACTGTCCCTATTCAATAAAGCCGAGGCAGCCGAACCCAAACAAGTACAAACATAAACAGCTATACATATGCTTTTACCTTTCCTGATAATGACAATGGCTTCCTTACTACCCTTGTCTGGGACTTTGTTTACAATAGGCTGTAACAGCATGATGTCTAGGTGGTTTTGGACTCACGTGTTGCAACAACCAGCGCCACCCTTTGTGCAGTCACAGGAATAGCAGTTCTCAGTCACCCAGTTAGAACCAAATGGATGGATATCCCCTTTTCTGTCCTGGCAACCTGAATGCATAGACAGATGCACACACATTGAGTTAGGTTAGTTAAGTTAGAACTGAAGTATAGTCCACTCCTAATATTTTTCCACTGGAGAAGATACACAGATTGGACACACATTGGCCTACACATATATAATAATAATAATAATAATACATTTAATTTGTATAGTGCTTTTCAAGACACTCAAAGGCGCTTATATGACTCACAGCAGAATGTAGGATGAAATAGCTATCTTAACCCTGACAGATATGGCCATGCTACATTTCTGTCTTGAGTGGGAGAGAGAGTCAGGGTGGGATCCGGAAAGGACCACGGGGCAGGAATCGGACCCGGGTCGCCGGCGTACGGTGCAGATGCCCCAGCCGGTTGCGCCACAGCTGGGGCCTACATTCTGTCTTAACCCTGGTAGATATGACCATGGTACATTCCATGGTTACATGTCCATTTGTTCTGATTAAAACAAAACCAGTAGCTGACGTACCTGTTGGTAGTTCGTTGATGTTTTCAATCACTAGTGGCTCAAAAAAGCACTGGCCAGAAATCACAGCAACGAAGCACAGGAAAGTGCACAGTCTAAGGAAAGAACCCTGAGAGACACAAAAGTTGCGAAGACGTCATTGTGTTGAGCTGTGTGTGGCAGAAGGAGCTGGATGGTGTACTTGAAGATTTGTGCCCTAAATAATGACTTCAATCTCATTTTGATGGTACAGTGACTTATAATTGAGAGAACTCTGCACTGAGGTACTGCACTCAGGAACCATTCAGAAAATGTGACCCAACATTGCTTTTAGACACTTTAGCATAAAATCCCAACATGCAGTTCGATAGACTTTCAAGTCTGTACATTAATGACACTAAAAGGGTACCCAGTGTCATAGTAACATCTCACATCACATTGTTATAGTAACATCTCTTTCAATTCTCTCACAATTCAGATGCTAAAGTGAGCGTGGCTTTTTCTTACCATGGTGGTATTAATAGAGAGGAGTTTCAGTAGATGTGCTTGCGCTGGTTGTGCTAGACTGCAGTCTGTCACTCTCATTTATACTTCTTCTGATCCCTCCTTCCCAAACAGTCTAAATGTTTGCCATGCTGTGGGTCAAACCCTTAAAATAAACAATTTGATAAGACTGACCTTTGTTGTCTCCTCTGATTGTCTGTTTGTTTAACCCAAAAGTGTTGGCGGGGGAAGGTTAAGAAAGGTGAACAGTGCTCATTGAGGAGATTATATTATTAATGAAATTATCAATCCGAGGGGGCAACGAGGGAGAATGGGAAATTGGGTCAAAGATAAGACTGGAGTCGAAAATTCAATTTTGGCTAGTTACATACATATACAAATACATAAATTGGTCTTAAAAGTGAGGTCAAGTTTTAATTGTCTACTCTGTGACATACAGCGTGAAAGAATGACACATTCTGTTATACACCAAGTATGTAGTTATCAATTTAGGTGAGGTTATTAGTTTATGGTGTTTTTACAGAATTATGTAAAATATAGAGGTGTTATACTCAACCAAGTCAAATAACCCTTTCGTGCCCGTGCCGAACATTCCATTTTTGGTGCTGGATGACCTCCTTACACAAAAAACCTTATTTCTTGAGTATAATACATACCAACAATGGGATATACATACCATTGTAATCAGAAGGGTCAGTTCTATCAAATGATGTAAAATACATATGGTAATGTTGATATAGTAATGAACAGTCTTTGAAAATCCTCTCCAAATGTATACCGAAATCCGTTAAAATTGAATTTCATTCGCATAAAAATGAATTTTCATCATATTTCTATACGAGATAGAGACAAATATAGAGTGTATGACATGTTCAGCAAGTTGTGGGCTATTTAACAAAAAAGACTGAATTGGAATATCACTAACCTTTCAAAAGTTATGATAAATTAAGTGATAAGTGTAAAAAAATGCAGGAAACGGGATTTAGAATGTTGACAGAATTCACATTCTCTTTCTCACCAAAAACAAAAAAGTATGCATAAAACTAATAATGAAGTCAGACACAATGGTTTAGATTTATTTGGTCCATAAGAATAAACCATTTATTTGTATATAAGCAAATGCTACAGTCAACAATAATGATATATAAAAGAAAAACATGTACCTTACCAGTAATACAGGATAAGTATACTGTATATTTATTGAAGATCAATTCTGAATAGAGACAGACAAATACATTTGATTCAACAGATACAACTTCCTTATATAAATTAGTGTAATATGAAAATGATATACATCTATAAAATGTATTATTTATGAAAAGCTAGGAATACAATCAACTTCAACATCACTCAAAAATCAATGTGTCTAAACATTGATTGAAAATTTGAAAGTGGATTACATAGAACAAGCCTGTTGAGAATAAACACATACACACATATACACACAAACACACAGAGGAGGATAGGGAAAGGTGGGGTGGGGAACCTGAAGGTTAAACACAGAAGACCTATGACTCATAACGAAACGCATCCCCTTCTGTAGAATGCCAAATCTGACAGCAATTTTGTTTACCAAAAAAGCAGTCACCTACCGCTAAACTCCAGGCCATACAAGCTACTTTAGTGTTATTATGTATTGTTTTTATAACAAAGCCAACAATTTTTCTTTGGCTCCTGCTGTACAGGAATATGTACTTGATGAAAAGACGACAGGGTAGTAGTTGGAGCAGCTGAAGGCGAGGCTGAAATTTTGACGAAATGCCTGCCAGCTGTTGTGATAGATTTTCGCCAAAGTCTTTCTGGCTGTAGCTACCAAACCTAGGTTCAACACCAGATTCTGCATTGCCAAACTTGAAATAATAAGAAACTACTGAAACAGCAATGTCAATGGAGAAAAAAGTGTACACAATATGTATTTCTCATTTGGTCAACGCCCCTGATCCCTTCAGAGACTTGGTTCCCCAGTAGCAATGGATATTAGGGAGGGAAGTGAAGTCCCATGTCAATGATCAATCCCAGAAAACTGTGAAACTCTTCTGGGGTCTCTTCGTCCCATGCCCCTGCACTGTGTGTTTGCATACGACGCCTACTAAGCACGACCTTCCACCCGCCCGGATGGTAAAACCACATATGCCTGGGACAACAACATAAAAATCAACATAACAAGTCTATTTCACAGTGTTTTAGTGGCAGTCTACACCACCCTACGCACGCCACCTAAATCTATACCTTCTTCCTCCATCCTCACATGGTCTTCAACATTGTGAGCGCAAGCTCATCAGCAGTCAGCTACCTCTTCAGGCCTGCAAGGAGGTCTGTGTAGGTCTTGTCATCCTCCATCTGAAACAACAGTAAAATCATACAAATGTAATACATTTATTAATTTAAAAAATAAAATCACAAAACTACAGATGTGTGCGTGTGTGCACATACATACACAAGAAGAGGTAGCCTAAACTATTGAAGCATTTTGAGCAACTCAAAAATATTTAGAAGTATGAAAAGTCATTTTATTACACATGGGTTTAGCTACCCTAAATCTGATTGCCTGGCTGGCATTAAGATAAAGACAGATTACATTTCACCTAGTAACTAACTGCTTAAATGCAATAATGACATTTCTGACATAATATGTGATATGTGTTTTCTATAAAACTACATATTGAGAAGAGTAGAATATCAAGTCATGCCATCTTAGAAAATGTTGAGACAAGCACGTCTGATGTTTGTCATTTAGAAGTTAGCAAGGTAAAACAGTTCACTACAAACTGCCTGAGGTAACAACCCGAGGAGAGGCAATACGTTAATTAGCACTACATTTGACAGAATCCGTGATTTCACATCTTGTTTTCTACAACTACATATTGAGAGGAGTAAAAATATCGCTCAACTTATTTCATGTAAGAGAACGCAACTTAGAAACGCGGCGCCCATTGATTTATTCAGCTTTGGTATGCTATACTGACTTGCCAATATAATGCTTACTTAACAAGCAAATTGGTACTAGAAAACAAACTTACTTACAGGTTATATACTAACAGGTTTTTAAATGAAATTGTCAAATGAAAATAACTGATATCAAAAGCAAACGAGAATACTGCAAGCAGTTCAGAGTAATGCAGCTAGCTAAAGTTACATGAAGATGCACTTAGCCCCCGCTATGCCATAATGTTGACGCTGATGAGAAAGCATATTACTGTCAAATAACATGATTTTATGACTACAAATTAAGATTAACCATAACTAGAAACTATGTAAAATATATATTACCTCAGTTTATCCAGCTGTGTGGTTTCCAGTCGAGGTAAACTCCAACGGCGTGCAGGTGGCATCTGGCGGTCCATGTTAAAATGTACGACTGAAGGGAAAAGTTTTTTCACGACTCATCTTCAAGTATCCAAAACATTTCGCCATAAACCCCTTTAACCAATCATATCAAATTGAAGCTTATGTTGTCAGCATTACGGGGAAGATTTCAGAAATAAAATCGGTCATTGGACAGCTGAGATATTAGATGATTGGTCATCGTTAAAATTTTAACGAAATTAGAACGGTCGGGCTTGTAAGGGATAAGCAGGTCAGAGTCAGAGTTTTATATTGATGGTAAGGTGATTCTGTCTAATGTGGGAAAACCAATGAATAATTTAGGCAGATGGTACAATTTCGGTATTTAGTGACCGGTCAGGACAGGTCTTTGAGTTTAGAACAGGGGTTCCCAAACTTTTCCATGGCAAGGCCCCCCAAATACCACTAGGTTCTGGCCAAGCCCCCCCTTTTTGCAAGATGTCTTATTAAACCCATCGCCATTACTACGGCAAATGTAAAAAATAAATTAAAAGCTCATCCTCTATCACTTCACGATGGAGCATACATTGTGTGAAAACTGCATTTGGGGCTTTCTGCTTGATGTGAGCTGTCACTCCAGTGTTATTCCCAGTCATAGCCACGGCCCAGTCCGAACACACTTCCACATAACAAGACCAGTCAAGTCCATCTGCCTCTATGTACTCATCTAAAACTTGAAAAATATATCTCCCATGGGCTCTGCTTTCAAAAACGTGTCCATTTTAGCAGACCTAGCAGGAGCTCCCGCAGATGTCATGGACTTCATCAGGGCTACACTGATGTGATGATGAAGGTGTTTGAATACCAGCCAATCAGAAAGATTATCATGGAAAATATAATGCCAAGCCATTTTTATAATAGTATTTTATAACAACACTCATATTGTTGGGTATATTTTTACGTTTATTCATTTTTTGTTTTTATTTTTCCTTCGGCTGCGCACCCTATCCCCCTCCTCCTCCTCCCCCCCCCCCCCCAACACACACTTTGAAAACCACTAGCTTTGTCATGAGCTCTCTCTCTACCTGGTAACACGCGCTGATTGAAGTCTGATGACCTCCACCTGTTCCTGCTCTGCTCTGCCTCACCCTCGTTTACCTACCAGCTGCACTGCATTCACCACTCATCATGCCCTGTATATAAAGCCTTGCTTTTCAGTCCACACTTGTCAGATCGTCTGCAACCAGCACCAGTTACCTGCCTGTTTTGGAAAAACGCCTCTGACTCTGCCTGTGATCCCGGACCCGCTCGACTACTTCTGTGTTCTCCAGCCCCGGTAATCTTGACCTGCCTTCCGTCCCTCTTCTACGAATACCGCCTAGTCCTTGACTGTACTGCTGCTTTGTTTCAATTGCTGTTGTGTGTGTGTTTCCCCCAGGACTTCCCGGTTCATCCAGCTCCTGCCATCGCTGTTCGGCTACTGGGGGAACACACACACGCAGACTCTTGGAACTCCTGTACCCCCAGAACCCCTGAAACCCCCTTAACCCCCAACCCTTAAATAAACTTTTGAACGTGACGCTTTTGTGGTCCTCGTCCTGTTTGGTGTCTGACAAGCTTAGAGAATTCATTGTTGAGGCTATCCATTCCATTCAACAGCCTCATGGAAGTCCTTTACGGCACATTACACCACTAACACCTATCTCCATTGGTCTTGTGTGTGCTTGCCAGCCATGTTCCATTGTTTCTGTTGCCAGTTCTGCATACTTTAACATCTTCCTTTCAAAGATTGCCTCCATAACATCTTCAAAGGGTCTGGTCTCAAAGCAGTCACAACAATACACTGTGCAACTTGCCTTACAACGTCCGGGGGTTTCCAATCCCATGCTTTGCCCATCTTCCTGTTAACATCAACTCTCAGCCCCCCTGTGTTTTTAAAGCCTGATTAAGTATAAGTAAGTATATATACTCTTTTGATCCCGTGAGGGAAATCCGTGAATTAGTGAAACACACTCTGCACACAGTGAAGCACACTAATCCCGGCGCAGTGAGCTGCCTGCAACAACAGCGGCGCTTGGGGAGCAGTGAGGGGTTAGGTGCCTTGCTCAAGGGCACTTCAGCCGTGCCTACTGGTCGGGGTTCGAACCGGCAACCCTCCGGTTACAAGTCCGAAGCGCTTACCAGTAGGCCACGGCTGCCCTCAATATTATGATTATGAGATAATGTCTCCAGGTGTTGTGACTCTGGATCAGGCTAGTTTTACCACCAGACAGAATGTGCCATGACCCATACATAGCTTAAAACTTCAGTCTTCACTAACCCATTGACTGGGGTTCGGTGGAGATGGAAAAGCATAAGTGGCTCAATACAGTAGATTTAATGCGGTTAGCGTCCATGGCCCATAGCTCTCTCCAGCTGATCTTCCTCTTCTCAACACCTTGCCGGTTCATCCGTTGCTCTTGTTTTGTTTGAGACACGGCTGTTGAATGCCTCGCTTACTCTTTCTATGCTGTAGAGTAGACCATCTCCGCTCTCCAACTGGTACCAAGACCAAACCCTGATTTTCCATTCTGCACCTGCCCAACAATATGCCTGTGCTGCATGGCAACTTGAGCATGCAATTTAGGTGAAATCATCAGTTATTGTGGTGGAGGACAAAGAGACTAATCAAATAAGTATAGAACAAACACTATCACTTTTATTTCATTTCTTTGTGTTTGTGTTTTGGTCTTAAAATACATAAAGTACATTTGTTGAAGTGAAAGTAAAATACCCAGTCCTACATTCTTACAGTCTTACTATTTCATTTCAGAATCCATAAATAAAACATAAATAAATAATATTATTCCAAACACGAAGAATGTGTCATTGTTATCAACAGGGTTCAAATAAAAGTATTACTACCATGTGTCAAATAATGTAGAGGGGTAAAGCATTATCTATCCAGTCTTCCTTTAAGAATCCATCCACCCACACCAGAAACATCCTTTCCTTTGTTTTTAACCGGTAATGATCTTCAGAAGATGTGGTCTTGGGAAAGGCCAGCAGTACCTGTTGGGGACTGGGCCGCTCACATTGCACTCAAAGAAGGAGAAGAGGGGGAACCAGACCCGAGCGCGGCGGCTCCTCTGGTACACTCGTGTGTTGGAGAGTGTGTGGTAGTACAGAAACAGGCGTGTGGTCAGGTAGAAGGCCACGAACACATCGATGGAGTAGTGCTCGTGTGCAGCAAGGATGAAGAAGATCCCAAACAGATTCAACACCCAGGATGCAGTGTGAATGAAATACCAGCCTCGCGGAGTGTCTGCAATACACGCACACACACACACACACACACACACACACACACACACACACACACACACAAACAGATGTATCTGTGTTACATGTTAACTCAGAAACAACCTCACACAAACATACTCAAATTCTTAAGTATAAGTATATATACTCTTTTGATCCCGTGAGGGAAATTTGGTCTCTGCATTTATCCCAATCCGTGAATTAGTGAAACACACTCAGCACACAGTGAACACACAGTGAGGTGAAGAACACACTAATCCCGGCGCAGTGAGCTGCCTGCAACAGCAGCGGCGCTCGGGGAGCAGTGAGGGGTTAGGTGCCTTGCTCAAGGGCACTTCAGCCATGCCTACTGGTCGGGGTTCGAACCGGCAACCCTCCGGTTACAAGTCCGAAGTGCTAACCAAGTAGGCCATGGCTGCCCCATGTGTGCTGTGTGGGAGGAAATTTGAACCTTTCAAATCTGTGTGCAAGAAAACCATATACTGTATGTGTGTTCTATATATTTTACTCATGTGCTCTTTTACTTTTGATTATCACCCGGAGAGAAGAAATACTCTTTTCTGATTGGCTGGCGGGGTGGCTTTTAATTCTGAATAACGGGACACCTATGAAGTAGATCTGGTAAAAAAAGTTTAATCGCCGTTCCATATCAATGCTTATGAATGGTAACTATAACAACGATAGTAGGACGACGGTTGAGCCTGGAGGCAGGCTTCGCAACATCCCTCCTTCCCAAACAGTCTAAATGTTTGCCATGCTGTGGGTCAAACCCTTAAAATAAACAATTTGATAAGACTGACCTTTGTTGTCTCCTCCTATTGTCTGTTTGTTTAACCCAAAAGTGTTGGCGGGGGAAGGTTAAGAAAGGTGAACAGTGCTCATTGAGGAGATTATATTATTAATGAAATTATCAATCCGAGGGGGCAACGAGGGAGAATGGGAAATTGGGTCAAAGATAAGACTGGAGTCGAAAATTCAATTTTGGCTAGTTACATACATATACAAATACATAAATTGGTCTTAAAAGTGAGGTCAAGTTTTAATTGTCTACTCTGTGACATACAGCGTGAAAGAATGACACATTCTGTTATACACCAAGTATGTAGTTATCAATTTAGGTGAGGTTATTAGTTTATGGTGTTTTTACAGAATTATGTAAAATATAGAGGTGTTATACTCAACCAAGTCAAATAAGCAGGTCAGAGTCAGAGTTTTATATTGATGGTAAGGTGATTCTGTCTAATGTGGGAAAACCAATGAATAATTTAGGCAGATGGTACAATTTCGGTATTTAGTGACCGGTCAGGACAGGTCTTTGAGCTTAGAACAGGGGTTCCCAAACTTTTCCATGGCAAGGCCCCCCAAATACCACTAGGTTCTGGCCAAGCCCCCCCTTTTTGCAAGATGTCTTATTAAACCCATCGCCATTACTACGGCAAATGTAAAAATAAATTAAAAGCTCATCCTCTATCACTTCAATGATGGAGCATACATTGTGTGAAAACTGCATTTGGGGCTTTCTGCTTGATGTGAGCTGTCACTCCAGTGTTATTCCCAGTCATAGCCACGGCCCAGTCCGAACACACTTCCACATAACAAGACCAGTCAAGTCCATCTGCCTCTATGTACTCATCTAAAACTTGAAAAATATATCTCCCATGGGCTCTGCTTTCAAAAACGTGTCCATTTTAGCAGACCTAGCAGGAGCTCCCGCAGATGTCATGGACTTTATCAGGGCTACACTGATGTGATGATGAAGGTGTTTGAATACCAGCCAATCAGAAAGATTATCATGGAAAATATAATGCCAAGCCATTTTTATAATAGTATTTTATAACAACACTCATATTGTTGGGTATATTTTTACGTTTATTCATTTTTTGTTTTTATTTTTCCTTCGGCTGCGCACCCTATCCCCACCCCCTCCCCAACACACACTTTGAAAACCACTAGCTTAGAGAATTCATTGTTGAGGCTATCCATTCCATTCAACAGCCTCATGGAAGTCCTTTACGGCACATTACACCACTAACACCTATCTCCATTGGTCTTGTGTGTGCTTGCCAGCCATGTTCCATTGTTTCTGTTGCCAGTTCTGCATACTTTAACATCTTCCTTTCAAAGATTGCCTCCATAACATCTTCAAAGGGTCTGGTCTCAAAGCAGTCACAACAATACACTGTGCAACTTGCCTTACAACGTCCGGGGGTTTCCAATCCCATGCTTTGCCCATCTTCCTGTTAACATCAACTCTCAGCCCCCCTGTGTTTTTAAAGCCTGATTAAGTATAAGTAAGTATATATACTCTTTTTGATCCCGCGGAGGGAAATCCGTGAATTAGTGAAACACACTCTGCACACAGTGAAGCACACTAATCCCGGCGCAGTGAGCTGCCTGCAACAACAGCGGCGCTTGGGGAGCAGTGAGGGGTTAGGTGCCTTGCTCAAGGGCACTTCAGCCGTGCCTACTGGTCGGGGTTCGAACCGGCAACCCTCCGGTTACAAGTCCGAAGCGCTTACCAGTAGGCTGCCCTCAATATTATGATTATGAGATAATGTCTCCAGGTGTTGTGACTCTGGATCAGGCTAGTTTTACCACCAGACAGAATGTGCCATGACCCATACATAGCTTAAAACTTCAGTCTTCACTAACCCATTGACTGGGGTTCGGTGGAGATGGAAAAGCATAAGTGGCTCAATACAGTAGATTTAATGCGGTTAGCGTCCATGGCCCATAGCTCTCTCCAGCTGATCTTCCTCTTCTCAACACCTTGCCGGTTCATCCGTTGCTCTTGTTTTGTTTGAGACACGGCTGTTGAATGCCTCGCTTACTCTTTCTATGCTGTAGAGTAGACCATCTCCGCTCTCCAACTGGTACCAAGACCAAACCCTGATTTTCCATTCTGCACCTGCCCAACAATATGCCTGTGCTGCATGGCAACTTGAGCATGCAATTTAGGTGAAATCATCAGTTATTGTGGTGGAGGACAAAGAGACTAATCAAATAAGTATAGAACAAACACTATCACTTTTATTTCATTTCTTTGTATTTGTGTTTTGGTCTTAAAATACATAAAGTACATTTGTTGAAGTGAAAGTAAAATACCCAGTCCTACATTCTTACAGTCTTAATATTTCATTTCAGAATCCATAAATAAAACATAAATAAATAATATTATTCCAAACACGAAGAATGTGTCATTGTTATCAACAGGGTTCAAATAAAAGTATTACTACCATGTGTCAAATAATGTAGAGGGGTAAAGCATTATCTATCCAGTCTTCCTTTAAGAATCCATCCACCCACACCAGAAACATCCTTTCCTTTGTTTTTAACCGGTAATGATCTTCAGAAGATGTGGTCTTGGGAAAGGCCAGCAGTACCTGTTGGGGACTGGGCCGCTCACATTGCACTCAAAGAAGGAGAAGAGGGGGAACCAGACCCGAGCGCGGCGGCTCCTCTGGTACACTCGTGTGTTGGAGAGTGTGTGGTAGTACAGAAACAGGCGTGTGGTCAGGTAGAAGGCCACGAACACATCGATGGAGTAGTGCTCGTGTGCAGCAAGGATGAAGAAGATCCCAAACAGATTCAACACCCAGGATGCAGTGTGAATGAAATACCAGCCTCGCGGAGTGTCTGCAATACACACACACACACACACACACACACACACACACACACAAACAGATGTATCTGTGTTACATGTTAACTCAGAAACAACCTCACACAAACATACTCAAATTCTTAAGTATAAGTATATATACTCTTTTGATCCCGTGAGGGAAATTTGGTCTCTGCATTTATCCCAATCCGTGAATTAGTGAAACACACTCAGCACACAGTGAACACACAGTGAGGTGAAGAACACACTAATCCCGGCGCAGTGAGCTGCCTGCAACAGCAGCGGCTCGAGGGGAGCAGTGAGGGGTTAGGTGCCTTGCTCAAGGGCACTTCAGCCATGCCTACTGGTCGGGTTCGAACCGGCAACCCTCCGGTTACAAGTCCGAAGTGCTAACCAAGTAGGCCATGGCTGCCCCATGTGTGCTGTGTGGGAGGAAATTTGAACCTTTCAAATCTGTGTGCAAGAAAACCATATACTGTATGTGTGTTCTATATATTTTACTCATGTGCTCTTTTACTTTTGATTATCACCCGGAGAGAAGAAATACTCTTTTCTGATTGGCTGGCGGGGTGGCTTTTAATTCTGAATAACGGGACACCTATGAAGTAGATCTGGTAAAAAAAGTTTAATCGCCGTTCCATATCAATGCTTATGAATGGTAACTATAACAACGATAGTAGGACGACGGTTGAGCCTGGAGGCAGGCTTCGCAACAATGGAATCAACTGTAAACAAGCTACTGTCCATGCTATCGCGGTTATAGGGCCAACGAAAGTTGTACAACAAGCTGAACTAGTGAGCTTTTTTTTAAATGGAACTGCGCGTTTCCTTTGCTTTACAGTGGCAACCGGGTGATAAGCGGGATAACGGCCTTCGAGGTGTGTCCAGTTATACGGAATTAATGGACTCGGGCGGAGGCTGCGCGTCGGGGAGTTCTTTGCCCCTCGCCAGTCGCCACTGTCCATTAATTCCGTATAACAGGACACCTCGGCGGCCGTTATCCCTTACATAAAGCTCTCTGAGATTTCTGACTGACTGACTGCTGACTCTGCCTGAGAAATGTTTTTGACAGTAATGTGGTTCTAAAGATGAATGTATGTTGCCAGTATTGTCTGCTACCATCTTGTGTTTCAGTTACAGGTTTATTTTGAAAATGAAAAACAAATGTCCAAATGTTTACAGACCATATACCAGCATGTACTGACATGCAGTTTGATGTCAAGTGAAAGATGTACAGTTCAATGCACCACACACACACACACACACACACACACACACACACACACACACACACACACACACAACACACACAGACACAGACAGACAGTCAGACAGACTGACAGAAAGATACTTACATTCAGTGATGAAGAAGTTGAGCATGGTAAGGACTACTGTGTGCCCACTGAACATATAATCGCCACAGGTGTGCACTCCAGTCAGGGTCATTCCAAGACCAGACCAGATAGTCAGGGCTCTCTGAATCTTTCCCCAGCTGTCCAGATACTCCTATCCACAACACACACACACGAAGATATACATATTATACAGCCACGTCTGTTGATCTGCCACATTGGATAGATTAATATGGACCTTAAAAATGTATACATCGGAGAACAGGAAAATGATTGACAGAGCTGGGTGGAACTGCTTGGGGAATGGTGAACTGAGCATAACTGGCACAAGCGACTTCATTCAAGATCATTGTACCTACTAAAGACATTTAAACTTTTGCATTCCAACGCAGATCACATCACAAAACTTGTTGCTGTGCAACCACAATGATAGTGATGAATGAGCCATGCTGCCTTGACCTATTTCAAACTACTTCAATAAAGCTCTCATAGATAAGAGCTCATTCACACCCTAACTTGGAATGGATATCTTCCAAGTGGGGTAATTTATCAGTGCGGTGTATGCATTAACAAGTGCGTAATTTGTATGCGTAATCACTTCTAAGCTATGCCCATGATTAATCAAAACCCTTTTCCCTTCGGGCAAAAACAGTCATGGGTTTGATTAACATTTCATTCATTCACATAGACATTTATTGTCAATCTCCCAAAAAGCCAAACGTAGGCCTGTGACTATTTGTGCTTGTGCTTTACCAGGTCTTTGACACATATTGACAAAGGGTCATTTATCAACACTTTATTACACGGCTCCTCAGAGCGCTGCAGAATGTTCCATTCACTTGAATGGGCCTTCCCAACGTTCGGTGGTCTGCTAGTTCTCAATAACAGACCGTTGCTAAGTATAACAGACCGCTGTCAAGGAAAATGGGTTTTGTGCTTCTATTTCACGTGTTTCATATCACTACGCAAGGACTGGAACTTCATTCAAAAGTGAAAGCGGACGGTTGATCAGCTCCGCTGCGCGTCGGGGTCCGGTTTGCCCTGTCGGGACTTATTTTCCCAATAATGACCGACGTTCTATACATTATCCCTTACGTATTAACCATTAAAGGTGTGGGTTTTTGAGCATTCTAACATAAGATTCCGTTTCGTAACAATTCAAGGTTCTAAAATTCTAACCCAGATATTCTTTAGAACGTTCATTTTCCAACATTCCCATCACACCAGTGTGACAGTACACCTTTAAAGGTTAAAAAAAATGGGTATGTGTGGTCCATGTAGGTTTGGAAAGGGTTGCGATGCGTGCGAGTATCAAGGTTTGGTACCTTTGCGGAACACTGTAAATGAACTCCTGGCACAGAGAGCGATGTAATGAGCATGGTGACACATCGCAGGAGAAAGACTGTCCCCATCAGTGAGCACAGACGACGAAATAAAATGGACCTGAAAGACATTCATATAGCTAACAGTAAACAATTTTAAGAATGGAAGAGTTTGTCGTACAAATAAATACAGTTGACGTGGAGCATTGTTGACTATTGTCCTTATCTTGTTAGTATTATGTCCTTTTTTGTAAAATGCCCTTGAGTTTTTGAAAGTCACAACTCAAATCAATGTTATCACAGGGTATGGTGGTATAGACTTTATCAGAATGTGTGGGCTCCATGTGAACAAACATCCATGCTTGCAATGCAAGTACCTTAGTCATACATTGTATTGTACTTCTAAATGACAGCAAAAGATAGCATGAAAGAACAAAAGAATTTCACACTTTGCTTTAAAGGTGCAGTCAGCAAAGTTGGGTTTGTTTCTGTCTATGTTTATATTTACAGTTGTGCTCATAACTTTACATACCCTGTACATACACATGCTAAAGTTGACTAAAAAGTGGAATAAAAAAAATCATCTTTTGGAAATTGATCTTAAAAATCCAACCTTTAAGGACACCAATTTTCTTTGTGAATAATGAATAATGTATTGTAAATAAATCAATGTTCTTCCTAAAAAAACAGGGGCCATAAGTATACATACCCCTATGTTAAATTCCTATAGAGGCAGGCAGATTTTTGTTTTTAAAGGCCAAACTCGCGTAAAAAACTATGCGTAAAAAACGCCACGGCTGGGGCACCTGCACCGTACGCCGGCGACCAGGGTTCGATTCCCGCCCCGTTGTCCTTTCCGGATCCCACCCCGACTCTCTCTCCCACTCACTTCCTGTCATTCTCTACTGTCCTCTAAATTAAAGGCATAAAAGGCCAAAAAAATATACTAAAAAAACTACCTTTAATGTGATTAACCTCTCATTTTAGTCCTATAAGTATATCATGTTAAATGGTAACATTTATGACCATAAATGTGTTTTATGTTCTTTCATGTCTACTGATACTTTACAATTTTACACAACATTCCTCATTAATAAATGTTCTTACAAAAGAACATTTATATGCTGAATCAACTGAAGTGAATGGACAATGGATTCAATATTGCTACCCCACCCTAAACAGGATCTAAACTGTGCTGTAGCTTAACAAATCTTTACTCTGAAAACATAACCACAGCTCACTTCTAAGGTAGCCTAACATTTCATAAAAGCAAATACACCTAAAATACGGACCAAACAACTTCACACAAGGAAACACCCTAAGCTGCCATGACTGATGCTTTGCCAAAATGCTTTGTTTCTCCTGTGGGCTAAATCTTTCTCCAGGTTTTAAGTAATTTCCCATGCCTGATCTTAAAATAATTTGATTGTAGCAAGAAGAGACACATGTCTGTGAACATACCTATGAAGATGTATTGGTTCTATACAGTGTATAGTGTGCACCATGTATAGCATATGCATGTACCTGTGTTTATGTAATAGCAGCACCAGGATCCACATGGTACCAAGGGTTAGTCCACATACTTCAGCCATGGCAAAGGCCCATGGGATTCTAGGCACACTGTGGAAGATACAGACACCATTGTCTGTGACACAACATTATCATAAAGATCCCCAGCAAATACAGCACCCGACTACAAAATACTAAAATCTGCACCACCCAATTAAAAAACCAAATATCTCTCTTAGGTTTCCATGCACAGATTTATGGGCACTTACCTGTCCAGGAAAATATCAGGAAGGGGAGGATATGTGCGCATATCAGGCACCCTCTCGTGTACAATCACCATGACGCAGGCCGTGGCACCACAAACAAACACGAAATAGACAACGCTGAGGGCCGTCTTCCAGTACTCGGGATCTAACTGTGCATCCCTGCATTTGCCACTGGAATAGGGGTGCCAGCGCTCTGCACTTGTGTTGTGATAATGGTGGCCGTTTGCCTGGCAGGGGACCTGCAGCCTGGACGCCACTGTGTCCTCACATGCGGCCCTGTGTTTGTGTCTTCCATTGCATTCCATGGTGGCTCCGAGCACAGCTGCTCCGTCCGAGTGGGTGGTCCATGGTTCCGGCATAGCTGAAGGAATCCTGCTCTGCAACCTGTGTTTTGATATGCTTTTTAATCATACACTTCTTCAAAATAACATGTTATGTATGTTTTATGAGTCTATATACTCACAGCAATACCTATACACACTATCAACAAAGATACAGCCTCTGATTAAGTTTGACTTCCTGTGCTGTGCCGGAATGTTTTCTTCTGCCAGTGTTACATTTTCCAGTCATTTCTATCTTACACTGAATTATTATGACCGCCGCGCAGCGAAGCGGCGGTCATATAGGTTTAGTCAGATTTTTTAATTTTTTTTTTCTTTTTCGCATGTCCAAATTTCCGTCAAGGATTCCCGGGACACTGAAAGACTGGGGTACACGAAACTTGGTGGGCATGTAACCCCACATGGATAGCATGGAACCATCGTTTTTCGTTTTGATCTGTAGCCCCCCCGCTGGACTGGACCCCCTGAAAGGAGGGTAGGGCAGACACAGTTTTCTGGAGGACCATTAGGAGGACCATTTTTTTTTTGTATGTTGATCTCAAGGGGCCATGTCAACCCATTTCATAACCACTCATTTCATGTATAGCGCCACCTAGTTAAACACAAAAAAGTAAAAATGAGGTGTTGTAATTGAAGGTATCTGTGACCTAACATAGTCAAAACTGCACGAAATTGGAAGTGTATGATCATTATGACACCCTCTGTATGCACGCCAAGTTTTGTGGAATTCCGTTCATGGGGGGCCACACAATAAATTAATTTATGTTACTATACACCAACTGGCCTGTAGGTGGCCGGAGACAGTTTTCTGTGAATATCTCGAGAACCGTAGGGCCTAGGAGGTCCATCTTTTTTATGTATGTTGGTCTTAAGGGGGCATGTCAACCCATCCCATTACCACTTATTTCATGTATAGCGCCACCTAGTTAAAAATTAAAAAGCAAAAATTTGGTGTTTTCATCACAATATCTCTGGCTGACAAGGTCAAAACTGCACGAAATTAAAAGTGTAGGATCATTATGACACCCTCTGAATGCATGCCAAGTTTTGTGTACTTTCGTTCATGGGGGGCCTTACAATAAAATAATTTATGTGTACATTTAGTGACGTACACCAACAAGGATTCCCGGGACACTGAAAGACCGGGGTACACGAAACTTGGTGGGCATGTACCCCCACATGGATAGCATGGAACCGTCATTTTTCGTTCTGATCTGTAGCCCCCCCGCTGGACTGGACTCCCCGAAAGGAGGGTAGGGCAGACACAGTTCTCTGTGAATATCTTGAGAACTGTAGGGCCTAGGATGACCATTTTTTTCCGTATGTTTGCCTCCAGGGGTCATGTTAACCCATTTCATGTGCACACATGTGCACAAACAGATACACACACACACACACATTCATTCACAGTAATGTCACAGGCACAAACACAAGCACGCACGCACACACACACACACACACACACACACACACACACACACACACACACACACACACACACACACACACACACACACACACACACACATAACATAAACATAACACAAACAATCAAGAATTTCTCAGAATTATAAACAGGCAAGATGGAGGTGGGGTTGTATAAAATGAATTTTACATGTGAAATCTATGAACTAATCATGTTTTGATACTTGTTGTCTAGCAGATACCAGTGAGAATTGAGTGTGGATAATGCAATTTAGTGAGACAGTTAGAATCATATAGGCCTTTCAACGTGATTTCTTTTTGTGGAAAAAATGTGCTGGACTGGGCGGCGGTCATATTTTGTACAACTCTGCGGTACATCTAGTTATATGGTAATGTTGTCTTGCTGCATTGTTTTCCTGATCATGTAGGCCTACAATGTAAGAGCTCGATTGTGGTTTCTATGTTCAGTGTCTCAAATGTGTTCTACGACTTAATTACAATTACTGGGTCATAAAGCACAAAAGACCCAGGGGGACAATTTTGTCTAAAATCTCTCCGAGACAATGAACAAAATGTCACGCTGCGTCCCTATTGGCCTACAGCCCAGTCCGTAATGAAGTGCATGACACGGTACCTGTTCACTGCCAGCATGAGTCTCTTAATATCCCCCAGCACGGTCATCTGCATCGGAGGAGTGCGCAGATCAGTCTCCCTCAGGCTCAGAAGACTTGGGCCATCCAGACGGTGTTGGTCACATAGCAACGGTACATAGTCAGGGAAACCCTCTGCTTCCAGCCACTGGCTCACCTGCTTAACAGTCCAGCTGCTCACGTCGTCCTCTGTCTGGAGAGCCATCTCCCTGCACAGAATGTAAGGAACGCCATACCTTCATGTGGATGTCAGTGTAATGTCCACCGCGGGAAATAGATGCAATGATGAAAAACAAACACATTTTACATCCAAGACAGTGAAGTCCCCTAAAGTAACTGGTAACTTCTCGAGTATCTCTAATTGATTGGAAGAACTGAGTGACAACATGGTGACCATTACTGCTTGTGACATTAGGAAAGGATGTGCACCAGGTTTCATGTCTTAGTACAAATACACTGTTACACACAAAACACTGCTACAAACACTATACCCTCTGAGAGAAAGGCACTGCTCTATGTTAACCAGATAATACTGACTACCTAACAGGCTAATGCCATGTGCCAGATATTGCTTCCTTGTTTTATTTGTCAGCTGGCAGCCTTCACTGTTCCAACTGCCTATCAACTGTCATAGGCTGTCTAAGTGCTACACAGCAATATAAGTACTGTTATTTATTTCTATACATCTGCTGTAACCCATTCAAAGGAGGCAAGCTATTTTCCCTGTGCTCCACATATCTCACTGTCATCAAGGAATGCAATGAATGCAATGTATGTGCTTGCATACATACGTAGAGATATGTGAAATATATAATAGTATACTTAAGTATCACATCTCCAGGTGATATTACCTAGACTATACACAACACAGCATGGTAAACTTTCACTGGATGAGAGACTGCTGAAGAAGGAAACGTGATGCTTGTAAGTTTAGCTATTTTACATTGCACTCTCATTCTCATTCACAAGTTTACCACACTGTGTTGTGTGTGGTCTAGTTGATATGACCTGAAAAGACCAGAATATATGGGTCCTTTCGGAGATGTTTATTAATAAACATGGCAAAACCCATGCACAATACACATGTTATACCTAAACCAGTCCGGATTGGTTTTCCTACACTTACACAAACAAAGCTCCCAGATGCAGGCCCAACCACAGACCACAACAGTACAAATCCTAAACCAAGTGGAAATGTTAGTGCTATGGATACTTGACTTACCCTCCTTGATGTGTGTGGTCCTGTAGCTGTGTGCTCTGGTGTGACATATGCTCACTAACCTGTGGTGCGGGATCTCTGGGTATCTCTAGGATGGTCTTGTGGACTGTAGCACAGCTGATAGCATCTCCATTCCAAAGTCCTGCCTCTAATCAGCCAAGCTGAGTAAGCATTCCCTCAGATAAAGTACAAATTACACAACACATTTATGCACACACAAACACACAGTGTACTGATTGAGAAAAATTATATTATTTGGACAGGCCTAGAGATGACCTCAAGCCTTTTCATGGCTATTACACACAACTGCAAACACACATACCCACACACATAAGGTCATAAGCATGGCTATTTTCAGGCAAAAACATTGTTTAGTCTATACAGCATCAGGTTGATTCTGAATGAATTTGATTAAAAAACATTTATTGGTGATAACTATTCAACAGAAACAATGACTCACCGTGGTTCAGTCTGTGTAAATACGTACACACCTCCAAATCCATTCAATCTGAGCATTGTATTTCCCAGTCACAAAGCTGATTTGCAAAGGACAATTCATGGCAAAATAATAGCACAGCAAGTCAGTAGTAATGGGAGCATATCAGAACCATGCATCACATTGACACAGAAACAAAGACACACCCAAACAGCAAGACTGTAGGAGTCAAACATTAACTGCCAATTAGTGGGCTGTTAGAGGATAGGACACTGAAGCATCCTGTGAAGTCTGATAATGGGATGAGATTACCAGCTGACTGTATCACTCAAAACATCAACACCTCACTACACATGAAAACATTTCAGATAAAAACACAGATGTGCACGCACACATTGGACACCTCGTTGACTTACCTTAACCGTGACTAAAAAGTAAAGATATCCTTTCAGGAATTGTAAACAGCCCTGACTGAAATGTAGCCTCTGTATTTTACGATGAAAGTCTAATTATTCATTTCCAACTTCAATAATGCATTGTGACTTACACGTGCAGTTGCTTTTAAAATACAAATAAAAATATGGTCAATACGGTTAAACTGGATTGGTGTCACTGCACTATATAAAAAAGATTATACCATTTCACAGCACCGCATTATTGGGTATGAGTTGCATTTCTTTCACAGTAATTTACGTGAACTATTTCACAGTGAATAACCAAAAAGCTACAGCTACATGCTGTAATGATACAGCAGCCATGCCCATAGAATCACTGTGATATAACAGTATGTAGTAGTGAAATACTGTAATTACTGTAATGTTTTACAGTGCAGCTAATTCTGTGTTCACCTCTCTCATTTTACTCAATTAAGGACATTGGTTTGCATGTGGAAATGGGGGTCATAAAGCAAGATGGAGTCCCTTTTCACAGAAAAAAGGAGAAAGAACTTTGAGGACTTACAGTACTCAAGAAGAGGAAGTGCAGTGTAGCAGAGACCCAATTGTCATTCTTCGAAGACTCAGAAGACATGGACATGGTTGCATTTGTGTGCAGACACACACACACATAGGGGAAACTAATAGGCCTAGATGGTGAAACATGACCAGTGCGTGGGGTCTGACGTACAGGTAGCATTCTGTAATGGCTGGACAGGGAGACCAAGGTCATGTGACCTGGAGGAAGAAGCTTCAAAGAAAGAAATGAGTAGAAGGTGGTCATTTTTATTTGACAATAAGAGCCTAATTACTTATTTCTAACTTACACTCAAACAGACAATGTGTTGTGATGTGCATCAGTAGTCGCTTTAAGACACAATGACTGACACATGCATGCTTTATTGTATAACCCATACCTCAGACTACAGTAAAGGAAAAAGAAAAAAGTGAATAAGGGAACTTTGTCTCCACCTTTTGGCTGTGGATCATAAATGTATTAAGCCATGATCACAGGCTGACTGAAGGCAACAAATAGGCTACTTTTAACTACTGCTAGACAGACGCTGTGACAGCAGACTGTCCGTTTTCTGGAGGCGTCTTTGATCCTTTTCTCAAACATTCTGTCTGACCTGTCATGACATCATACGTTGTCAAAACAATTTGCTGTAGCAACGGAAAGGCTGATTTACCTAGAGTAGCCTATAGGCCGGGAGCCAAGTCCACTCCTCAGGATGATTTTTGCTACCTTTTTTTCTCTATTATCTTATACCTTGGGCCATCACAAGTTGATAATGACCACCCTCAACTCAGCCACGTTTGGTCTCGGGCCAAAAAACTTTTGGGGGAATGATGTAATTATGAATATTAAGATACTACAGCTACATATATGGTCATATAACCCTTAACTTTTGCGTGATGTATCCTGACACATGGCAAAAAAAGATTCTGGGGATTGCTGCCTTTTTGCTGTCAAATACCACCCTCAACACCAGAAAAGACAAAAACATATTTGTCTGTCTGACAAATTGTTATCAAAAGTGATAATTTTTAAGCATTTTATTATACATATCACTGCCTCAAATGTACATGAAAGTTCCCAAGTTTATATGCCTCAATTTAAGTCCAAGATGACCTTTCTATCTAGAGGATTACAGCTTTGGTATAACCAAAGTTCTTCACTGTACCTCCAATCGGAGAAAACAGAACTTTCAAGCATTACCATTCCATATGGGATTACACATATTTTTTGTATATGAACAATATCTTAAAAAGAGTAGAAACTTGACTTACCGGTATGTACTACTATACTATAGTGAATTGAAGTGAATTGCATGGTGAGCAATGTTATGCCCCTATCCAATGTCTCTAAAACACAGGCATGCAAATGCCATCTCTAATCCGACATGGACATAAATTTCTTTGGAACGGAGTAAACAACTGCATTTAAAACCTTCGTTTACCAGATTGCTACACTTCTGAAACAATTTGGTAAGAGTTTAATGCACCAATTTAAGTTTAATTTCACTGCTAGTTACGCCCCTGCTGAAGTTGTAGGTAACGGATGGCAGCGAGCTTAGCTGTGCGTGTAGAACGTTGGTAAACCTCACTCCCCGACGCCTCAAGAGTGCTGCTGGCATGCGAGCTAGTAGCCTGGGCTTTTAACTCAACTGTCAGCACGCTCGCCTCCCGCAGCTGTTCGCAGGTTCAAGTCCGGGCATGTGTAGGGCTGAATCGCGCAGGTTCAACACAACGCAGGTTACACCTGCCCACTACTCCAGCAATTTCAATTTAATTGTACTTATAGAGCGCCAAAACATTACACATGTCTCATGGCGCTATACAGGATGTTAGACAATCAGAGAAAAGAAAAGAAGGCCCATGGGTAACAGGGGCGAGGAAAAACTACCTAGAATTGGAGATACATATAGGAAGAAACCACGACTTAAGGGCCTGACCCATCTGCCTAGGGTCAGATAGAGGACAGTAAGGACTGTATACATGACAAATGCATAAGTTAGTCAGGTGTAGAGAATAGAACATGGTGTTTAAAGCCACCTGAGGTGAATGTTACAAGAGGTGGGATGGTTACTGTAGTAAGAAATTTTGGCCTTAAAGGTGTTTCCATTTAAGTGCAGGCTATATTCAACCATTTGCTCTTTTTGGTGTGGTCTGTGCAAAGCTGAAGAAAGAGACGCTGCTGTAAGCAGAAAGTGAAGGAGAGATTTATGAGGTAACAACTGTGGAATTCCATGTTCAAGGTGTTTGCGCAGCCATGCTGAGTGTGTGAGTGTGCAGTCCTGCTGTGTGTGTATGTGCAGCCATGCTGAGCGCATGGGAGCAGCCTTGCTGTATGTGTGTGCGTATGCCATGCTGTTTGGATGTATGCGTGTGTGTCAATGCTGTGTATGTGTGTACCATGGCTGAGTGTGTGTGTGTCCTCGAAGGAGGCTGGTTAGGCCTCTTCTCGACGGCTGGCGCCCTAAGACCTTATTTACTGTCTTGGGGTCAATCTTGACTGAATTCCATAGGCCTTGGTCGTTATGGGATACAGCCTTATAGATATGGTTGACTCTTGGGTAACTATGTCGTAAACAAGTTTGCATACCATTAATGGAGATGTCATGTCTTGTCTGACCTGTCAGTGGGGTATAAAAAGTGTTTCCCTGTTTGTAACATCAGACTGCGTCTGTTAGCAACACGACATAGGTCTCCGGATTCGTGAATAAAGCTCTCTGAGATTTCTGACTTGACTCCTGGCTGACTGAGATTTCATTTCTGAAACAATCCCTAGACAAATTTCAGTTCCTACATTACATATCCGGTATGATAATGCATTAATCCTAATTTAGTGTCAAAAAGTTCAAATAGTCCAGCGTAGAAAATGGAATTGTCCAGGGGATTGGGAGTTGTCATAGGGCAAGTGGTGGATCGGCAGAAAGGGCCAGGAATCCGGGCAGAGTTGTCATAGGGCAGGTGGTGGGTCGCTAGGCTGTACGGGCCAGGAATCCAGGTAGGCGATGATAGGTCAGTCGTAGGGATGGGACTTCAGGTGAGATGAGGGCCAAGCACATGGATGGCTGATGACTGGTGATGGTATACCTCACAAGTGAGATAAGGGGGAAGAAAGAGAGATGTAGAGTAGGTTAGTATTACTGAAAATCAAAATGGTCAATGTCAATAAGTTATCAGTGGTACTATATATTGTTACAGTATACCATAGTGAGAATAGGCAAGAGAGGGAGAGAGTTGAGAGAGCAAGAGAAGGGGAGAGGGATGGGGGTTTGTAAGTGGCACATGAAAAGTCCATGACAGCACTATGCTATAGCAGCATAACTAAGGCATGGTGAGGGGTAGTCGGCACCAGCGCAGGTATGGTCAGTGACCACCATCGCACGCATTACTGCAGCTAGCATAGGCCGTCTGACCCCTGGCTTGACCTCTGAGGCTTCTAGAGGCCTACAGCAGACGGCAGACGCTCACACACGCACCAGGCCGCACCGAGAGCCTGCTCACCACTCCAGCATAGGCCCGAGGTCTTGTGAGAGGCCTAGACTGCCGTCTGATCCTGGCTTGACCCCTGAGGCTTTGTGAGACCCACTCACGCACCAGGCCTCTCGCCGATCCCGCCCACCACGCCTGCAAAGGCCGGAGGCATTGCAAGAGCCCTGGGCTGTCATCTGACCCCTGGCTTGACCACTGAGGCTTCTCGAGGCCTACGGCAGAGGCCTCTCACCGATGGCAGTGGATGGATGACAGAGTTTGATGTGGAGGAACTTGACTGACCTGCATAGAGTCCTGACCTCAACCCGATAGAACACCTTTGGGATGAATAGAGCGGAGACTGAGAACCAGGCCTTCTCCTCCAACATCAGTGTGTGACCTCACAAATGTGCTTCTGGATGAATGGTCAAAAATTCCGATAAACACACTCCTAAACCTTGTGGAAAGCCTTCCAAGAGGAGTCGAAGCTGTCATAGTGATGTCATATTAAACCCTATGTTATTAAAGGGATTTTCTACCATTTGGGGAATGACACCAATTTTCCGCCTCCCCTTGAGTTAAACAATTGATTTTACCTTTCTCCAGTTCATCCAGCTGTTCTTTGAATCTGGTGATACCACTTTTAGCTCCAGCCTAGAATAGATCATTGAATCGGATTAGACCATTAGCATCTCGCCTGCTAGCATCAGGTTTAAAAGTGACTAAGATTTCTGGTAATTTTCCTATTAAAATTTTAATTACTTGTCTCCTCTCAAGTTAGAAAGTGTAATAAGACCAACGGAAAATAAAACATGGCGATTTTCTAGGCTGATTTGGACTTGCACCGACCAGACATGGACACTCTGAATGTATTAAAGGTCTATAATACTGAGAGTCTGAAATAAGGTTTTTGTCTTTCTTCTTAGTAGTTTTTTAATCTCTGCGCAAAGAGGTCTCATAAGCATCAGGCAATCAGCATACAGAGACAAAGTCTGTGCACCCAAGAGACAATCAGTTGTTTCTCACACACATATTTTTACCTTGCATCGTATCATAATATCACTGCATCATTACACCTTCTCTGCACACACAAAAATAAGGATCCGTAGAACTTTGGGAAATCCCATTCAAGTCAATGGAGCGTTCTACTTGCATTGTAAAGAGCCGTATAATAATAACTTTTACAAAATCAAAAAATGGAGTCGACGAAGAAGCGTGAATCAGCCTTTAGGAATACTCTTACAGCCTTTAGGAATACTCTTACTAGGGTCTCTTGTTCATATTATAAAACATATATTCAGAACATTACCTTTGCCCAGTAAGTTGAGATGACACTACTTCTTCAAGAAAGTCACAACATCGGATAACTTGTACCTAGAGAGTATAATACATAGAAAGTCAGTTTAAGAAGTTTTCACAGAGATGAATACCTCGGCATCTTTAGTTCTAAGAGACTCAGCCTCTCTCTTTGCTCTTTTTAAATCAAATTAGGGTGCCAGTTAACCCCCATACTCCATAGGGACATGGGAGTAAGACCTATGTAGTTGAAAAGCCCACTCACCACATCAAGGTGCAGGCCACGAACGGGCCGTTAGTAGGACAAGACACCTGTCTCTGCTGGGAGTAATGCGGAGTGGATGCTGAAGGTGGTCATTTTCGTTGAGGCCTGCCGTGAAATAACAACAAACAAACTCAGGAATAGTGTTTAGTTCAAGAAGGCTGTTTGAAAACCTGTCAATGGGAACATGAAAGTAAGACCTGTTTAGTTGAAAGCCCACTCACCACGTCAAGGTGCAGGCCACGAGTGGGGTGTTAGTAGGACAAGACATGACGGAAGACAATGTTAATAATGGTAAAATGAAATTTAAAGGTTAGGACAATCATTGACAAGGACATACAAACTTCACAAGGACATACATAGAAAAGCATGACCACTGCTGTGTATTACAAACTCTGAAGATAATGGTTATACGTACAGCATGCTAACACACACACACACACTAATGGTTCTCTATCAGCGACACAACACCAGGCGGCTAGTGACAGTTTGCATGTCGCACTTGGGATCCGTAAAGGCCCTCCTGCAAGCGCAGCACAAACAGTCGGTAGCCCAATTAAACCTGAAATATAAAAACGCGACCTGCTCTGACCTACTCCTCCAAGAATTCACAATAGGGCTCTGACTCCAATGCCTCCAAACACAAAGCAGCAACCACAATATTGTGTTTGTTTACATGGTCTATACATTTAGCAAAATCCTCCATGAACTGAAATATTAAGGTGAAGGGGTCATATTCACATGTACTTCTGTCATCCTTTGTGTCACACGCCATGATGACATTGTGGCGGTCTTCTTCTTCCATCTGCCAAAAGCTGGGTTCAGCTGCATGTCCCCTCAGTTCATTCCAATGGTTGCTAATCCACTGCATAGCCACACCATGTCCCTTACAAAACCTGGGACTTGTAATATTGACTGTTCACTTGTGTCTTCAACACTACACAGCACACTAGCGCCTACCTCATTCGACAGCCCACTTACACTTGGCTGTTCACTTGTGTCTTCAACACTAGACAGCACACTAGCGCCTACCTCATTCGACAGCCCACTTACACTTGGCTGTTCACTTGTGTCTTCAACACTACACAGCACACTAGCGCCTACCTCATTCGACAGCCCTCTTACACTTGGCTGTTCACTTGTGTCTTCAACACTAGACAGCACACTAGCGCCTACCTCATTCGACAGCCCACTTACACTTGGCTGTTCACTTGTGTCTTCAATATAAGGAGTCTCTCTCCTGACATACGGCTTTAGCTGAGCCACACTGATCCCCTTCTGGAGTTCAATAATATCTGTCCTGCTGTTGACAAGTTTTGCCAACCCTTTCTCCGACACTGAAACAACCTTATATGGTCCTGACCAACACGAATGCAAACCTTTTCGGCTTAGCCTTCACATGTCTGCCTTAAGGACTTCATCGCCTAAATTAATGTGGAAGGACTTCAAATTTCTCCTCTTCCTAATCTCAAACTCTTGTTTCTGTTCATCTTTGGAAAAGACAATATTTTCATAAATCTTGGCATTCTTAGCAGTGATGTCTGCAATACGCTGCTCCATGTCATCCTCAACATCACCAATTGTAAAGTCGCCCGACAAAGGTTCAGTCATATTTAGGACTCCTGGATGACGCCCAAACATGGCACAGTAAGGGCTATATTTATGTCTCCCTGGTGGTCTAGTGGTTAGGATTCGGCGCGCTCACCGCCGCGGCCTGGGATCGATTCCCGGTCAGGGAATGCAGCTTTGGGGCGGTGGTAGTGTAGTGGTTAAGGGGCTGGGCTAGCGTGCAGTAGCCTGAAAGTTGTCGGTTCAATTCCCGGCTTTGACCGTTGTGCCCTTGAGCAAGGCACTTAACCCGAAGTTGCTCCGGGGACAATGTTATCCCTTGTAATATAGCTGACATTGTAAGTCACTTTGGTCAAGAAGTGTCTGCTAAATGTAATGTAATGTAATATTGAGTGAACCTTTGCTGCGTGATATTGATGGCTGAGACTATGCTTCTCAGGTGAACATCCCAGTCATCCTGATTATCTTTACACAATATTTCGCTATATTTCGCTAACCTCATTACTACGCTGATTACTATGTTCATCCTACCCATTTGTTTGGGGGTGGTAGGCGGATGCAATGGCATGTGATATGCCAAAAGTCTCAAATATTCCACTATTGAGATTGATTACAAACTCCCTTCCCTGGACTGTGATGATCTTTTCAACAAGCCCAAAGTCTAATAGAGCATCGACAATCGCTGTCTGGTTACAAAGAGGCCTTGCAATTACCCATTTTGTGAACAGGTCCGTGAATGTAATAATGTATAGCTAGCTTGTTATTTGCTGTCAAAGTGAGTGGGCCTACCAAGTCAACGCCTAGAAGAACAGTCCATGGCTGTTTCACTATAATTGGATGCAGCTGTGGTGCCGCACGCACAGTTCTAATTTCACCACATTGGCATCTATGACATGAACTGACCCATTGCTATCGCTCCTCAAGTCATCCCAAAAGTAAGTTGCCACTATCTTCTTCACTGTGGTCTGATAGCCAAAATGACCGCCTGTTGAAGCTTTGTCATGGCACTCCATAAGGACCTGATCTCGCTCTGCTGCATTCATAACCACTAGTCGCTTGATGTATTAGTCTTGAAATAGAGTCGGCCATCTACGACTTCATAGCCCTTGGCTGCTCTCTTGAAGCTCCCAGCTGCATACTGCCCAGGCCTAGCCTGGCGAGCCAGACCCACAGCCCAGGCCCACTGATATCAGGATGATGTGTGCCTTCCCTCAATAAATGCCATCATAGAACTACGTTCAAAATAAATATCAAAAACCGTGTAAATGTTACCTTACCTTAACATTACCTTACCTTGCCTAATGTTACCTTAGTGTTGGTAATGCCTTCGTGTACTCAAGCAAAGGCTATGGTGGAAGAAAAACAAATTATCATTCATTCACAAACGGTTGACCACAAAGAGGCTAGCAGCTACTCGCTTAACTGTAGCTATTAACTGAGGGGGAAAAAAACACATACATGTATTTCCTCTCCCGATACAGACATACCGGTAAAAAACGATTTCATATGTCTACAACTGTAAGATTGACTCTCGATTGAGTGATGGAAAACCCATAAATGAACGTTAGGCACAGACTGTTAGCCACTGTTAGATTTTATGTTAAAGACCAAAGGACTGATTAACTTTGCTTGTTTTCATGAGGGGAAGTGACAGTTGTGTAACTTCAAAATGTTATCAATCGATTGTTATGGTGAATTCAGTAATTCAATGAAACTTACCTTGATCGGTTGAGAGTTGTTGTTATAGCTGGAGGGTGATCTGCTGTCTCCCACGATAAATAAGGCGATATCCAAGAGTCGTCTTTCTTTTGGCTGAGGAGAATTGCTTTTGGCGGGAAGAATAAACTTTTGCTGCAGTTATTGGAACGCTACGCACGCCCGGATGCACACCCTGTTTGATCCAATCACATACACGGGTTTCCCGTTTACCAACAAAACTAGATGCGCTGCAGCCGTGGGGCAGAAGACGCTTCGTGGCCGTCCACAACGTTATAAACTTAACCTAAATAGTCCGCTGCTCTAAGCTACAATAGGATTTTTATTGTATACCCCTGTTGTCTCAATGATAATAACATCTCATTTCAGACTATATTTCAAAGTTTGCCGTTCATTTGCATTATTAAAATAACATCGTATTTTGTCATTTTTGGCGAAGACATGCATTCCGTTAGGGATATTGAACATATTGAACATTCTCTAACCATCGTGATTTCGAATTGGTGCAGTTTTCCGCACAAAAACTAATTTTATTCTTTTGCTCTTTTGCATTGCTCTGCTGTTCTATGGTGCTTTCTGCCTCTTGGTTGCGCACGCATGTTTTCGTGACGTTGCATAGAAAGCCATGTATACATCTTTCGTCGAGTAAGGGGAAATGCAAAGCACATAAATCAGTGTCATTAACCGTTATCTCCTTACCAGACAACATTCACTGTCCTTACTATAGTTTTCACCATGTCTGAGAAGTTGCCCAAAATTTGGATCTGGTACTTCCTACTGGCTTGATCGTCATGCCAGGGCAGGCAGGGATGGATTACTGCATGGGCCTACTGGGCCCAAGCCCAGGGGAAGTTAACACATATGCGAAAATGTATTTATTTATTTTTCACATATGAGACAATTAGTGGGGCCCTTAATACATCAGGGCCCAGGGCCCCAGAAGTTCATAATCCGCCCATGAGGGCAGGGGTCCAAGTGGGACCAAGTGCTACCCTTGGGAGGCAGAAAAGGGGCGATGGGATGCGCCACAGATTCTCCATCCATGCCGGAGGAAATGACTTGGGGTACACCAGGGGACAGAGATCATCAAAAAGATCAGAGATGATCTTGTGTTGGTGATGTGTCTATTATAACTAACCCTCATGAAGTTGGGGTAGGCTACTAATAAAGATGTAGTAGTTGCATGTGATTTCCTATGGAGGTCGCTCTATGTATTTGTAGAGACTAGACTGCTGTAGTAAATAGGATTGCAGTACATCATATATCCACTAGGTGGAAACCTACCTCCATGAGTAACTCACTTAGGGAGTATTCATATACCAGTGTTCTATGAGTTGGGTTCAGTTGTACGGTACTCGAAGTAATGAATGCCATGTTTCAGTAAAGTCACAGTAAGATACAAGTCCTGTGCCTGCGTCAGTTCTTATGTCAACAAAGATATTACAACTGCGCTACTAGCAAACCCTTTCTTCTCTACCAACGCTACTTTGTGAACGTGTTTGAAAAGAACTCCTGGTTTTCGAAGAAATAATAAATAGCGTAACACACTCATGACATCTTGATTATTTACATGTAGCTTTCCTCATGTTTGCCAACTACTTGGAACTCAGCAATGACTGCAAATTAAAATCATTTCTGTCGAGTTTGCAGTAAAAGTGCATGGGAGGAACTCCAGTGAGTGAAGCACGTTTTTGCTATTGCTAGCCACCCAGAAGAGTAACCTTTAGTGTTGTTGAAAAGATGTTTTTATAAAAACCAGTCGGAGTATGAATATGCTTAATGTTTATAACAAACTTTGGAATACGATGCAGTCGAATGTTTAATGTCCCGGATACATGCCATATCATTCAGACTTTCCCTTGTTACAACAGATTGTTTTGACCTCTAGAATCTTTGGTTTTGACAACGTGGGCTGTCATGGCAGGTCACCATGGTAAAAACAGAATGTTTGAGAAAAGCATCAAAGATGCCTCCAGAAAACAGGCGGTCAGCTGTCACTGCGGCCAGTTGGAAAACCTCTGTCTAGCGGTAGTTAAAATTACCTCTGAGAATTCCTGAAAAGTCCATGTTTAGCAAAAGACGAGGCAACCTTGTGAATAATCAATGAATGGCGACGAATTGCATATTAGGGCCTGAATTAAAGCAGTGCTGTTACAGTTTACTACTGAGAAGGCTACTTAATTCCCGAGGACTGAACTATAAGTCGACAATTGTTTTCATGAATTAAATTCAACCAAAAAAATAAACAATCACACTATGCTGCAGATCCGTTAGTCAAGCTAAATCGCCTGTGAAGGTGCCCATGACATCAAAAAGGCTTAAAATTGTCATTATGTTATATAACAGTAGATAGCCTACTACAGGCACAGCGATTCAGCCAAGTGAGTGTCTGTTGTCAGGGAATTGTTTTGGCAACGCGTGATGTAATCTTCCATTACCATGGAAAAACAGAATGTTTGTCAGAATGTCGAGAGTGGAAAAGTTCACAAAGACATTTATTCTCGACTTTTTCGTATGTTGTCTCCAAATGCCTCTCCAAATACTCAAGCAAATGTAACTAACCCTCATGAAGTTGGGGTAGGCTACTAATAAAGATGTAGTAGTTGCATGTGATTTCCTATGGAGGTCGCTCTATGTATTTGTAGAGACTAGACTGCGCTAGCCTACTAGCAAACCCTTTCTTCTCTACCAACGCTACTTTTTCCTGTGAACGTGTTTGAAAAGAACTGGTTTTCGAAGAAATAATAAATAGCGTAACACACTCATGACATCTTCATTATTTACATGTAGCTTTCCTCGTGTTTGCCATCTACTTGGAACTCAGCTTTGACTGCAAATGAAAAGCATTTCTGTCGAGTTTGCAGTAGTAAAGTGCAAGGGAGGAACTCCAGTGAGTGAAGCACGTTTTTGCTATTGCTAGCCACCCAGAAAAGTAACCTTTAGTGCTGTTGAAAGATGTTTTTATAAAAACCAGTCGGAGTATGAATATGGTTAATGTTTATAACAAACTTTGGAATACTATGCAGTCGAATGTTTAATGTCCCAGACGAGAATGTTTATGTTTCCCCGCCACTCTGATACATGCCATATCATTCAGACTTTCCCTTGTTACAACAGATTGTTTTGACAACGTGGGCTGTCATGACAGGTCACCATGGTAAAAACAGAATGTTTGAGAAAAGCATCAAGACGCCTCCAGAAAACAGTTGGTCAGATGTGACTGCGGCCAGTTGGAAAACCTCTGTCTAGCAGTAGTTAAAAGTATCTCTGAGAATTCCTGAAAAGTCCATGTTTAGCAGAAGACGAGGCCTTGTGAATAATCAGTGAATGGTGACGAATTGCATATTAGGGCCTGAATTAAAGCAGTGCTGTTACAGTTTACTACTGAGAAGGCTACTTAATTCCCGACGACTTAACTATAAGTCGATTTAAAAAAGAAAAAAATCACACTATGCTGCAGATCCGTTAGCAAACTAAATCGCCTGGGAAGGTGCCCATGAAATCAAAAAGGCTTGAAATTGTTATTATGTTATAACAGTAGAGTAGCATATGGGCGGAGTATGAAAACCATGTTCTTTTTTTCAAAATATAATCACAATTATACGTTAGACCGGCACATCCGGGAACTTGACTCGTGACAAACGTTCCCGCCCCTTTCGGGGGGAAAACAAACAACCCCTCTCATTAACTCCAACGCAAATTAGGGTCAATAAACGTAATTCGTACAGAAATCGCAGGAGTAAATAATAACAAAAAATACCACAAATCAATATGACCACTCAATACATAACCACTTTGCCGGTCGTTGACCGTGAAAGATACCTACAAAAGCTTAATTCAATTAATATAAAAACATGTCCCTTCAGTCTCCCGAGTACGAAGTGGTGCAACAACCCCACTCAGTGACCAGAAGTGTCATACGGTCTTCTCTTCTTATGGCTTGTAGCCATAATTTTCTTCTGTCAGGATTTTTTTTGAGGACATGGTAGGCAAAAGAAACTCAGGGAGGGGTTCTTAGCTGTGTGGTTGGTACATGTCTACCGGTTCACTCTGGCTTGTTCTGAGGGAATGTTTTCCCCTCAAAAGGGGCATGGCGCAAACAACCTGCTCTGTGTGACGCGGGTCCGGTTGTAAGTATCCAAACACCACACTTCATTTGCATAATTCCTAGATTGTTTGCAAAATGACACACTTCAGTCAAAACATACACACTTCAGTCAAAACATATGCACATATTTCTGGAAATGCTAGTTTTCATTTAACCAACACAGTCCTCAATGATCAGACACTATTGCAGCCAGTTTCACACTGCTGTGATAAATAAAAAACACATTTGTAAAAAAAAAAAAAAACTAATGTTAATAAATAGCATGCTAGATTTTTATTGTGTTATGTAAGGGATAATTTAGATGACAAAAAATAGTGACAAACTCACAACATTCTTCATGATTAGTTTGAGATATAGGGAGAACGTACACAAATAGGCCTACTATAAACTTACCAAGCACTGCACAACACTGATGCTGCAGACTGAATATTTCAAGTATTTATTTCAATACTTACAGCATTTCTTACCATAATCAGTTACAGTAATCAACCAACAATGAAATCAAAGAAACAAATAAAATCTGTAGACAAATAAAAATGACTGCATGAAGTACATACACTTTGACTCTGAAGAAAAACTACTGTAAAAGCTTCTGCCTTGAGTGCTGCGTTTTCAAATTAGCACATGTGTGCTTCCACACCTGGTGGATGTGCTTATCCAATTAGTTCATTAGTGTGGTCATTGGCAATCCGGGGCTTTGTAATGACAAGGAAGTAACCTCACAATCCTTATCTGTGTCTAAGGTGGGAAAATGGGTGTAGAGTTTTACAAATCACCGTGTGTAATGTTTTGCAAAAAAGGGTGAAGCAGACATTGTGTGTAATGCTGTGCAAATCTGTGGAGGTGTTTTGCTCCTTGGAGTAGAATTTTGCAAATTGTGTGGAAGTTTTTATTTTAGTGTCTAAACTAAATTTACATTTAGATTTACATGTAGATTTCCTTGTGTTTTACCATCTACTAGGAACTGAGCTTTGATTGCAAAAGGAAATCAGTTATGTCGAGTTTGCAGTGAATTGGAACTCCAGTGAGTGAAGCACGTTTTTGCTATTGCTAGCCACCATTGAGCAAAGTCAAAGTTTTAGTGCCCCATAATCCTATGGCAGCAAAAGGACACACTTAAGGAGATATTCTTAAATGTGTATTTGTCCTAATACTGGTGGGTACGACAACATTGTTAGTTCACACAGTTGTCTCCCATGGACATCAGACAAAAGCTTCCTGGAGTGAAGGAAGTGGTTCCGTTGCCTTCAGGAAATTCTATGAATGGATGTGACAGCATGTTGAGTAATTTTAGACAGAAGCACTGGTAAGAAAGGAGGGGACCTCACCAAAGGAATGAAGCTCTAATGGCTTTGTTTTACCCACCACCGTTTCACAATTTTGTTCATCTTTGACCGGAACAAAGTTTATTTAATTATTTTATCCGGTTATAGATTTCTCTCTTAAACCATCCACGACTTACCTACAAGAAATGTTCACATTTATATCCTTTCTTCCGACTGACTGGTTTAAAAAAAGTCAAGTCAGTTCAGCATCAGAAAATGGATAATGTGGTCAATTTTATTTAAGTCTTCAACAAATAGAAATCGTACTGTACAGTGACACAATCAACTGATTTATCTGTTAATATTATCTTTCCAGAAGTTCTTAAGAAAAATACATTTGACCACTAGTTTACTTAGGAGAATAATAACCAACTTGATGAGCTTGATGCAGTCTTTCTTCCTTCTAAAGCAAAATGTACTATAAAATGTCATGTTTCTCTTCAGACTACATACTGACACTGACAGTAACATATAAGCACAGTATTAAACACGTGTTGAGTGTCCTAGCACAACCAGTCCCATGGTGTGTATTGTGTCCATATTTAGTCTTGCAGTGTTTTTGAATCTTTCAGTTGACCATTTAATGAAACATAAATGACAAAACTGACAAAAGATGAAGAAGTAACTAATGTTTCACATGATGAGTAAGAGAATGACAAAGTTAACCAAGTTACAAAGTTATATGTCGTCGTTTTTTTTTTTCTTTTGTTTTTTGATTAAATGGAAGGAAAATCACAACAATTGCACCATAATATCCATATTTTTTTCAAACATAACACCCATTTCCCTAAATAATCCTTTTCATAAATAAAACATAAACATAGCTGTGCAAACATATAGTCTACAATAGATTCCAATTGATAATCTGCTTTTTCACTTTTGCTTGTTGGAATTGCCTTTGTTGGTAAAGCAAACCACCATATATAATTTGCAAGAAAATGAACAACATAAATATATTTGCATCTTAGGGCTTTATATTGCACCACAAATTGCGTGGTCACCTTCATTCCTTTTCTATATACTAGAGTGCTACATCACACATGGAGGGGTGAGAGGAGACGGGTATGATCCAAGGTGCCTACTGTGACATAGTGGAGTGTTTTTATGGGTGGGGTGGGGGGAGCAGGAGTTTCAGGTGGCCTGTGTCGGTCCAAAGAGTTCTGAAGCTGCCTGTTTCATTTCCCAACAGACCCCCATGGTGACTTTATTTTGAGGTCAATCGAGAGGTTCGACACCCTCCAGGTGGTCAGGGATGGGCAGGCCAGTGAGCACTGTCAGACATTTGTTCCACACGTTGAAAACGGGGCAGACGGGCTGGGTGAAGGACACGTGGAAAGTGTGCAGGTGCTGGGAACCCACAGCATCGTAGAAGGCCAGGGAGCCGGCGTCGTAGTCGAGGAGCACTCCCACACGGCGCAGGTGGGGGGACGGCTCGATGGCCATCTCTTTGCTGTTGTGGCGCACCACCCAAGAGTTGTTGCAGCGACAGAGCACCCAGGAAGCCGGATTCTTGCCAATCCACTCGTGTTTGGGTGCAGATTTGTAGGCAATACCCACTGCGTACCTTTAGAGCAGAGACAAACAGCCATGCAAAAATCAGAACTCATCACAAATTTTATTTGTGTGAATAACTTTTTTAATATTGTCACTAAGTTGTCCCACTACAGTACCCATAGAAAATAATAAATAATAATAAATAATTACCAGGTGCTTCCTCCAATCAGAGCTTCCCAGTAATGGCGCCCACTGTCTATGTAGACATTTGCAGTGACACCATAGCTGCTCTGGCTGCTGAAACGTTCCTGTCCATGGCTTTTCTTTGAAGAGGTCTCATCCCGTTCTACTGTCAAGTTGTCATGAGAGACCTTCAGCTTCCTGTGAGCAGACTTGGGGTCAAGCTTGAATGGCTGACCTGAGGAAGACATAAATACTGTTATCTGTTTCATCTAAAAACTGGATGTACCACATATTGGTACATGCCTTGACTCCCCGCATGGTGTTATTGTCATGGGCGCCATGGCGCCATGGAAGGTGGCTATTGTTAAGTGTTTTGTTTCTTGTTTTCTTGGAACCCCATCTTATTTTTGGTAGCCTGGCGAGCCAGACCCACATTAAAATGTAGGATCTGGGCACTCACCGTTCGCAGTGCTCAGTCCGAGGGGCGGGATAATCAGTTGTCTTTCAAATTCCCTCTGCACGCAATAGGACAGCGGCAGCACTATGAGTCCCATGCGTTTCCCACCAGCGGAGCTAGTTGGCTAGTTCAGGGGTTCCCAAACTTTTCCACGACAAGGCCCCCCAAATACCACTAGGTTCTGGCCAAGGACCCCCTTGATATTTTATTTATTAAACCCATCGACAATACTACGGCAAATGTAAACATACATTAAGCTAATCTAATAATTATTTTAGCCACAACCACATCGCAATGGAGCATACAGTGTGTAAAAATTTTATTTGGGGCTTTCTGCTATATGAGAGCCACCACTCTACTATTATTCCCAGTCATTATCATGGGGAATATGTTCAGATATGTGTCACATTATTATAATGGCATTGTATAACAACCCTCATAGTATATTTTAAATGTTTCAAATGTATTTATTTCTTGCTTTTATTTTCCCCTCCAACTTGCTGAGGCCCCCCTGGCACCCCCTCGCAGCCCCCACTTTGAAAACCACTGGGCTAGTTCAAACGTTTGCCAATGCCAACATAATAAAAGCTTAACTCGTGTCACACTGTTCGCCAGCAGCAACATCCATCTTATTTGTTTTCAAGTAGCAGGGAATTCAAGCCAAACCGTTGCAACTCTGCCATCAATCATTATGTTAAGCCCACCTAACGACTCTATACACGATTTCAATGGCCTGATTAAGTTTTGATTTCTGGAGCTCACAAGTCAACGGAGAGTTCCTAGACTAGCCCTGGCAGCAAATGTAATTTGCTGCAAATGTCTACATAGACAGCGGGCAGCCATTTGCTGCCGCTAGGGGCGCGTCTAGATTTCTAGGCTATATTTTTGGTCTTAGCATGGGACTCACTAGTAGCAGTACCGGAAAGGGACATAGGATGGCGCTGTTGGTTTAACCCTGGTATTAGATAGCCAGCAAGTCTCGAGGTCTTATTCAAGTGTAGGAGAGGATTATAAGCGCCACTCATGGATGTTGATAATTGAGTTTATTTGATTTCAGGTGAGTCCCAAGCACAGATAGAAACCAAGTTACATTGTTGGCTATCTGTACATGTTCAAGCAGATTTACCACATTGTATAATGTTTTTATTTGATAATTGTGTTTATTTGGGATTGATGCTAGCTAGCTAGCTAACATTAGACCACATAATTAGCTATTATAGCCTAGAGGGGTCACAGATAGCACTAAAATCAAAGTATGCATACATTTGTGTTAAAAATTCACACACATTTCTTTCAGTTCAAATGGTTAATCTTATCAATATCTATCACATTTCATTTATTACTACAGTATCAATTGTAGTATATAAATTCTTACTGTTGGTCTTGAGGGTCCCTGGCTCACTGCTGCGGCTGCCAGCCTGGTTGATGGCTTTGACGATGAAGATGTACTTAGTCCCACTCTGCAGGCCATGGACAGTGTAGTGGTTCTGCTTGATGTTGGGCACAATCATCCAGCTGTCCATGGAGTTACACAGGCCTGGTAGGGATGAAGCAGTTTTGTAATAAGCTGTACATTAATAACATGGTGCTTTAGGAAGATAACTCTTAAGTACAGTACAAGAGGTACTTTAGATGTGAATAGATGGAGCACCTCAGAACATCTCAGCTGTGTATAAATCTAGAGGTTTTAATTTTAATCAAATCGGGTCTATCACATGTAGGAATCATTTTCACTCTCCTGGTCTTAATGGGTCAGTAGGTTCAATCGGACCGCTGTGGGTGTGCTAAATGCAATGCACAGTTCTGCCTATCATCCATGCATCGCTTTCCTCAATCCCACAACTAGACAAGTTGTCGTTTAGTGATCAGTTGAGATCAGGCCTGGCTCCTCCAGCAGGAGCTCACAAATGTCACAGCCAAGCTACCGATATAACTTATTCCTCCCTGGCACCTAAACCATTGCATTGCAGTGAGGTGCTCGAGATCTCCGAGACACTTCTCACTCGTTCTGACAGGAGGACGAGATGTGAAATGAGGGCATGAAATGAGATGCATCAGCGTGGGGGTCCTGCAGCTGAAGGGGGAAGGGGGAAGTGTCATTTTAAGTTTTACGCCTCCCACTGAGGAGAGTGCTGATGACTACATTAGCTGTAAAACAACCAGATGTGACAACAACGAGTAGCCATCACATTCTGTTATTTATTTATGTGTTTACTTATCTGTTTATTTATGAACGGTCCCTGGGGACAAGTGACTATTATGGTACAGCGCTTTCACACAAAATAATGTAATATTCACAAATGAGCCTCTCAGTCTTAAGGCCATAATATGGATGATGGGCAAAGTGCAAAGCTTTAGTGTTTTACAACTTTAATTACTGGTCAAAATGATTTTTCTGATTTAACTCCATGGTCCTACATGCAACACGATAGCTATAGTTCAGGCACAATAATTTTCCTTGTTGACAGACTTTGCATTTTGCCTACATTTTAAATCAGGACCCATAATGTCTCCCCCCTGATTGGGGTTTTAACAAAATGCTTTTAACAATTCTTTGAATTGCATGTTGCCAGATTATCTTTTGAAATGGTAACTTTGTGTACATTATATTCTATTCACTTAAAGTAAATATCACTTCACACTGTCCTGACATTTCAGATATTTTTCAGATTTCAGGGCTGTATGTCATAATCAGTCAACATGGAGAAGGAAGTGGTGAGAGTGGAGTGTGAAAAGCAATCACACGTTGAGTGGTATGTCAGGGCAGACAGAAACTGGCTGAGAAAGTGCTCCTCGTGAACTTTTGCTCCCCAGAAATATTTATGTTGCCCTTTATAAAGTCATCTTTGTGTGACTGGGTCCCAATTGTGAAGGGTGTGAACATCTCCTGCCTGATGCATTTCAACATGAATTTTCTGGGTGCAGCACTGTTTTTCTCAACAGAAGGCTTTCAAGCATGTGGGGTCTCATGGTTCAAGACATTTGGAAATCTCTGGTCTCTGACAGACAGCAGCCAGTTATCCATATTCTGTCTCTCATGAATAAAGGTGAGTTATTTTTTTATCAGTTTAGTGGAATGGAATATGTAAAAGTTTGCAATGTAATGAAAAATGGTAAGTAGTGTTACACTTACTGACGATGTTGGACTGCCCAGTGAAGATGGCGTACTGAAGCTCATAAGACACCACGCTAAACTCATCGTCCGATGTCCAGTGAACGGTGATGGTGTCATAGGAGGCTGTGCACAGTTCCTCTCTTATATTAGGAGGGTCAGGAGCTGTAAGGGAAAGCGGAATGAATTCAGATTCATTCTGATTCAGATTCACTATTTCTGATTCAGATTCACTATTTCTGATTCAGATTCACTATTTCTGATTCAGATTCACTTCCTGTCTCAGTCTCCAGTGTGACGTGCCTCTGGGATGTGGATGATCATTAGGATGGAGTGTATATATAGTGTGGCCATAAAGTCAAAGATTGTGCCGTTGGGGATGGTTTTGCTCCTTATGCACACAAATGATTTAGCCTAAATGTTTAGTCATCCATTTAGTTAGTGTGCTAGGGTCAGGCCAATTTTTTGACATTATTGCAAAACATGGCAATACTTTTAAAGGATCCTACCTGAAAACTATGAGCACAACTACTATGATTAAGCACACTGCTGTAAATCAATCTGATATGTATATTTATGGCTTTGCAAATGCTATGATTCCAAATCATAGTGCAAGATGTTTTAACAAGCGTGTATGCCTGTAGCCCAAGGGCCTTCTGTACTCTGGCTCTGAACTATTTTTCAATATCAACTGTGGTATCCACTATCCACTTTACTGTGCTAACTTATTGAGATCCCCTGAGTTGCTCCAGGGGGATTGTCCCTGCAATTGGCCTCTGTGAAGCGTCATTTAAGTAGATAAATAAATAAATGGTATCTAATTAGTAGCTGTGAATGAGCATGTTTGAGTTTTGTAATTATATCTTACCAGTTAGATAATCCAAAGTCTCCAGCAACTTCTTCTCCCGGGTGAAATCCAGGGCAAAAGTGTCAAACGTGTCCGTCAAGTTTATCTCAGGAATCAACACCTGGGAAGATGCTGTTGCCATGGAGACTCTGGGGAGAAAAACATGTCATTCATGGTATGAAAACAAACAGTTTCAAATGCATTCTATTTATCTTGCAAGCTGGTCTTAAACTACATGACCCAGTATCTGCTTGCAGTCTGCAGCTGACCACACCTCTCAGAGATGCTCTTGGCTGTCTGCAGGAAGCGGGCATGGTCGGTCTCCTTCAGCGTCTGGTCAGCTTGAGTGATGAGGGCGGAGGATCGCTCGATGCACTGCTTGCAGTTGGAAATCTGCTGGGCCAGTTTTCGCAGACGCACCACCTGAGTGCAGGAGCAGGAAACAGACCAGTCCTGTCATTGATGCAGGCAAGTGTCCCAACCAAACCACTACGTTCCCATGATACATCTTAAAGTAGCATACAGCATCCTTTTCATGTTTGACATTTCGTTTGAATTTAGAGCGAACTTACTAATACATACATGTGAATTAATCTTCCTATGGAAAGGGAAAACAAAAAACAAGATTCAAGATTGAAATGGATTGTTATTCTCCTGCATCTACAAAATGAACATGTTGATACACATTGCTGTTGTAATCCACATGTAGGTCAGGCAAAATAAGGACAAGATCCAGAGTTTGTCTTAAATTTACCCCACATAATCATACATTTTAAACCCTACAATAATCCCTTGTCCTCTCCAAGTTATTTCTTCTAAACGTTCTGCTCTACTTTTAGCTTTACGCTGTCACATGTGTGGCACAAATTTAAAATGGCTTCCTAGAGCTATGAAAAAGAACTGAACACTGATATGTCTACAGACAGAGGAAATTGCATCCCCTGTGGGGTTGTGGGGGTGAGCTGTGGTGCAATCAGCAGCATCCCAGACATATTTGGGTCCAAATGCCCACCGTCACTCTCAACTGTTATATACACATAAAGGCAAAAAGCCTCAAAAATATCCTTAAAAATGAAATTGCATGCTTGAACATGGAATAATACTAATATGTTTAATTGCCTTTTAGCATTTACATGATACAGTTCTCGATCAAGAAACTGGCCATGTAATACTGAATAACTATTTAATTGCATGGCCCTGTTGGACTGTATATAATCATATCTTACAAATCACAACTGAACCTCATATGCTGTTACAAATGTAACCACACATGCTGTGGGTTAATTTCAATAATAATCAATCGGTGGGTTCTTATCAATAATAAATAAGTCATTACCTTGCCCTCTTTGATCTTGGTGCCAATGATTTGCCTTCTCTGATTGATGATTTCAATCAGGAGATCACACTCCTCGAGCAGTTTGCCTTCCTGACGAGATGCATTCACCTGATGACACAGACAGATGCATAATGGAACCTGTACATTTCTTGGGGTGGTTTTCACAGAGCAGCTCTGTAATGCTGTGGCCTGTGTTGTGTTTCTTTACACATTTCCTCACCATACCTAATACATCAACTTTGAGAAAGGCAGACTTATATGAGATAAAAGGCCATGCATATAAACCACTGCCAGTGTTCTTCTTCTTCTACAGCTTTAGTTTTAACTGAATGGCTCTATAACAACATAAAACATACAGTGAAGTGCATTCACACAGTGAACAATTTCATAGTAACACAACACAGTAAACAGATATGTTATTTAATAGGGTCCCTAGGGCCCACTATTTGAGCTTCATCTATGGAAACAAAAACACCATCTGTCATTGGATCTTTGTTAATCTCTTTTTTCTTTAGATTTGTTTAAGCAGACAGTTATGACATACTTAAGGATTCCTATGGGATGTATATTATTAGTACCTTTTCATTATTAATCATAATATTTATATTTACACCACATGCTAGTGTATACAAACTGGTCCACAGCCATCACATATGAATTCTGTAGAATCAAATCATGATTCTACAGAATTCCCAAGGCATTATGAGGTAATTTTTGTCTATATAAATCAGTATTTGCTGAAAGTCCAATTAAAGTCTAGTTGTGTCAACTCTAAATAAGCTTCACAAATAAAAGAAAACACCATCATGGCTCATAATACTGTAGCCACTGTCATAACTGAAAAAATATAGAGATTTATTGCAGCAATAGTACCGGTAGGTTAGGTACTATGGTTATGAGACACACTTTGTACACATAGATGTGCTAACCACAGGCTGAAAAAGGAGGACAGCCATTTTCCCCTCTCTCTGGCTGCTACAGTGGAGTGGTCTGAGGCAGACGGCTAAGTGAATCATTTAACCTGGGGTAATGGGAGGCAGGAACAGGGCCACTTTAAACACAACACAACACAGCAAAGACCACCAAAGAGGCACAATGTTTTTGTTGTAAGAGAATTCAAAGACATGTTATCTACTGGTCTTGCTTTTTTGTTCATCCTTAAGAGGTAAACTGTCTTTGTAAATTCATAACAGCATATATTAAAAACATGCATGTGCCTTCTTTGCTCATATAATCGCATTCCTATATCCCAATGTTGTAACTAAAGGTGTATTAGGTCAATTTGGTTTGAGACATAGGAACCAAGGCTAGGTCAAGGATAGGATATAGGATACACTATGTTGTGCTTGAGAGTAAAACTTCCAAACCTCCCAGCAACGGTCGCCAGACCCCCACATGAGGCTGAATTAATCATGCACATGCTCATAATGCACTCAGTCGCCTGCACAAAATTTGACGGTAGCATGCTCAGAGTTCGCACTGCGTGTTTTAAAGGGACAGAGACATGTAAGATGAGACTCTGAAAAGCCCTGACCTAAATGCAACATGAAAAGCTCCGCGGCATTTTCATGGTTCTGTTGACTTACCGAATGTATTATTGAAAGACACCCTGTCCGTGCACACAAGCAGCGCATTCTTTTAGGCTCAGAGGAGGCTAAAGTAAGTTTAGTGTGGGACAGAGTGGTGCATTCTGCTGGGCTCCGTAATTGCCATAAGATGTGCACACTTACACATGGGGTCCCATAACCCGTGCGTGACAAACAGCCACCAAGCAGCGTCTGACCCCAGGGAACAGCCCAGTTCATCGGTGTGCTATTTCAGTGGATTCACTGAACTATGAACTGGATCAAAGCGAAACAGTGCATCTCCGCTATTACATCGATATTTGAACTAGTTCTAGCCTGAAGCCTTAAAGTGATATTTAATCACTGTGGATGTCCCTTGGAACTCATCATGACATTGTGTCTCCTTTCCCCTTGTTGTTGGTAACACAATTGCAGTGGGCAATTAGCAAGAAAGCCAATCTGAGCAGTTCTCTTTGGATTCAAAGTCATTTCAGGTACTAACTCTCTGTCTGTGTTCTGATTAACATGCAACTAGTTACTTTATTGTTAGTGGGAAGACTAGCCCAGATACATGTCTTAGTTTAGCTTCAAATTGGGTTATCAACAACTGGTCAAACAGAATTCTCAGGCTGCTAGCCCAGCTGGCTTCGTCTCTCGTCTGATAACTAAAGATGGTGACAGCTGCCATGCCATGGCACTCTGATTATGCACTGAGGCTTAATGAGTCATGGTCCAGACGCATGGACCCTGCTTGTGCCAGGCATCTCAAGCCCCTCCTCTCTCAATGTTCTATTTTAAAATATGAGGAAAATACCATAGAGATTTTAAGAACAACTCATATTTTGTTCATATGATATATTTATGATATAATGTGAAATATGAATATATGCCACATTATATATTTCCCATGAACATAATATGGCAAATTATTTCCAAGGCAAATACAGTAATGCATGCTCCATTGACTATATTATGGATTTAAAATATATATTTGCTTGAGAACCAGTGGTTGAATTAATTATTAATTGATAATATTTGGTCAATTGTATTTTGTTTTATAGTATTTTTGTAAAGATTTGAGTAAATCTGATAAGAAACAGGCTACGGGCTTAATACTAAGCATCATCACAACAACCATTCTATGTAGTCTTCTTCGTGTAGGAGAAATGCACCCAAGCATTCATTATACTTTAGCACTGAGCTGAGCTCAAGTATCCGCTTGTATTTTAGAGCTCACTACAGTTTAATCTTTCTTGGCGTTATACATCTAAGTACCATCTTCGCAGGAGACATCTGTATGCACAGGCAGTTGTATACATGCAACCAGAGTGTGCACAGAAGCAACAGATTGGACACTCACCTCCACATGTTGGCAGGTCTGAATCAACTTCCCCATCAGGGATTCCAGCTCGTTGTTCCTCTTGATCAAGCTGCCGAGGTTAGACTCCAGGGCTTGCTGAAAAAATATAGAAGAGAGAAACTTACTATGTCTGCAAAGATGAACCACATCAGAGAACCATTCACAGGTCACAGGCGACTGTCAATTCGGTCAATTCACGAAAAGAAGTCTCGGACAAGCACGGACCGCACTCCTACACTTAGAAGGTTCCTAGAGAAAAAACTAAACTAGCATCATAGCTAGATAAGACTAAACCAAGCTACAGTACAGCTGACATGGTCTGAATTTCCCTGTTTTTTTTTTTGTCCTGCTGTCCAGCCATTCCCAGTGGTGTTGCCCCCCCAGTCATGGGGCATTGGTGACTGACCTCTGGCCGGTGCCCTCCTCCCTGATGCCTCCTCATGCTAAGCTGTGAGTGCGACCTGGGAGAGCGGCGCGCTGCTGCTGCGACTGGGAGAGGCGACTGGGAGCACAGCTCAGAACCAAGCCATGCAGAAACGCACTCAGCCGAGAAATCAGGCATCAAAAGCCCCAACTGACAGTCGGCCTGTCTACCTATCAGCAGAGCTCTTTTATGTAAGCACTTCCTCTTCTCTCTCCCCTGCTGCCCAGAACCAAACAGGCTCCATCTTCTTTATTTTCACTATCATCATATTATTGTCCGGCGGACCATATTAAGCTACGCTGGGATGGTCAGCGAGGATTAAAGGCAGCTCCCCTATGGGTTTGCAGGATAAACAGACGCAGAGAGGATTGTGACGGAGTTTACCAGTTAATGGACGGCCTTAATTCTCCGCTGACACAAAAGGACTTTACATTCCGTAGATCTGACCTCTATTCTATTCTATTGATTCTAAATTCTAAATATACTCTCTTCAAATTGGGACCAAAAAAAAAAAAAAAAAAAAGTAGACTGGTAATGGGCCTGTCTGATCCAGAAAATTCAGAGGTACAATATATTCAATGCAAGCACTGTCCTTCTGATTCACATTAAAATGCGTTTGCTTCCTGGTGGCCCTTCTGAAAATCAGGCAGAAGGAGTTTGAGAGCATCATCTTTCCTCAATTATTTCTGTTTGCAGGGTGAAGAGGAGTGAGGTAATATAATTTGCGTTTGTGTAAACAGCCCTCATCAGAGCCAATATGGCAGTGTACCACTCTGGGGACAGTTCTCAATAAGCCCTTGTTCTTCAGATGTACACAGACACAGATGTGAAGACAGCAGAGCCATGAAGGCAAACAGTAGATAAAAGACAGGCAGAGATGGCAAAGGAAAGATGAACCACACACATGAACCAGCGGGCAGAGTGAAAATACAACAAAATGCGCAATCGAATAAAAATGTACCGTGATGTGCACTGAAACAGCATTTTGTCATGTCATAGATGTCATGTCATGTCCCTGTATGTCATACAGGAAGCATAGTGTCATATAACAGTAAGCTGCTATCAAAGCACAGTACTGGAGAACACAGGGATGCTTATGATAATGTGACTATGAATACAATGAGACTTTTGTAGGGGATTACTGGGAACTCCAAACAATACTCAAGCGCTCAAAATGAAATCGCACCGACACATTAACGCTACTAATTTCAGTGGAATCCTAAGAGCACAGTTCTGTCGGCTCACTGCACCTGACTGGTATACAGAGCAAAGGTATGTGTGCTCGGAGACTAAACCTCAGGTGCTGACATCAGCTCCACTAGAAATTACAGCAAACCAGACCTATCACTGGTAGGACACAAATGGCAGGCTAGCTTCCCTAAAGCATCCTTGACATTTCCAAAAAAAGAGAAGGGGGAGTAATCCAAACCAATTGTCTACTCAGTCAGTCACTGTCACAGTGGCATGCACTCCTAATAGAAACAGCAATTCAGATGTGAGACCACCTGCCTCCCCCAAGAGGAAGATAATCCCTTGGACTGCTGAGAAAAATGACCCGACAAACACATTACAACACTGCTTATGACCGTAAATACTGTACGTCTTCATTTGACTCATTTGTAGTCAGTTGACGAGTCTGTTTTTTTTTTTCTCGTACCAAGTGACTCCCTGTGCCATGTGGTGCTCTATATTTCAAGTTCAACTCCAAATACAACCCATCTGTCTGTCTTGGGCAGATAAACACCCTGATTATGTTTATTGCTGAGACAAGCAGCTTTGAGCCAAGCCACAGCAAGAGTCAGTCCGTTTAGTCTAAACAGTACTGGGAGGGGGCAGGGACTGATCAGAATAAAGACAAAAGTGAATCTGTACAGCTAAGACAGTGAGATATAAATAGTGATAATCTTCCAGCCATGGTCAGACTTTGAAACTGTTACCAAGATAAGAAATTTCTTAATACGACAGCAGTTCAATTAGGAAAGTTATATTGTGGACTTCCGCAACCTTATATAGAGGTGTCTAGTTATCATCTGTGTGTTCCACGTCTGCATATGTACGCATGAGAAGGAGCATGATGGGGGTGGGGTGGAGGAAATGGATGGCTCCTCCACCTGTGTTGTTGGTTGGAGGCCAGCTTGTGGAGAGAGGGAACTGTGTTCCATTTCTTTTTTTCCGCTGCTTGCCTTTTACAAGCCCCAGGCTTTTAGTCACTTTCTCTCTAGCGTGTGCGCACATCCACCCACACACACACACACACACACACACACACACACACACACACATGCACGCACACACACACATACACACACACATGCACACATAGATAGCCACATGTAAAAACACTCCCACTGAGAATGGTCTGTGGCCATGTCCACAAATACACAGCAGTGAGCTGTAATCATGACATATTTTAGAACTATTCATGAATAAATAGGGCAAGAGAAAGAGAGTGGAAAGGCCTGATGTTTTTCTTTTGAACTGTAGATGTCAATGTTGCCATTCAGATCACAGGCTACACTAAGCAGCTTAGCTCTACATTTAGTTTGAAGCACACAGGCAATATGTATGCAAAGTACCGTAGTCAATGAAAAACATGACCGGTTCACAGTACAAGGCATTAAGACAATGAAGTGTTGATCTTTTTAAAAACTGTACTTAAATGTGACCTACCAATTATTACTGCTGTTATTAAACCACCCCATTTTATTAATTTGCACATTTTCCTCCATATCCCCAACTAGTCCTGCAGAAAAACTGTTTTCATGAAAACCCAGTCTAAAATGAAAATGTAGTTTTATCACTTTCAATACTATCTGGTGCTATAAGAATGCACATGTCCCACTGCTGTAGTCGTGATGTGATTTTAAAAGACTGCCCTCCGTCCTACAGTGGCCTTGATCACAGGGTGCCTTAAGCCAGCTCTAATGAAGGCCGTTCTCTGGTCAGTCATTAGCTTTCCTCCCCGATCCCATCGACTTTCAATATTTGCATTTAATATGACTTAACCCTTAGAAATATTGGGGGGGGGGGGTAGAGGAGAGTCTAATCAAAGCTCTCTCAACTTCCTGAATTGACAAGCTAAAGTATATTATAAATTTACTGGTTTATTTCATGTGTCTGTGTGTAACTTGTAATGTCTGGTCCAGCATGACACAGCATGTAACCTAACATCATACTACTGCAGTATATTATTGTCTAGACACATCCTTTTCCGGTCTTATTCTCGGGCAGCAACACAATAGCACAACACGATATTCTGACCTTGACTGTGTGTGGCAGTTATTGCTGGGAGCAAGACTGGGCTGGGGGGAGGCAGGAATAGTCACAGCTACTGTCATCCCCAAGCCATGCTTTAGTTTCCTGCAGTCTGAGCTCTTCTTGATTCTGCAAGACCACACTATTTAAAACCGCTTCCTTCTCTTGGTCTCTCTCCCTGCTGAATCTAAACAGGAGCTAATAATAAAGCCTCCCTCACCACTGTGCCAGATGAAGTGCATTACAGAGACACAATTCATTGTAGTTGTTTAAGGAGGTTATGGAGAACCATGTACATGCACATGCTCTCAAAGTTCCTAAATTATTATTCCAACTGAGTGTCAAATATATCGGATAAATGTTCTTCACAAAGAAATACCGTGAAATGCATCAATGGCAGCTATTTTCTCTGCCACAGTCTGCTCTAGTGTAATACTGAATTTGATTATTTACTGGGAGCTGCTGCGTAGTGATAAATATTCCATGTAAAAGTTTCCCCTTTTTCAAAGCAGCATTATAATATGCTTGTAACACGCTTGTGCCTGTAACACACTTGCTCAAATGACTAATTAAGATAAAGAAACCCTTGTGCTTTAATTAAAAGAAAAAACTGAACTTGTGTTATTAACACCTCAAGCATGAGCCTTTGAATTTAGAACTGGAAAAAAGACTTCTCTACACAATCACACTTGATCTTGGTTTGAATTAGAGTTACTTGCACATTTCTTTGTAAGTACTTTTTTGCCAGATTTGTATGGCACCAATTGGAATCTATACTTTTCTGTGAAAACTTGCTCTCTTGTAATTGTACACACATTGACACTGTTGCCACTGTCCATTTCCCCATATTCACATTCTAACACTTTAGTAACATGTTCATTTAATCCTATTGGATATTTTGGGGTCAGTGAGGTGGGGGTTAACAGGGTCTTAACCCTGCACCCTCTCCCTCAGTAGAACCCATGGCAGCTGGTATTTTCTGAGCTCGCCAGACTCGACAGGTGTCCAGATTTGCTCTGACCCTGTTGTGAAAATTGGGGCACACAACTGGGGACCAAAATGCTAAATATGACGTGCAACGTTGGTATGTTCCATATGTCTCTCTCATGAAATGTCTGCTCTAACAGTTAACCTTTTCAAGGGTTTTCAGTGCTTCAGTGCAGAGAATGAGTGCTTTAAGAGGGAGAATTAAGAGGCCAGCCAAAATCCAGCCCCGCGTGTCCCACTTCCTGGTCTACAGAAATCATTCCGGCTGGTTTAACCCTGTCAGCTCGCATCACTCCTTGTCACCCTTGCGACACGGCGGCTTCTTTCCCCGTGTTTAATAACACGACTAAGTGCGAGGCGATAATTGCGGCTTCACAAGGCGTGCAGGAGCAGCACAGGAGCACAGCTGCATTAATCCATCTCGGCTGACCGGCTCACAGGGGGGGCAAGTTTCAGACACCTCTGCCCGAGACCCCGCCAGAGCACCGGCGCTCCCTTCCTGTGGACCGACCCTTTCAGGAGCAGGACCGGACGGAGGTGAGAGCGGGGCCATTTCCCAGTGGGCTTCCGCGTCGGCGCGGCCACGCTCAATTAGTCCGGCCCACCGCGGCGAGAGCACAATTAGCACTGCTTAACCTGCACCTTCTCAAAAGCCCGATCCACTCTCAAGATCGCTAATGAGCCTCACAGCGCTGGAGCTCTCTGCACATGGCTTGCTCCATGCTGCTCCAGCACCGTGCGCTTGACTTTTAAGAGAGCCATGTAATATTTATGCGAATTCAGTTACGTGTCAGTCAAGGCACCCTGCACGAGAGCTCTCTGGCTCACAAGAGATGGGAGTGAGTTTGTTGTGCAGGATGGTTCCTTGCATGCAGTAAATTCTATCCTGAGTGACTCACATCCTCAGTAAATTAAAACAAAGGAAGTTTATTTATGACGTTACTTATTCTCTCCATTGAATTCACTCCAGTTGGCCATGGTCCATGCATTGGTAGTGCATAGTGCCTGTATTATTGCTGGACATAGAAAGGTGCACCTGATAATGACAGTACTTCAGCTTTTGAGATCATAGCTCTTAACTCTTCCTGAAAGACACATAGACTTATACTACCCACGCAATGTACAATGTAGGGAAGAGTCAGACCCATAATGTGGTATGTAAACATATTTTCCAGCTGACCTATATTCTCACATCATTGTGACATCACTGTAAACTTATGGAAAGAGAAAGGTGTCCTGATGAGTCATGGGAGCCATGCTGCAATGCCTGCAGTGGCTGTGCTAACTTTGTGTGTCCTCCATTTAAAAAAAGAGAAGACCCTAGCAAATAAGCTCAGTCATGAGCTTACTGTATGTACCATTAGTACCTGTAATATAACTGTTTTGTGAATGTGTCATCAATGAAAAACTGAGATATGCCAAAGTGCCACTGCTTTTAGATTTGAAAGCTAAATTTTGGTGCCCACCTTGAGCTTCTCGTAGCGATCGCTCAGCGCTGCCACCTGGTGGTCGCGGTGTCGGCCCACCAGCTTGCATAGGGAGCAAATGAGCTGCTCGTCGGTGATACAGTACATGTTCACCTTCTCATCCTCGTGCTCGAGGCACTGCAGGCCACGCAGGTGTGAGTCCGGGAGCGGCTCGATTAGCCGGTGGCCGGTGAAGGGCTTCTTGTTGGGGTGCGTGGCGCGCAGGCACTCGTCGCAGTACGACACCTCGCAGGTGACGCACGTCTTGACCGCGTCCTGCGGCGGGTCCTGCTCGCAGAACTGGCACTGCACGGGCTCGGGGAGCGGCGTGGTGGTCATGGCGGCGAGCGGCAGTGGCGGGCGCCCGTCCTCGGCCGGCGAGCTGGGCCCGCTCGGCGGCAGCAGCAGGGCGTGGGACGACGTGGACGAGGAGGCCCGCTGCACGCGGTCGATGATGTTCTGGAGAGTGATGTTGCGTTTGAGTCCGTCAAGGCCGCGCTGCGGGCTCAGAGAGATGACATAGCGGCACGTGGGGCACTGGAAGGCGCCAATGGACTGCACGGGTTCGTTGGAGGCACAGTGGGAAACCAGGATGCGGTGAGCGCAGCCGAAACACAAGCTGTGGGCACAGGGCAAGAGCAGCGGGTCCTCAAAGAGCTCCAGGCAGATTGGGCAGGTCAACTCCGACTCCAGCGCGTCCATCCTGTCAGGCGGAGCCAAGCGGGGATGTCGTCAGCGAAATCCAGGGAAGCCGCAAAGCTATCTGCAGCAGGAGAACAGAAGAGAGGTGGGGAGGCAGAGGAGTGTATTTTGGTTAAACATACACAGAAAAGAGCTGTGGACTATAATTATAAGAAAAAAGAGAGACGCAGCGGAGCTGTCAACATACGTGGGCTTTGGGACTAAATCGGATGGAGATGACAAATGCACAGAGTGAATGAACATTGCTGTGCCAAAATGGGGTAACAAAATGGAATGTACTTTCACTCACTAGATTGACCACTTTGAGATGAATCCAACAATGCACTTACAGTTGAATAAAAACAAAACAAAAAGGTGCACTTAGCATCGTTAGAGAAATGAATGTTTACACAAGAGTTTTCTCTGCCCTCTATTTTGTCAAACCACTTTAAAAGCTGTGTTTTCCTGTTGAAACATTTTTGTACTTCCTCTTTAATAATAACTTCAGTGCTGTACTTCCTCTTTAATAATAACTTCAACACTGTGTTAAACCATGATGGCACTTCTGTTACTTTTAGCTTAGGACTTTTAAGAATGGCCACCTTAACTCAATAACACTCCTGACTTGGAGTATATCTTACAAATAGTCACATCACTGTTTGGATAATTAGCATTTTAGCTTGTCTCTCGTTATCATTATAACTGGGTAATAGCCTGTTAATTACACACGTTGTAATGACCTCCTTTTACATTTTAGCAGAAAAACACAACATTACAATAACTTGTGATGACCGATGACAAAAAATGCATCACCCCTCTCTATCTAAGCAATGATTTAGATTTGAGGATCCGTGGCTGCTTTCCCATCCCCCTTGACACAATATGGCATTTCTAACGTAACCGTATGAGTCAGGGAGGCTGAGTAGTCATCCCTGTGGCAAAGGCTGCCGCCCGAGCCTTTGTGATGTTTAACCACCGTGGGGACACATTCCCTCACTGACCCACTTCCCAAACACTTGGACTCACTGCCCTTAAAACCGGATTCCCATCTCTGAGTCAGCCCGGCAATACCAACATGACTTTAGGGAGAACACAATTGAGCTGAGAAGCACAAACATGTTTTCCAAAGTAGAACAATAATAAAAACATAGAGCGGCTTAAGTGCAGCTGCTAAAGCCAAATGTTGTTCAAGATGTTTCAAAAAGGAACCCAGCAACAGTTTGGAAATCCAGCCATGGTAGACAAAACGAAATAATAAATGAATTTCCAGTTATTAAATGATTAGCTTCTAATGACATTGCATACAAATATGATAATGCAATATTGCTGATATTTATTCTATGCCTCTTAAGCAACGGCTGCGTTTTCACAAATGCAATTCTAATTTCTAAGCCACTTGCCAGCACCAGAAAACCCAAAAGCTGTGCAGGCTACAATCTGTTTCGGGAAAAGCATATGATTGAAACATATGTCCAGCCCAAACTCCAATCTCAGATTTTTGTATGAGTGAAGACATGCAAACACATTATTATCACTTCAGTATGGTTGCACACTGTAGCAAATGATAACCACAAGCAAGAGGTCCTCTCAAAATTCTCTCTCTCACTCACTCACTCACACAGACAGAGACAGACATGTTCTACTAAAGCACATTGTGATTTAATGCAGTCTAATGCTTAGTGAGCATGAATGAATTTACTAAAGCTGCACCCAAACTAACATAATTCACCCCCCCCCCCACACACACACACAAACACACACACACTCTCTCTCTCTCTCTCTCTCTCTCTTACTCACTCATAAAGACACCGTCACACACGCATAGTCTCACTCACGCAGTAAACACACATCACGACCCACCGATGGATTTCGCCCCGGTGCCCTTTGTGGAGCCATGTCTGTGGCAGACGACACAGGCTAACGAGCCAAATCCCCTCAGTGCCCGACTGCCCGGTGATCCCGAGCTAGTCGAGGCTCAAGCAGATCTAAGAGGACTTAAGAAGCGGCATGACCGTCTCCGCGCCGCCGCCAAGTGCCCTGTGATTATCCCGTGAGCCCGAGCGGCCGTCTGATAAACTCCGTGCTCCGGCTGGAGTTCTTTCTTTTTTTTTTTTTTTTTTTACGGCATAACAGGAAAGCTCTCGTTCTCGACAATTCCAGGAAAGTCAGCTTCCTCTACTCGACACAGTGGCTGTGCCTGCATGCTCTGGCAGGAGGTGATGTGTGTGTGTGTGTGTGGGGGGTGCCTGTCTGTGTGTGTGCTATACACCCTGGTCACAGTCACTGGACATGTCACACTCGCCCTGTCAGACACAACACATTGAGGGAGGTGAGGAACAGGGGGGGTGGCCATTGAGTGTGAATGACTGACTACATTTCTGTATTTGTTCTCTCAGGCAGACATACACACACACGTACATCTGCTACAATCAAGTTTTGAAACGTAGTACGGGGGTGTGTATGGTGACACCTGTACATGCAACCCCTCTTTCCCCCTCTGGAAGGAGCAGAATCATAGAGGTGCTGCTAATCAGTCTGAAAGAGTCTAATGAAGGGGGAAGAAACTGTGCCATAACTTTGCTTAACTTTTACTTTGTTCACTTTGTTTAAATTCTTTATATTACTGCAAGTGACTGATAATTGAAGGTATATAACCATACACACATGGAGATCTTCTTTCTAAACTGATCTGCATGTGAATGGATTCATCTATTCTGGTGTGTATTTTTCTTTCGGATTATATATTTACCAGTGGCAAATGTAGTTCCTACAGGCATGATCCTCTCTTCATGTCCTGTCTGTCTCAGAATGCACAAAGCAGCTCTCTGTCAAGTTACAGTAGAATGTCTACAGGCACTATCCCAAGCAGTAAGCCACAGCAAATCTAAATATCCATATACTTATGCAAAATTCTCAATGCATGCAAAAACATTACTGTTTATGAGTTGAAGGGGCTTCATTAATGTAGGAGAGGACCATTGCATGACCCCATGTAATGAAACTTGACATCTGGGCAGCAGCCTCAGTAAAATATTTAACACAGGTTCAGACCTAGTTTGCAGCAGTAAAATATTAAAGAAGGGTTTCACAAACTGTTGGTGGAACATCAATATCTTCGGTACAGGGTTTGCAAATATTTTGCAAATATTTCAAGATCACCCTGAAATCATCATAAGGGGTAGGATGATTTCAGGATGGTCTTGAATTAAATATTTGCAAGCCCTGTACCGAAGATAGAAATGAACGAACAGTCAGGAGTTTGACAGTAAATTCACCTACCCCCTCATTTGTCTCGTATGCAAATGACCTCTGTCAGAAGTCATAGACAAGTTTGGGAGATATTGAGCAAAACTTCATTTAGCTTGTAATGGAACTTTTAGTCTTGTAGCCTAGAAGTGTGAAGTGATACAAGTAACCAGGAAACATTCCGAAAACTTCTGGTGCATGGTTTATTTAGGGGTGCTAATAGAAATGCAGAATGCTTCCTACACATTGCTATGATATTCTGCAGAAGTTTGGAAAGCCATACTGTTAAATTGTAACCCAACTAGCTCAAGCTGGCATAGTTTTTCAGAGAAATGGTACACTCTTCAAACCTAGAAGTTAATATATAATTAAATACCAACACCTGCAAAGTCATTCTGATCGTCACAAGGTTGGTTGGTTGCCTGTTTGTGTGCATGTGTTTGCACTTGAATAGGCATAGGTCAGCACCTTAGCTATCACTCACGAAGGCAACACTGGCATCCAGATTAATCAGGGCATTGATGTGGCCTGAAGGAGGACGTGGGTTGATTTGATCCAGTGTGGTCAGTAGAAGCCTCCTGTCAGCTTTCTCTCATGGTCAGAGTTACAGGCGCGCAACCCAGACTGACCTTTCCTCATCCTCATCTCAAATCTTTTAAAGGCTTTTTAGCAATGCCTACAATTAACCTCAAAGTCAGAAAAGGCATGAGACATATACTCATGATAAATGATTTAACCTTAACCTGCATGGGATGTATCTAATTAATATCTCCCAGATGTTTACAGAGAAAAATGGATGGATCATTGACCCTGCAGATGAAGGATGGCAGAAACAAGACCCTTGAGAAAAGGTGAAAGGAGCTCTAGCAACATAAAGGTCTGGTGTATCTTTGATCTGTTTGAAATGAGAAGTGACAGAGAACCAGGGCAAGGCAACCTTTCCAAAGGGCTCACTAAGGCTCACAGCCTGAACTGAGTCTGAACTCAGCCAAGAGACCAGTGGAATCACATGCCCATGTACACACACACACACACACACACACACACACACACACATCTGTCCTGAGGGGTGGGCACTGGGATGCTGAATGGGAGACCTTGACTCCATGGCAGCTGATTGGTCTATGAGGGCAGGGCGATGACCAGAGCGGGAGGGGCCTCCTCAGGGTTCCATGAGTAAACACTGAATTCCCTGTTCAAATGCTGTCTTCTAGTGGAAACTGAGATGAAATACTATATTTAATATGAATATAGTATTTATATTAAGAAGAGTGGGGTGGTGGCGGGATATATATATATATATATTTTATAATTAGCAGAGTAATATTAATATAACTTAAAACTGTATTCATGAATACAGTTATAGTAGATGATAAGATTTCTCAGTTAAAAATGTAACTTGTACATTGTGTGCCCTCATTTTAGAATGAATGTCATCAAGCAGATTACATTGGTTTACAAATATTACATACACAATTTCATTGTGCTCTTGAAATAAGTATTTTTGTATTATTATTATTATTACTGCAATACATCTGAAAGTGGCATAATGAAGATATTTAGTAAATTTCAAGATATTTTAGGATATATAATTTACTCAATGACTTGAGTTTGAAATTGACATTAAATTACCTGATGTTTCACACATGCTACACACTCCTTGGGCAGCACACTGCAACTTGCCGTGGAGACTAAAGATGCAGGAAGACACACACACACACACACAAAACAAACACAGACAGAACTTGTGTATAATTTAACAGTGACTGGAGAGTTACTGCATTCTCACTGTGATTGTTGCTGTGATCCATTTAATTATTAAAATGTCCTTTTCCTCTTTTCTTCGCTTTTTTTTTAATCTAAAAATGTCTCCTGTTGTAGAGACTGAGATGGAGGACAGAGCAGACGGTGACACCATTCATCGTATGGGACATTCCCACAATCCTTTGGTCAGAGATTGTGCAGCATGGTCTGCAAAGATTCAACATCAACATGTGTCTGGATATTGTCACAGTAAGTTAACAAGCCTGAGCCTGTCATCTTCATCACAAGACAATAGTTGGTTTGGCTGGCATTATACTTTAAAAAGTGTTTTTAATCAAGTCTTTGAAGGACAGAAGGACATTTCGATTCATGCTGAGACTCTGTGACACTACTGTGACACTACTAACTCTCTGGTACTACCGGACATATACGCCACACATACCAACACAATCCCAGTTGACTAGCCAGACATGTCAGAAGCTCACTTTTATTTTTGTTCTGTAACAGATCATCATCACAGTCTGTCGCTGTGCCACTGAATCGCCAAGCAAAAGATATCCTCGGCCCAGCAAAACAGAAATGGCGCCTTATATAACAGCATGCCTGTCATTCCAGGAGAGGGGGAATTCAGAAAAGAGAGAGAGAGAGAGAGAAGAAAGAAAAAAACAAAACCAGTAGAGAGCCGCTTTTACAAAATGGAGGGAAATTGCCCATCCTGCCATTTGACATGAGTGAGTGTGGCGTCCTGCGGAGTGCGGAGCTCGAAGTGGGTCAAAGGCATTGACCTATCTAACGCAATCAGCATGCATGTACAGCCGCTCGCTCCACAGCTCCACAGATAGCCAGCCCACGCCGGTGAAAAAGAGAGAGAGAGAATGAAATGGAAAAGAGCAATCCATGGGAGATGCGGGCAGACGGAAATGAGCTGTTTACGCATCATGGCTCTATAGGCATGATTCAATTATATCGTCGGAGCACATTCAATGTTTTTTCTGCCAGATTCAGTTCAGTAAGATTTAATGGATGGAAAATGTTTAGTTGGAAAAGTCAGAAGCAGCCGTTTAAAATGACAGGAGGTATACAGCAGGAAGAGTAGTAGGTTGTTGTGCATTGTGGCCAGATTATAACCCACTATGGAAATATTCCTATCGCCAAAATGTTAATGGCTTTACAATAACTGAATCTTTTATGGCAATAACTGAATCTTTTATGGTGTTTTTTTTTTACAGGGGGTGCATTTTAAGTCAAGTCATTTTCCATATTTTAGGACAATATTTTCTGTAGAGGTAGAGGTATGTCGCCTCCCTAAAAAAAGTGCACAAGAACATGTGCAGGAAAGAGTACTTATGTCTCATCATTATACATAACATCAGGAAGATAGTCAGGGAAAGACAGAGAGAGGGAGATGTCTCGAGGGACGGTTTGGATATGTTGCTCGTGTCAAAGGAGCTCTGTGTTACAGCACCTTCACCCCTCACCTGCTCTCTTGTCCTGGAGCATCAAAGGTGATGGAGGTGCTTGTAGTCATGGTGACACTTCCCATGTTTGACAGCTAACTGTATTATGGAGCCCCTCCAGATCGCTGCCCCCGATAATCTGTATGGATTAGGGCTAGTGGCAGTTTGCTGTTTTCTAATCTCACCCCTACGTGTCAACTCATGACCATGGTCACGACCTTGTGGAGTCGGTCCAATCCAGTCAGTCCTGGATATAATGACTCCTTTTGTCCTACTTGTTATTGTTCTTATAACAGGTTTGTGGGTATGATGCTGAATGTGTCTTTGTTATGGTGATCCAGGCAGCCAGGCAAAACAATGCACAGATTAACATGATCCTTTTAGCTGATTGAAACGAGGGAAGCCTTGAGTAATTCTAATCCTCTAAAATAGAATAACTATTATTGTTAGTGTGGTTGTTAGTGTAGCTAAAAAGTTATCGTAGCTCCTATGTATATTTCATGTGGGCATATTGCTGAATAAACTGATGTGATTTTTTGCATCTCCTCTTGCCATTGTGTGTTGATGGGTGGGGGCGTGCAAATTCTCACATTCCCCAGCATAGCTGTAATGATCGCTCAAGGATGTCATTTCCTCCTCATTAGAGACCAGTATTTGGCCGCGCCACCCACCTCTCTCCATTCTCCGTCCACCGTTCCTTGGCAGGCCGTCGGTAATCCCGCCTGTCCACCGGGCCCATGACCAATCAGACGCGCCTTTTAAGTGTGTCTCAGAGGCACGGAGGGGGCCGTCACGGCTAACGGGATTGGGCAATGATGAGAGGCCAAGGCGAGCGGGGGATGATTAGACGAGCCCTAATCTGGCAGATCTACCCCCACACACACACACACACACACACACACACACACACACACACACACACATGCCCCCCCAAATAAAGTCTGCAGCATCTCCCTCCACAGCACTGACCTCAATATGGACAAATATGAAGTTTAAGACCAGAATGCTGGAGGAATGCTTACTGTCAACTCCACTTACATGGGATGCGATCGCCATGGCCTATTTTGAAACCTGATGCTGGGTCCTACAGTTTCTCCTACAGACGTATGCATGCACATTCTTTTACACACACACACACACACACACACACACACACACACACACACACACACACACACACACACACACACACACAGACACAGATAATAACAAATGCAACAAGAGCATACAAAACAGAGAGGAAGAAAAATTAACTCTATTCTTAAAACCTGTGGCACAGCAAAAACAGCTTTATGGATTTCTTCCATGAATGATGAGAATGATGGGGCTTGTGCGGCCCCATTAGCCTACTCTGCAGTGGAGCTGGGGCCATCTTTCATGTTCTCTGTAACCTGAAACAGATGGACGCTCTGATCCCCGTCCCGTAACTCAGGGACGAGTCCAACACCGAAACCCAGTAGCACGCAGAGAGAGCTGTCTGTCCGACACACACAAACTCTAAATAGCTCTGACAAGTGCCACACATCATACCAGCGAACCATCCCATACAGTTCTGCAGTGCAATGCACTGACACTCGAGCAGTTCTAATCAACTCTGACACCTGTAGCCATAGCTTAAATCATCTCATGGCAGCAGCGTAAACCACAATGTCAGATCACTTTAGCAGTCTGGACTCGGACAGGAATGGCCCAAGTCCAAAGTAAAAGTGACGTCTTCCTGAAAAGCTTCCTCCCGTGTTTCAAACTTTGCCACATCGAACAGCTTGATCAAGATAACCAACCAAACAGAACTGATTTGGAAATGGCCTCTGGTCTGTCTTAACTTTCTGACATGGGTGTGTGAGTTGGCATTATCTAGCACAGTGTGTAAATATACACTTCTGTTATTTAGGTTAGCTTGTTGTGATGTCTGTTGCTGGGTGGAATAGCGCAGAATGTTGTTAGAATTGAGTCATATATTATCAGATGACATAGTTGTTTGGCAGGTGTCATGGTACACTTTATGACAGAGTTATTTTAGATAGTTGAAAGAGTGTCATGTTTGCAGTCACACATACTCAGTTATACAGTTGTAAAACACACTCTGTGTGTTGGTGGCCACTATGTGCAATTTGTTTTGGCAAAACAAAAACTTTTGGTTAAAGGTGATTCTCTAAAAATCGGTTTGCATTGATAATGCACATCATTACATTACATTACATTACATTACATTACATTACCCTGGCTGACGCATTTTTAGCCAAAGCGACTAACAACATGGTAAACAGTTTAAGTTTTAAAGCAATTCTCAACCAATTTAGGACATTTTAAAAAACATCAACAGCCTACAATTGGTTAATCTTGCCTAACGAGACACCCACTGCAGTAACTTCACAGCATTTTCTTTTTATGTCACTTTTATCATTAACGTGGAGAGGACACATGAGAGTTCAGAGGGTGAAGTTAAATGTGAAATAAATGTGTCTGCCCTCTATGTAAGTTACCCAGCAATGAAATGTGAACGTGACCTTGGAAAAAATTGCTCTCAATCCATTGGAGCTCATTTGGCTCTGGCATGGCTGATGTGGATTGTAGTTTGGCTACATTATTCAAACCAAGCCCTCTAAGCCATATTTTGATCTCGTTTACACAAATGATGTAATTATACTGCAGTGAGGTCTACTCAAAAGAGACTGCTTTTTTGAGGGAACCATATTTGGTTAAAACAGAATTTTCACTATAATTTGAAAAGACTATAAAAAAATAATCCAGTTTGAAAAGGGTTAGAGACATTTGTTAAAACCCTTTGAATAGAGAACTGGATATCCATAGCAACATTCTGAATTTAATCCCGAATGAAGCGCTACCTTTTATGCCAAACAAACGACAGCACCTGTGATCACAACACAGCGGGGACACCTGAACTTTCAGAACTTCTGTGTGTGTGTGTGTGTGTATGTATGTGTGTCTTTCACTCTTTCTTTCTCTCTTTTTTGTGTGTGTCTTTCTTTCTCTCTCTCTGTCTCTCTTTCTCTCTCTCTCTCTCTCTCTCTCTCTCTCTCTGTGTTTTCCCACAGGCCCAGAGGCTCACCCACCCATTCTCACTTTCACATAATTTTAAGCATTGTGAATTTTACTCACATACACAACCAGTCTTCCCTCTGTGTTGATTCAAAACATAGTATGCTTTCCCACACACCCACACACACAGATGTAAAGACAAAGAACATAAATCTGTAAGTCTGAGTCACATAAAACCACCATTTTGATTTCTCCATAGTGCATAATGCATAAAGCAGAAGCCTTTTCTGTTTAAGGATGCATGTACTATAGTAACACATGTTCTACTTCTAAGCCACACAACTGCCCTCTAGGGGCAGCAATGTAGGCTAGCAACAAGAGAAGTAGCTTCTCCTGGACTCTCCTGATACTTACTTTAAATACTGAATTATCTCAGATACAGGCCACTAGTCTCACTACTGCAACAGTACAAAATATCAAAGCTTCTCTGGTTATGGAAAGTTTGGTCCTGAAAGGGTGATTGGTGCACGATCGGCTTCATTTTCCCCTGCCGTGGCATCTTTTCACCTCTAAAGTGGCCAAAATCGCTCAACAGATCATTCTTTGTGCCTGGCCTACTGTAGCAGGTTGCCGTGGAAACACAACGTGAGCACCTATCAGACGGACAGGCGATCAAAGGGCAACACTCATCAGTGTGGAGAAGAGAGAATAGGACGAAGGGAAAAAGAAAGGGGAGGGAGAGGTTTTGACACTCTTCCCACTGGACAGCGTCCAGAGAGGAATTAAGGGAAAAGCTTGGTCAGTATTAACTCTGCAAACTTTAATTCTGTAATTAAACTAAAGGGGCTTAACTCACGATGAGGCTCTTCTGCTTTTGGGCAATGAAATCAACATGCACGCACTCACACTCTGTCAAATGGAAGAAAAGGGGAAAGGAGTGCTTGCATGCTGCGTTTGTGAGCCTCTGAGCTCTGTGCTTCTATGCTGGCAATATCCCTGAAATGTTTCTCATGCTTCGCAATGATTGGAATGCTAATACCTGTTTTTCTTCTCTTGTCTTACCATTTTTCTTTTCTTTTCTTTTCATTATTTATTTCTGAAGGATTCTTTTCAAAACTCGTCGAGAATTGCATTTGCCCTGCGCTCTATTTTGGTGTCCTTTCTATGAAGAACTCCTCCCACACAATAGGACAAACTCACTCAAAACACACAACAAACAGTCGACTACAGGAAAACAGACACAATGCTGGGAGTCTTGTTGTTTCTCACAGACAATGAGCCACAAATACACACGCGCAAACACAGACACATGACACACACACACACACACACACACACACACACACACACACACACACACACACACACACACACACACACACACACACACACACACACACACACACACACACACACACACACACACACACACACACACACACACACACACACACACACAAACACACACACACACACACACACACACACACACACACACACACACACACACACACACAGAATCTCTTGATGCCCTTCCTGCAGCCTTGTTTGATTCATTGCCAGTATCTGGTATCAGTTTAGACGGCGTCTTCTGACTTGGAATGCTAATGAGGTGACAGGGATGCTGGAGTGGGGGCAGGAGCAGGAGCAGGATGGCTGTGGGGAGCCGAGGCAGGGTGGGGGGCAGGGGGGGAGGGAGGGCAGGGTAGGAGGAGGGCTGGCTGTGGGGGGTAGCAGGGGAGGGCAGGGGCAGGATGGCTGTGGGGTAGAGCAGAGGAGGACAGGGGAGCCTTCGCACTCTATCTGTGTCTGATCCTGTCACAACGCTCCGTGTCAGGCGTGTGACATCTCAGTGACGAGCGGTGATTGGAGAGCTTTGTCTAGTCTCCCCCCACACCTCCAACTGCTGTGGCTATCCAGCCACCCAGGAACCATCACTGTCTCCAGACGAGTCGGCCACTCAAGAGCCTGTGTCTGAGCCTGTCAGCTTAGAAAGTCCAGCCCAAGTTTTCATTGTAGTGTGATAACATTTCTCTCCTTCTCTCTGTCATCCATCCATTCTATCTGTCTTTCTGTCTACTTTTATCTCTGACCTCTCCATGTGTCCCTAGAGTTCTTTGCCTCTCTCTTTTCTCTCTCTCTCTCTCTCTCTCTCTCTCTCTCTCTCTCTCAAGCAATCTGTTCTGCTTGCTGGGCAGAAAACTCATCAGAATCTCCTAAATAAAACGAGGTCAACTGCAGCCAAAAAAAGGTCTCTGGAACACAGAGAGAGCTCAACCCCCGGCATGCTCACAATCCTGAGCTCGGCACACCTCCCCATGAGGCCCTTCAGTCCCATCTCAGTCCCCTCTCTGTCCCCATCTCCCTGGGCTTTGCTCCCCACATCCATACAGTCCCCCCACCATCACCACCAGTGACTGCTGGTAGGGGCCCTCTTAGCGGGTCAGACCTCATCACCCATCCTAGAGGGCTACACGTCACATGAGCACCCGCTCCAACACCCAACCCTCCGTGGCTGGATCGCCCTGCCTTCACCAGTGGCAGTCAGGGCTCCACGTCTCATCCATGATTCAGCGGCGGACACGAGAATGTTTACTTGTAATTGGTAAATAATTCAGTGGTGAGCATGGTGGGGTAAGATGTTCCTGCTCCTCCCCATGGGAAGTCTCTTGCCCCCTCTGGGAAGTCTCTTGCTCTCTCTCTCTCTCTCTCTCTCTCTCTCTCTCTCTCTCTCTCTCTTTCTCTCTGCCCTCTGTCTCTGTCTGCTCCAGTCACAGCAGTGCGGACACAACACAAGCAAACCAACTCCACACACAGTCGTAGTCCATCAGTTTTAGACAAGCAGCAAAGAAGAACTGCAATGGAAGAGTTTTTTTGTTGTTGTAAGAGCGGCTTTAAATAGTCACACAGTAGCGACACGCTCGACTTCACCCTCAGTAAGCAGTTGAGAGGGGGAAAAAGCTGATTGCTGCTGCGGCGGCAGAGCTAAGCTTACCTGCCACATGGTTAAAATTCCATCATCCATAAAGCCAGTGAAAAGTGAGAGTTGACTGAGAGGAAGTCCGTTGCCCGGGATCCTCTCGGCTCTGAGTGGAGATGCGCGTCTGTCCCGATGCACTGCGCTCAGAGAACTTGTGTGAGTGTGAGAGTGTGCGTGCATGAGTGTGTACGTGTGCGTGTGTATAAGCAGCGAGTGTCTGTGTGCTTGTGTGTGTGTGTGCGCTGATCTGGCTCGGGCTGTATTGCTGCCTCCTGTGGCATGCTTTCTGCCTGCCCTCCTGACACACCCCCTCTGCTCCGAGACATCTGGTGGGAGGGGCCCGCAGCAGTTTGTGCCACCCCTGACTCCTCCCCGCTCATTGTGCACAGCCGTAGCTGCTGAGAGGCTGTGGGTGGAGACAGAGCAGCAGGAGCCAATAGAAAGGTGAGGGGTGGGGACGAGCCAAGCATGGTGGGTGTGAGATTAGTGTCGGATCTGTGATGCCTAAGTGCATTTATCTCTCTCTCTCTTTCTCTCTTTCTTTTGTATTTTTATTATTCCCTTTTTCCTCTCATTTCCTGCCATAAACATTCATTCTCTCTTTTTTGTCATATTTTTGTCTCCGTCCAACAAATCCTCACACCTCATTTCCTTCTCTCTCTCTCTCTCTCTCCCTCTCTTTCTTTCACACACACAGACGGAGTGAGAGGAACCGAACATTTCACACCTCTAATGGGTCTCGGAACACAAGTGTGCCGTGCAAGGGTTCCAGCCCACGGAAGAGAGAACTGGAATGTGGACGAATGCGCTGAGAACGCCTGCCACTTTACACACACCTTCCAGACGAGCGCTCTGCGGCCTGGGTGAGACGCCAGAGCTGTGGTCGGGGTAATGAGGGAGGGCCAATCCGTTCCATGATGCTTATTTTCCAGACAATGTCGAATTTGCATGTGGGGGCGAAGTCAGGCCCGTTCAGGGCTCCTTAAAGCCTGAGATTGTATCTGCTCAAAATTACAGCGTCACATGAAAGTGCAGTGGAGAACCGCAGACTGGAGATGAATGAGTTGCAGATACGGTTAATGCACAGCCACAGGAAACAAATGGATGTGGATTTGATACTTTGTGTGTGTGTGTGTTTGTGTGTGTGTTGGTGCACTTGGTGCAGATAAATGCAGCAGTAACCTATATCACCATTTCTGTAACGGGTGTCAGTCGCTCTGTTTTTGGTGCTGATACTTAAGGCCCTGACACACCAACCCAACGGACAACCCGAAATGTATTTTTGCCCGTTAACTGAGCTAGCTAGCTATCAGAACGTCACCTATTTCCGCCACATTACGTGTATGTGTCACTTAATATTAATTTCTATACAAACCAAGACGGCAGATTCCTAAAGAAACGCAAGCACCCACCCCAGTGTATCTAGATGAGCTACGTACCGAAAATGACATTTTACCATGACTCAAAGAGCTGTAAACAGTATTGTAAGGCTGCGTGTACAAATCCAAAACCAATCTCCGAACATGGTAAACAAAATCGGATTTTTAAGGCAGTAAAACTACTGAAAAATGTAAGGTTCATTTAATGTTATTTTGAAGTATTAAAAAACATTTTTGTTTTAGAATTTTCAAATGAAAGGGGCGGAAATCGGTGCTTTTACGCTAGCTAGCTAACGTTAGCACAGTAAATGGAAAGTGAATGGGAACGGCTAGTGATGTTCGCTAGCTCGGTAGCAGCTAAGGACTTTGGTTAAAATTTGTATATTGTTGCAAACTAACCTGAAATAAAATACGTTCAGCAAATTTGTGGTAGACCACTAGTTCTAGTAAAAATATGTTAGGGATAGATAATCCACCATCTCTGGGTCTACAGCCTTTGAGAATAGCTGGTTATGCACAAGAGCTTTGCTGAGACAGTGACAGATCACAAACAAAATCATTTTTATTGATTTAGTTTGAAAACACAATTTCAATGTTGGAATGTTAGGAAGACATTTGGCTTGTAGAAAATGGGTTCATAACTTACATCGCTGAATGTAGGGCACCAATCAGATTAGTCATTGAGTCCGACTGCCAACTGGCCGATTCGGCAAGTCAAATCAGCCAAAATGAACGCCGACGGCTCCTTCCGACTGACGACGGCACGGAACACACCGAACAGACTCGAGTCACCGACCTCGCCAGACTGTCTGACGATTTCCGACGGCCGATAATCGGGTTGGTGTGTCAGGGCCTTTACTGTACATGCCATAGGCTACAACTTGCCCTCTATATCAAATCTGACATTCACTACGTAGGCTAACTGTTCCACAGAACGCAAATATAAGTGTGGTGTGCAGAAATAAATACTTCTGAATGATTTAATTAATGTATGAACTATGACAAGTTAATACATGAGTCGTAAGTAACTTATGCGTTACTTATGCATTACTGATAACACATGAAAAAGGAGTCTTTCTGAATAATGTCCCCTAAAATACAAATCAATGCTTATGCACCAGTATTGTGAAGTGCTGCCATTCACTATCTGCTCCCATTCTTTCTGCTTTCTGCTTATTATTCACAGTTCCTATCCCTGACTGACATTGTGAGCATAGTGAGAGAGTAAAAGAGACATCTTGCCCTCTGATTTCGATTAAGGCCATGTTTACGTGTGGACTCTCAGGGGCTCTGCGCTAATGGACTCCCAGGATGGCATCACTCAGGCCCTCAGAAATTACACTCACAGCGCGCTCCATGTCGTACACACACACATCACTGACACATGCGTATATGGAGGAAAACAGCCGCATACTCACACACAAAGATAAAAGAGCAGTCAGGGGTCAGAGTAAGACCCAGCCCTACGTGCGCGCTCAGGCATCCCTATAACATCCCATAACCCTCACCGTAACATCTCATAACCACCTCCACATGGCCCCCATGAAACAGCAACACCCAGCCTTCTATGAAACTCAGTGACCCAACCAGCGGCAGACACACATATGACGCATTCCAGCTATTACGATTAATCCCTCACTTGCAACTTATAGAGTTATTAAGCTGATTCTTTTTAAATCCTAAATATCTATTTTTGCAAAACATAAAAAATAAAAGGAAAAAAAAAATAGCATAATTTCCGCAAGAATGCAAAGCTTAAAATCTACCAGGCATGACTTTCAGTAAGAACATCTTAAGCAGTCTGAGGAAAGCCAAAGGGAAAAATAGGGTAAATGCACAGAATTATCAGCGAACCTTGGGAGAGGCGAGGAGTTGCACACAAACACAGAACCACACACTTCTCGGGGGCTAAATCTTTCATTAGCCACACAATGGAGTGGCTCCAGCCGGCTTTCTTGCTCTAATCTCACGAAAGAGTGAGCACACAGGTTTTTCCCGCTCAGAGAATGGCGGTCTCTCGTTCCTGAGATGAAAGAGAGAAGTGTGGACTCTTTTTCTTTATTCAGGTGTGCTTCCACCGCACAAAGACGGATGTTACGGTTATTCCGCGCAATGCACCCCATTTACATCTGAAGCACCGCGGTGCGTCACACACTAAAATAGCCGACAGGTTTAATGGATTGGCCTAAAATTGGCAAAGGAGCAGAGAGCTGCAGTTGGCTCCGTCTGAACACTGACCCTCTGTGGAGTCGGGTGGGTTTAAAAGCTCATTTCCCCTCACTTCCATCGGTGTGTCCCATCTGATCCCGCCGCGTCCGCAGCCCTCCTCATCCCGACTCTGGGAGCGCTGCGCTGTGCTGGCTGGGAAGGCGGAATGTGGGGAATGTTTGGGGTGTTTGGTTCTCTTCTCTCTGCAAAGCCATTTCAAAAAAGAAAAACGGAAGAGAAGAAACGGGCGGCTTCCACTGGCTGATGGGCTTGACTCCTGGTGCCAGACCACACAGAGGTGGAGGCAGGGAGGATCCACCCGCACCTTCATGACCCCCGAGTATTTAACACACACACCCCCACCCGAACCCCTCGTAACCTTCTTCTCCCACTGCCTCAGTGCCTTTAATGACTCTCGTAGCTCCTCAGAGCCAGGGCTCCAAGGCAGCGATGTTATCTGCGGGCCAAGCTCTAGAGTGCAAATTCAGCTATGGATAAGGAAATGCCCTTGTGCTCAGCCAAACCATACTAAACTCTGTGGTCAGTTTGACCATATGAACTCTGTGGTCAGTTTGAGGAACTGGACAATCAGCACAGAAGACCACTGCTGCTTGCATTTGAAGACAGCTTAGTCTGACCCACCCATTGTCCCAAATCCAGACAGCTTTGTGCACATTTCCCACTCGATGGCTGTCTAGTGAACTCATTAGAGCGGGGAGGTTACGGGTTGAGCGGCTCAGGGGAGTGCTGTTTACCAGCGAGGAGCCACCCTGCTGCCAGAGCTCCTCAGTAAGAATCCTCTCACATCTCCTGTGCGTGAGCGACCCCTGACCTTTTAAACTGAGATCATATGGATCTTTAAAGCGCTGCACAGGCTCACCTAAGCCTGATGTATGGCTCTGTCAGGAACAGAGATTCCTCTCTCCGCACACATACCCCACACACACACACACACATTCAGGCATACAAGCACACATGCCACACACATACTCAGGCAAACACAGACACACACACATAGCCACATACACACATATTTAGACACGTACAGATGGGAAAACGTGTTCCAGACCAGAGGCCAAGCTACAAAATACACAGGATCTGACAGATCTGACTGATCTAAATGGAGTATTTTTGTTTTGTTTATGTCTAATAGCAATCAGTAGAGGGCTTTGCTACATTCCTTAATATTTTCTCCATAGTAACTCTCACATGTGAATTAATTAGTATACAACCCAGAAGGTCCTGCTCTGTGATGAACTGATGCAAAAAAAGCATGCAGAGGCAAAGAGCAGAGAGAATTAATTTGGAAGTGATTAGATTGGTGTTATGCCGTATTAAATCATATCTTAGTCAAAACACAGTCCAAGCTGTTCAGCACTGAGGTGCGCTTCAGGACACAGTTGAAAAATGAAAAATGAAATGAGTTGTTACCAAACAATAAAAATGCTCTTCCTGTAAATTTGGACTGCATCTGAAAAACATTACAGACGCTGAAAGCGCTAATCATTGCAGTTGAATGGCCAACAGGCTCGGAGCCAAAATCAAATGCCAACAAATATGCATGCACCTGCAAACATATGAACACATACACATAGATAGACACAAACAAACACACACACACTGTCCAAACATGTTGTTACTAATGCCATCTAATGTGATGTGCTGTCCCTAATCCAGGCATCATGCAGTCACTGCCTGGATTAGGTCTGATTCACAGTTTACATATTCTATCAATCAAGCGCATATGGTCATAGCACAGTCACGCAACATTAGCGTCCACCACCACTACCAAGGCTACCTGGGAAATTGCTATTTGAAAATATACTTTCACATGAATGAAGACGATAACAATAAACAGGGAGAGAATGGCGCTTTATTCACCGTTTGCGATTTCCAAAGGAAAGCACACACTTCGAAACCCTGATTAGAATACACAAACAGAGTTTGCAGTAAACAAAACGGAATGTAAGCAAAGCAACACTGGCTCTGGAGCACTCTGACAGTGGTTTCCCCAAGCTGATCTCTGAGGAGGACGATGCATTTCTCCTGTTAAAGAGCACAATTTATCAGAAATGGAGTGCAGGATGGAGTGAGCAATATAGGTCAGCTTTGCATGTAAGTGGGAGGAAAATATGCGCAAACAGGAGATAATAAGCTTTTGGCGTAAGGATGAGGCATTTGATAAAAATCTTCACAAATGGAGCCAAAGGAACACAAAGCATGGCGTACACACACACACACACACACACACACACACACACAAAGCACATATTTATCCTCACAGCCCAGTGTGGGAAGAAGATGCTGATCGTTTGGCAGGAGGACCGGTTTAATCAGAACACGGCCTAATGCTTTTCTCCAGCACTGTACACGCTGCACATAATTCCATGGGAGGATGATTGGGGTTTTGTGTGTACAGTATGTGCCTGTATGGCAGTGCCAGTGTACCTGTAAATGTGTGTGCCATGTCTCAGTACGCTTGGAAGCTGGCAAGTGAAGTAGGTCATCCTGAAATTGATAAAATTGCGTATGGATTAAACAGGTTTACTCAACCGGATTGAGGTCCAGTTTTATAAAGACCCCACCCCCTGTCCCAAATCCCCACAATCAGAGAGTACGAAAGCCTCACAGGATATTTGTTGTGCAGAGCAAGATGAGTGAGAGCCAGGCGAGCCAGTACTACAGTAGTTTGATCCTTGTTTTCAAATGCATCAAAGCACCTGATTGATTTTCTGTGGTGAGAGCGCTGCAACTATTGAATATCTGGAACCCAGATTTCACTTTGTAGAGTTATGCTCAAAAGTGTAAGTATGGAAATTAAAAAATGTTTGACGCCCAACTTCAAACTCTCAGCAAACTACAGACAGGCACACCCTCTGTAAACAGTGACTGGGATGCCAATGCAATCAAGACTGATGTAAATACAAAATAAAGATCCCTACAGATGAACTTGGTTGTGGCGATAACAGCCTTTCACCACACAGACAGTGACTAGCATCGGCTTCCGCAGGGATTCAGGCGTTGTTCAATCATAATGTCATAGTAATGTCATATCAGCTCAGGCCAAGGATCAGCCACAAGAGACACTAGAAGGGGTCGGATATGAATGATCCCTGTCCAAGTGTGCTTAATGTCATCTCTGTGTATGTGTGTGTCTCCGGGGAGGAGAGGGATTGTGTGAGAGAAGGAGAGAGTCAGACAGGGAATGTTCTTTGTGACTTGCTAACTCTCCCACTTCTCATGAAGTCTGCACAATGTGTCCTCACCCGACCCTGCAAACAGCAACTCTGCAGCATAAGGGGAAAAAGTTCTTAAAACAGCAGGTGATGAGATGCCCCAAACTGCACCCATACATACTGTACCTGATGCCAAGATCCAGTATGATCACTGGTGTTTGTGTCTCGGTGTATGTCTAAATGTCCTGGCTGATGGTGCTTACTGCTTAGGGACTCATGTAGGGAGCAATAGCAAGGGAGACAGAGTGGAGGAAATGGTGTGTACTGTATGATGCTGTGGATTGTTTTGACACATCTTGTAGCAGCAGGGACAATAGCCTACAAATCACCACACCGCAGCATACAAATCACTAACACACAACTCTAATCACAGATGCATGCAGCATCTCAACCCTCTCCCAAACATATAGACTTTGTGTGTGTGTGTGTGTGATGAATTCAGCCACACTGTGTGTACTACACTGCCTCCGGCTGAGGCCTGCAGTTCTCTCCCAAAGGGGAGAAGTCCATAATGGAGAGTTTAATTTGCTGGCTCTGTCCTGACGGAGTGATGCATGGGCCTCCCCAGAAGGGACACAGAACTGCGTCAACTGTGTTGCTACGAGGGAGACAAATATAAGCAACAACATAAGCGCGATGCATTACCTCTAGCCACTGGAGGACACAATGGGTGTGAGGCAGAATGTAAGAAAGATTAAGATGAAGGACCATTAATCCTGGCCAAGCAATTTCTGGCGAGAGCTCAAGGGGGACAGAGAGTGAGGGAGAGAGAAAGCGGATAGTCACAACAGGAACGGTTAAATGGAAGATGGCTGCAAAGCTTGATAAACCAAGAGGCCTAATTTGTTGAGAGGGAGCAGTAAATGCAGCCAAACCACACTGTGTCACACATAAACTACTTTCTGCATTCTTATGCTTACCCACAAACCACAAATGTACACAATGCACAGTCATGAGTGTTAGTGTTCAATCATAGGCCAAATGTATAGCAGCATGCGGTCAATCAGATTTACAGTTCAAGACTGTGGGAATATCATGAGTCATATAGTAAATGTGTAGATATTCACTCTTCTCTGTTTGTTAATGTTCAGACATTGATATCCTATTTTGTAAGTAACCACAGGAGACGCAGGTCCCATAGCATGTCTGTGTGTTGGAGTAATTGCGTTATTGCTGCGAGATTTACTGTTATTGCTCAGCTGGAGCAACAACTGGGGACTGTATAACCTCCTCAGAAGGAATATGAGATTTTATGCCTTGAACTCGCACATTTTTTACTGTTTCTGTCAAAACAATAACAATAACTACAGCCATTTGAATTAGGCTTTCACCTCCGTGGCCCAAAACAACCGGAACATTTTCAGCCTTGTGTTTTTTAGTCTGCTGGTTCGCTCATAGTCTAATGATCAGTGAGTCATACAGCCATTTCCAAACATTACCGTGTCCTTAGAACAGCGGCCTATTCATTATTCAAGGCCTATTTGGGTTTTAAGTGCTCAAGGGTCCAGGTGTACAAGTTGTTCTCCCATATCTATCACCTTGAGCAAGTGCTGGAAATAAAAGGTGAACCTGTCTTTGGTCTTTTGTATTCAGAGATAAATCTGCCAGCCCATAGGGCTCGAGAGGTGAGAACCAACACACTCGATTCCCTAATGGCTGTTGCCTCTGTCATGACGCAAACCCTGCCATGCTCAGAGGCGAATGACATTTGTCAGTATTCGCACATCACAAGGCATTCGGAGCGTTCACAGCATCTCTGATAGATTTTCACTAATGCTGTTTATGTGTGGAAGACAACACTATTCCCACAATGTGGTTCTCTGTTTCTGGCTGTATGTGTTTTCTGTCCATTTTCCCATTCAGTATCTCTAGTATGATGAGGTATTTGTTTTGGAGGTTGGAATAAAACCATTACCAGAAGAGAAAACCTCACTTTGTTCCATGATAGATACGGATAGATCTCTAAGGAACAAGCCTGGACCTTGCTTATCTCGGACCCTCCACAGACAGGATAGTGTGTTTTTTTAATGTTGCCTGAAAACAAACTCAGGATTCCGATGAGAACACAATGGATAGTAATATGCACTTGATCTCTTCCTCTGTCTCAGTCTCTCTCACACACACACACACACTCACTTTCACATACAGATAAATAAAAAAGTCATATTTCAATAGAAGAACCAAACAAACGACTCTAATATATCCTACCACGGCTATACACTTGACCACTGTGTGTATTTACATTCAGAGGTCTACATTCCCACAGTTGGAGAAAGCCAGTGCTCACTGTCCCGTGCCTTGTGCTTGTGACGGAAGCGCACATTCCATCTGTGGTGAGTGTGGAGGAAGAGCGGGTGCCAGGATCCTCCTGCTGGATTCCTCGGTGCTGAGCTCCATGTGGTTGCAGCAGCAGAGGCAGCAGCGGCAGCGACGGTGGCTGGCTCCTCTAGCGCCTGTATGCTGAGAGGCTCTGTGGCAGCGCCGGATCGTGTTTCCAGAACAACAGCAGGGCCAAAACCACACGAGAGACGCCTCCTCCTCCTCCTGTTGTGTGCCCAGCTTTTCATGCTGCGTGTCGTTTCTGCCGGGCTATAGCCAAATAATGCTCCCCCTGAAATGTTTTTCTTTCAAGGCCGTGAAAATGTTAACAACCTCTAAGTAGCTGGGTTTTGTTCAGTCTCTAATGTTCTCGAACCTTGGACCAGAGATTACCGTACAGCCACTTTGAATGGGCTATAGAAAGCTGGACTGTCCTCCACAATAACAATGCTGATGTGGACTCTGACTTTCAAAAGTACAAAATAAAGTATAATAATAATAAAGGACTGCGGGTTTCTGTGAGACCAGATCTAAAGCTGATTATAGTATTTGCCTGTGGCAACACACTGATTTCACATTAGACTGCCAGAGTGCAGCCTGTTATCTCTAAACTCCCTCTGGTGCAGTTAGAAATCAGAGGTGACATTCTGCGCACTGGATGTCTTTCCCCCCCACTGACTTTTTCCTGCTTTGTAGTCGACGCATGGAAGACGGACCCATATTGCTGTGATGCATGGCTTAACACTTCGGGGCCGGCAAAGTCAATGGAAGGAATCGAAAAGGGCAAGGGGTGGCAGCAGGAACAAGATTGGTTGGTCGTCGACCTCAGTGAGAGTAAGTAATGATATTCCAATTATTTTTTACACCGTGAGCGTGCATTGGAATATTACTGCAGAGGCTGCCCATAATGACTGCCCTGCACTTGGACAACAAGCTTGCTGGCTTAAGTGAACAGCATAGAGCTAGAGAGCACATGGGATGGCTAGTTGCATATTAATTTGTTTCCGGTGGTCCTTAATGGAAATTCAAGTGAAGTCCTGATCTAAGTATAAGTAAGTATATATACTTTTTAGATCCCGTGAGGGAAATTTGGTCTCTGCATTTAACCCAATCGGTGAATTAGTGAAACACAAACAGCACACAGTGAACACACAGTGAGGTGAAGCACATACTAATCCCGGCGCAGTGAGCTGCCTGCTTCAACGGCGGCGCTCGGGGAGCAGTGAGGGATTAGGTGCCTTGCTCAAGGGCACTTCAGCCGCGGCCCACTGGTCGGGGCTCAAACCGGCAACCCTCCGGTTACAAGTCCAGAGTGCTAACCAGTGGGCCACGGCTGCCCTCAATCTGATGTTGCAAACAGTGCAGCTGTGAATACCCTTCTGTGTGAAAAGACAACATATTACAATGTGTTCAGAATAGATATTGTGTGTGTGGCCATTTGTGTTTTTGCCCATTACAAATTACACAACTGGGTTTGGAGTTCTCCCTTTATTTAGCATGGCATAGTTATTATATTCAAACTAAGCCTTTAATCCAGTGTGTCAAAAGAAGCTGCCACACCATTTGTAGTATTTTGTTGTGATGCTCCCTATAACTCCCAGGCCAAAACATTTCCTGAATAAACTTTATGTAACTTTACCAAACATATCATGTTTCTCTTTCAGTGACAACCTGCTTGAAACAGACTCCCTCTAATACAAAGATATGCATGCTGGAACCTGTTCTCAGTATGTCTGTTTAAAAAAGGTTTGAGCTTTGAGTCATAACTTGTGAAGTTGTCCCACTGTTTTTCTTGTGATGAGGCAGCGGTTCATCACTGGGGAAATGGACTACAACAGAAAGACCAAACTGCCAAAAGTTTGCTGATATTTCATCCGAGCCTATGTGGAGCTTATGTGTACTGCACATAATATATCTCCGCTTGCTTTAATGACCCAGCTTTTTGACAATTTGCTTAACCTTTTCTCAAATAAGTACAAATAAAGATGTTCTATGAAATCCCTAATGTAATGCCAGAAAGCCACAACCAAATTGGTTCACATGCCCAGTCAGAATGCATGCATCCATTGTACTGCACCACTTAGGCAAGAATAAACAATAGAAAATGAAAGGATGTGAAATCACACTTTTAAAATGTCCTTTGTGGTTCAGAGTGCACCCACATCTTCCCATCTCCCCTGACATTCCCCCGTCAGTGGCGTCTTTCTGATTCAAATGAGATCTCAGTGTTTGTTATCCAGGGGCTCCTCCGCACCATGATCCTTGAGCCACCTGTGGTTACTTGCCACCTCTTTCATTTACCTGTCATCATCCCTCACCCACACAACACCTGCCAGCACTCATTTCCTGTTTATGTGTACCTGTAATTGTATGCTTGCCCAGTCTTCCTGGGCCTGTTCAAGTCCAAGCCATACTGTTCATGACCCTTCCTCACAGTTTGGGCTGTGGCACATAAACATATGCTGCCGGGTACCCATCAAATAAACACGGTTAAATCCCCTCTGTGGAAATCTGTAAATGAAACACATGTGCATCCGTACTGTATGTGCCCAGAATGTGTAACTATAAGTACAACAGCCACCGTGAGGACGCATCTGGTGAGAACACTAGTAATACTGAACAAGATGGGACATGAAACATCACTTCTCTTTTTATTCTTTTTCCAATCTCTCTCAATCAGCTCAGCTCCCATTATGGGGGCCATTTTCTTTGTTGTTCAACTGTTCCTCAGCCATCACAGCCTCCCAAGTGGACAGTGTTTCACTGTTGTACCATCAGCTGGAGAGATCCTTGTAAGGTAAGCAGCGTACCCTGGGAGGGTTATTCCAAAGCCAGAGGCCTTTTCTTTGTTCGAGAGCCCATTAACAGTAAACCTGAAGTGTCCCAAAGAAGAGATTAACTCAAGCTGATAACACACAGCTGCTCTTCCAATCAATGAGCTCAGCCTCACAGGGTAGAAGGCCCACACAGATAGACACAGTCACCATGCCAGTCCAAACAAAACACAGTGTACACACGCACACACACACACATCTCTCTCTCTCTCTCTCTCTCTCACACACACACACACACATTCACACACACACACACATACACACACACATACACACACACACACACATTCACACACACACACACATACACACACACACACACACACACACACACACACACACACAAAGCATCTACACTGAAACACCACATGCCAACATGCACACAAACATACAGTATATCTCGCCCCCTTAACTCACACATCAAAGTTGTCTCTGCTCCAAACGTGATTAAGCTTGTGAAGTTCAGATAGGCAGTTATTACATGGGTTGAGGGGATATGACATCAGTTCTGTAGGAGAACCATGGCATCATCTAAGCATCAGCAGTCAGTCCCATGAGCCTTCAGCATCCATGAATGGGAATAGTTTTCTGATAGACAGGGTGACATTGACTATGTTTATGCACACCATATCCAGATTAAGGTCAATATTCTGAATAAGCTGTATTCTGAATAATATGTCATGTCTCCACCGTGGGATAGTGAGAAATGTAATTTCGATCTCTTTGTAAGTCTTGGCATGTGAAGAAATTGACAATAAAGCAGACTTTGACTTACTTGACTTTGACTTTGAAGCTGTTTGCATGCCTGTTGAGTTACGGGAATATGTTTACAAGTTAACTCTGCATATTTTGAATAAGGTGTTTACATGTGTGTTGAGTTACAGGATTATGTTTACAAGTTAATTCTGCATATTCTGAATAAACCAGCGACGTACAGTAGTAGCAGTACCGGAGTCATGACATCTCATGGTCTCTGTCCCTGAACTTCATCCATGGCTGCGAAAAAGGTCAAATAGGCAACTATAATTTTGCTTTTTAGCCTTACAATATGCTGCGTCGATGGTTTTCCACAGTTATTGATCTGTCAGCAGTGCATGAAAAGTTTGTCACATACCCTTTACATATGTCACTATTGTGATGCTTCAATGAATTCCATCACATTCAAGGATTTGAATAGGCTACGTAAAGTAAATTTCACAAATCGGCATGGCATTGGCAACGACTAAGATCCTCCCCCGGAGTCAGGACACACCACCATGCTACTTTCTGCCTTCCTTAATTCACACAGCCCACAGCATTAGCTAATAAACAAAGGTAGAACCAGAGTAATCAAGGATCTTTGGTAGAACTGTGTAAATATATTCATTTAGGCGAAATTATCAATCTTAGTGGTCTTGTTAAGGTCATAGAATGTAAGCCAGATACATTTTGTCTGGCAAGCATGGCTGTTGTTTACAGATGATTTAGTATCACACAAGTAGAACCTCATTTTGACATTTAGACCGTTAAAAAGAGTTTCCATGAAGTGGATTAAAATGCTGCACAATGTATTGTGAGCAAATTGCCAGAAACGACTGCATCTCATAACAGTGTTTATGTCAGCCAGTAGACTGACAAGGCAAATGTCAAGGTTTCCATACAGCTCATTTGCATATTCTTTGTGCATTCATGAAAAGTTGACTGAAGAATATGCAAATCTGTGTGTGTTTCTATGTACTGTGTTATGCAAGTTATTGCATTTGTATTTTCTGTATCTCATTTATTGGCAGACATGGCATCTAATAATCAATGTTTTGCCTATGAATACCACATTAGCATGCATATTAGTACATTTGACATATTACAGCCAAATACCAAATGTAAGCACTCTATCCAAGCAGTGCTCAAAATATGAGAGCCCTGTGTCATTTCTGGTCTCTTATTTAGTCACAACAAACAACAGAAAAATCCATTGACTTCATTCTCAGAAACTCTAATCCCGGTGGGTTAACATGGTCACATGACGCACCGTCCCATAACATCCAGTCACTCTTACAGTGCAGTGCCAGCAGCTTAGGCCACTCTCACTCCCCGTGTGGCTGAGAGATTGACAGGGATTGTGAAGTGAGACTGCTGGAGTCTGTGAGGAGGACCACTTCACTTCACTTCACGACCAGCGCAGCGCTAGAGAGAACTGCTTACTGGCTTGAGCTGAGCTGCAGCTTTTGCTGATAATCATGCAGATCAAAGTTTCCTGAGAGACTAATGCAGGGATTCATAGTCTCTCTCTCTCTCTCTCTCTATCTATCTATCCTCTCTACCTCCCCACTCTCTTCCTCACCCTTCCATCCCCATATTGTGTATACACAACTACCCTTTTCCTCCTCAAGAACACTTGAACTCCCACATCTACCTGTCGTGAATTCAAATGAGTTTTCCAAGTGCGTGTCATTGAACACAAGTGCCCTTCCTCTAACTTTGTTATATGAATATTTTTCCTTAAAATACCCAGGCGTTGCCTTCAGATGCTGCAAGGCATTCTCTCTCTCTCTTTCTCTCTCTCTCTCTCTCTCTGTCCATTTGTGGTAGATTCCATGGTTCAATCTCTATCATGTGTAATGTTACCTATTTCAAACATTCATGAGACTTGTATCAAACATTTATTGGCCATTTATAGGAAATGAATAAACTCCATCTAAAAGCTGGTGTGTGTGTGTGTTTGTGTGTGTGTGTGTGTGTGTGGGGGCATCTAAGGTGCCCTTCTGCCTTTGCTTTATAAACCATGAAGTAGCATGGTTCAGACCAAGCTGTTAAAACACACCCAGTGCTGCAATATGGTCTACACATACTGTGAAAAGCATGTGTGTGTTATTTGTTTGTCTGCAGGCTGGGACCAAAGAGAAATAGCCAGCATGAGTGTTTGGAGCTGGCTTACAGGATTTAGTTTACTGAGGGGTTCTTAGCAGTGGCCTGTCCATCATGCGGGTGCTTGTGTTCAGGTCAGTGAGAACACTCCAGAGCCCTGGGAGAAAGCAGGACTCCCCCCTGAGAGGAGAGGGGGCCCTGGCCAGCAAATTGCTTTTCCCTTTCTCCAACGAGGCTGCCCTCTTGACTGATGTGGGCGACGGGGCCATATGGAACAGGGTGGAAAGAAGGCTGCCAAGTGAAGCTGACCGCAGCGGGGTGACAAGAGCGCCTTTCATCCGCAATAGGAAGGGTTGGTCTTGCCTGAATAGATCAGAGAGGGGAGTGCCGCAGTTCAGCCAGGACGAGCTGGAACACGGCGGTGGCCCTCCATGGTAACGGCGGTGGGCATTGGTTGGGGCATGATTGTCATCAGCAAACCATGAAGAATAATGAAGAGCTGAATGAGCTTGGGCTTGAGAGAAGGGGAGGGGTCTGGAGGGCCACAGAGATGCGGGTAATTGTGCAGTCTCCAAAGTCATTTTTAAATCTGCATTTGCACATCGCATTCACAACAAGTGCAGTCAGGCGACTGCAGACCTTTACCCTTGTCACGCAATATCATCCCAAGTGAAACCCAATTCCAGCATTTGTATTCTGAGCCAAATCCGGAAGATCATGTAAGGTGACTGGGTAACACTTTACTTGACAGTATCGACATAAGAGTGACATGACATGAATATATGACGCTGTCATGACACCCAAACCCTAACCCTAATCCAAACCTCTAACCCTAATCCAAACCTCTAACCCTAATCTTAAACCTAAACCTAACCCTAACTTGTTATGGCAAAAACTGAATGTCACTTAATAATAGAAGCGCTCTGTCATAAACGTTTATGACTTGTGTATGACACATTCATGACAGTGTCATGTCACTCTTATGTCCATACTGTCAAGTAAATTGTAACCGATGACGGTTATTGTGACCCTCTGCCTTGTATGACATTTTACATACATCAAACCAATATTTTTCACATGGATAGACGGATGGACATTCTCATTACAACATCCTACCCAACAGATAATCATATAGGAGTCTAGTGACCAGCGGTAACTTTTCTAATGTTTATGGTCATATTCTAAAAATATTTCAGGTGTACTTCAATCAAAACATCAACAAAATATATAACGGCAATACATTACAATGTCAGAACTTGTCTGAGTCATAAACTTGTTACCAGTATTACCACCCCCTCTACTTTCTGTCTGAGCCCACCAACTATAGTATAGTTTAAATGTGATCCCCACCAGCTATAAACCTGTATTATGGTCATTATTAACACATTACAAATGGGCTTACATTGATGATATAGCCTTATCTTGTGGTCTATTGTTAACCTTAATTAATTTTTCACTTGCTAAAATATTGTATTATTGCAAACAATATTGTAAACAATGATGGTACTCCAGACTAATCCTTGCATCACTATTTAGAAGAGTCTTACCCTGCAGCTGAAGATATCCCCTCAAAAATTCAATCTCCCCCTCACAGTTTGGCCCCAACCAAAAATGTTTATCAACAGCCCCAGCTGTGGTCTAGGCCAGAGGTCAGCTTGTCACTTCATATCGATTCTGAGTTTATCATGACTCCAGCAGTGACTGCCCCTGGGCACAACAACACACACACCACAACAGAGTTTGGAAAGTGCAGTGCCCCGGACAGATAAGGAGATTTCTGAGCAACAAACACTTTGATCTTCCAACTGGCCTGCCTCAAAGAGATAGCATGATCCAGAGAAATGCCTGTGGCCATTGGACAAACATTTTAAGGAGGGCAGTTCCTCATTGTCCCTCTCAAGGAGTTAAATATTTCATTAAAACTCTTGGCATTGTTGAATGGCTGTTATTCAAGTGACTCTATTCACCGTCTGGTCAAAGAACTCCCACAAAGAATGGACACCCCACAGACACCATAACAAAGATCCCATAACAGTGGAGCTATATTCTCCCAAACATTAAATATTCATCAGAATATAGAATGGTGGTGATGCAACAACAGATGCGGAAGAAGGTGGCTTTAGTACCTCAGTAACCTGCGATTAGAGCAGTCTTTTCCCAGCAAGCGAGTGTGACGCAAGTTATGTTTGTGGTTCGTGTCATATATTAACAATATGTTGTGGTGTATGAGGTGTAAAAGTCCTGCCACATTTTTGTTTGAACCATTCGCTTAATCAGCTGATTATGATTAGCACAACTCTTAAGCCTGCTAAGATCAGCTAATTAGTAAAATATCCTGTGTTAAGTGTAGAGGTAGAACCAATGGCAGGACTTTTACTTTCTGAAGCCGGACTTTTGCATCTCTGTATATTAATGCTATCTAAATAGTTTTGTTTTTTACTTCTTATACATTTGACAGATTACTTGTGGACTGTAGATTGTATTTGTGTGTTTGGTGTGTGGTGTCACTGTTTCCTAAACCTGTTTGGCTTTGCCATCACTAATATGTTTTTACCACTGTGTTATACTACTGCTGTCTAACCTTTATGGCTGCGTAGTGCGTACAAATCACGCCCACACTACTCACACAATACCAACCATGGAAAAGCAATAGCATTAAATAAAACAGTATAAGTGGAGCCTTTTCATTGGGAATGCATTGTGAGTGTGGGTGAAGTACTAGGCTCTTTTGAAGGAGTTGGCGGTTGGCTGCCTGTGCCCTCTGGGTCTCTGTGTACTGTATGCAGAACCTACAGCATCTCTGATGCATAATTCATCCTCACGTCAGCTCACGTTTCTCACACAAATTCCCTCCCTTGTCTCTCAACATGACACAGACCATAAAACAGTATACATACAGCGTTCACTTTCATCCAAGGCATTCGGTCTGAGCCAGAACATTGTTCCTGTTTTCTCAGTCCCTAGGCATTGTCAGTCTTTCATTCACCATGAAGCGTGGCAGTGGCAAAATAAGCATGGCTTCCGTCAAACTGGACTCACTGAATCAAAACTGACATCCAAGGGTTTTGCATTATCTTATGTCAAGTTAAAAATGCTGTTATTAGTGAGTGTGCTTTTATCTGGTTTTAAGATCACATATAGTGTTCAAAATACATGCAGATAGCTAATAGCAGTCGTTCAAAGTTTGAGTGTTGAAAGAACTCAGGTTTTTTGCCAAATGACAGTTAACAAGGCTAATCTTCCCAGGTCAGAGAAGGCAAGTGATCAGTTCCGTATGTCCTTCAAATATGCAAGTTAAAGAGGTCATTAAGCAGCGACATGCAACAATAATCCAATAGCTCTTAGGCATATTGTTAATCAGCAACTAGAATCCTTCAAGGAAATTAGCCATATGTTGCATATGTATAAGAGGCATATGGCCATGACATACTGAATATAAACTTCATAACACATAAAAAGCAACCAAGCATTTCCCTCATTCAACAAAAACTCCTGACAAAATTGACTCATATAATGTCCTTACTGAAAAGCATATCAGACTCCTTTTCATGTTGTTAATTACGACATTGACTGGTTAAATGCTGAAACTCGAGCGCTATACTCTATCTGCTTTAACAATGTCAGTGAGAGTTCAATCAGAAGAGCAGAAATCTCTTCCGCATCAGAGGCGGTCACATCTGGGTTGGGGCACAAACAAGCTGGATCTCAGATGGGGGCATGGAGCTTTCACTGAGTCCTGCTCACTATTTGGACGGGACACAGAGGGATGCGCTAACGCATTAACTAGAAACAAAGAAAGTTGCTTTGCAACATACTGTAAGTCAACTATTTGGTAATCACATGTAAAAATGCATAAGAATACAGAACATGTCAGCCAAAAAAGCACACAAGTTCAATATTTTAAACCATCCATTATACTAATAATAACAAACCAGTGCTCTATCAACATAATTTTAACATTAATGTTTTTGACGGACGGAAGGTTAAATTAGATCACAGTAAAGGTTGTATTTTGTTGTGTCTTGTCCAAGCATAATTATACTGACAACACAAAACATGCTCAGGCACAAGCTCAGGGCCCTCCGCTGTAGCACGTGGAGTCGGTGTACCACCCCCACAGTCAGTTACACATCTCATTATCCCCAGAGTTTACACACACACACACTCACACAGACACACAATAAGACACACACACACACACACACACACACACACACCATCACCACACAGACACACACACACACGCACACCACCAGCACACAGACACACACATACAGTACACACACACAATACTTTCTCATACAGACCACCCCAGCTCAAACTCTGTAAACAATTAAGGCAAAGCAGGTACTCACACACACTTTTGTGTCCTCGCGTCACCAGGAACACTCAAGAGAAGAAGGCAGCGGATGGAGCGCTCTGAGCGGCCAGCACGCTCACGCTCATGCACATGCCCATGGATAAGCACGCATGCCTGACTGGAAACAAAACACACACAGTATATGATGCTGCCAATATGAACCACCCCCACCAGCGCTCGCCCAGCGCACGCACGCACACACACACACACACACACATACACACACACACCCTCCCCAACTCTACCTCTCCTATAGCGATGCTCAGATGACGGGGAGAGGCGGTTGGGAATGCCGGCGTTCCAGGAGCTTTTTTTTTCTGTTGTTGGGACCTCAGTGCCATTAAGGCGGGGGGAACGCTCCCCTCATGCCCCCCCTCCTCCTCCTCCACTCCACTCATCCTCTCTGCTCCTCCCATTCCTCCTCCTTAGCAGGAGACAAAAGAGTGGGAAACCTCAGGGGAGGGAAGATTCTTGATAACAGACACACACACACACACACACACACACACACACACACACACACACACACACACACACACTCAAACAGACATACTCTCAGACAGACATGCACACATGGCTCTCTCTCAGTGAAGTTCCTGTGTCTCCCCTGATGCTGATAAGAGGGGATGGGGTTGCTCTGTGCTTTGAGGACTTCCACTCTGAAACAGTCGGCATTCAGTGCCGAGATCACGCAACACGCACCACTTCTGTCACAAAACATTAGCACACCAGGGTCAAATCCTCCACTCTGCCACAGCATGCGTCATTTGAGTAACCATGGCTGATTAACGTTCTGACATCATCTCTATTTTCTGAAAGGATTATATATTTTAAAAATGACATATGATTTTTTAATCACAAAAAGTCTGAGTAAAATAAAAGTGAAGGGAACTAACTTTATCTTTTTGTTATCTTTTTGTCTTGTGAAAAAGCAGTATGTATGTGTGGGAGAGGGCTCCTCTGGGTAAGCACAGGCGCCTGCTTTATACCCTGCCGTTTCTCACCTTTGGGACAAAAGCAGGAAGCAGGTGTTGCCGATGAGAGAGTGAGGGGCCTGCCTTCATATCAGCAGTGGAGTCTGTGCACTACAGCGCTGTCTGCCAAAACAGACACACATGCACACACATCTACACACACACACACACACACACACACACACACACACACACACACACACACACACACACACACAGCTGTACACAATGGCAGCAGAAACATAGTAACTTCATCATGACAGTTTATTGTTGAACTTACAAACATAAGACAAAGGCTATTAGATGAAGGTGTAAGAGTAAATGACCAGCACATGATTGCCAGAGACAGAGACATGATTTGCATGATTTAGCTCAGTTTATTTCTTTGCGTATGTGTCTTCAGTTTTATTGTCACTTTTGACATTTTAATTTGTTGAAATGCTTTTGGTTGTAATCCTACACAACTAAATAACTGAACATGGCTTTCACCATAGATAGATCAGTTTACATCTGTTTCTTGAGAGTGCATTTTTATTGATAGTTTAAATGTTACAGATAAATTATTGCCATTGTGTATACAAAATAGCCTAATTATTCTAGGCAGTGTGAATTGCCTAGACATTTTTAGTTTTAATGTTGAGTAATATTCCATGCTGTTTGTTTGCTGCAAACAGTGTTTGTTGCCTTTAAGCCAGTGCATGATAATCCATGCTACAGTGGCATTAAAAAGTCCAAAACCTTTTGCCTTTCAGATGATGGACAAAACATGGTCTGATCACGCACAGATCATGCAAAGGTTCAGTGCACAAAAGCATGGTTTTCCCCGGGCCAAATGGGCTGTCTGCAGAAATGGAAACGCTTGGAATCAGCAAGAAGCAGTCCAGACTACTGTATCTCGTGTGAGAGATAAAAAGGTGAGTTTTGAACCCTGTGGTCCTCTAGTTCAACAAAGGCTCAGATGAAAGCTGTGCCAGATAACATAAAATGGCCTAAAAATGCACCCCCCCCCTGTTTATTGCGGGACATATGATTTACTTTCAGCACCGCTGTGAGTGACTCATAACCACCTCCACACTGCATCAGGAGAATTTCCATTGACATTCCAAAGAAAGATTACACTCATCCTGGGATTGCTAATGTTGACCCTGGAATTGTGATTTTCTGAAGAAGGCACAAACAAGTATTGATGTTGCGTGTGCTGGTGTATTGACATGGCTGCATGTTTATATTGCCCTCACACCCCTACACAAACACCCTGGGAGCCCCTGGGGGGGGGGGGGGGGGGTGATGATGTTTGACCCCCTGCTAGGTGGACTCAACAGACTGAACCCTCCACCCTCACGGGCCTACAGAGGACAGGCGGGGGCAGACTGCGCAATCTCCCCGAGACTCGGACAGCAGGGGATACTTATGCACACACACACACACACACACACACACACACACACACACACACCACATACACACACACACACACACACACACACACACACACACACACACACACACACACACACACACACACACACACACACACACACACACACACACACACACACACACACACACACACACACACACACACACACACACACACACACACACACACACACACACACACACACACACACACACACACACACATACACACACACACACCTGTGCCGCTACAGGCGGTAAGATTTGGATGATTGGAGTGGAGCAAACCCAATCTCACACATCCTCTTCTCATCAGAGGAGCAATGCAGACCGTATTGTGTCCCCCAGCTGCAATACTAACCCAGTGTTCATAAACATCCCATCCTCTGGGACTGTCCTCTGCAGCTCTGCTCTGCTCTTGTTTGATGGTGTCTCATTGGGTTCACTCACAGCCTTTGTCTCACACTCCTATGTCAGGGAAGACCTATTTTCTGGACTATGGTTCTGTCCTCTGTCACTCAGGAGGGTCCTGATGCTCTCTGCTGCCGCGGCGATGCTTCAGGGGTTCAGCCAGAGGACTCTCTCTCTCTCTCTCTCTCTCTCTCTCTCTCTGTGTCTCTCTCTCTCTCTCTCTCATCTCTGGCTGCAGGGACCCCCTGCACAGCTGAGCTATGTCCTGTCAAACACCCAGCCTCACACAGCAGCACATAAAACTCTCAACACGTTCAACTCTCCACGAAGCCACTGCCACCGGGGCACAAAACCTAGCCCTCTAAAAAGCATGCTAACATCTCTGGCTCCACAGAGACACGCCGCCCAGATACTGACTACACTGAACAGAGTTTGCACACACACACACACACATATATGTGTCCACAAAGGAGTTGATCTGCTCATTGTGATTTTCTGGGGTGGTGAATTATGTATTGGAGGTTGTATATAATGTTAGTAATGAACTTATATTACATGTTACATTATTATATTGCTAACATTGTCTGGGATTGAGTTCAGTGTTCAATAATGCATGTATGAAATGCACATACCATGAGCCTTGAGTGTGCGCATTAGTTGAAAATTATGTCTGAGACAGAGCTGTCATAAACGGCGTATTTCAGTAAGATTACATTCAACAACCACACAGTACTGTTGTACATAAAATATGAAGAAAAAAACTATTCAGTCAGTGTGTTGGAAATGCTTCCCATTTCCCTATTCTTTTTTATGTAATTAAAAAAAAAAGTTTAGTCAGTTAAACATGTATATGTTAAACTTTAAGGTTAAGCACATAAGCAATGTTGATGACTGCTGTCCATATTTTGGTGGGCAGTTTACTCATCTCCCTCCTATAGGGCCCATGGAACTCTGAGAAGCCCTATGGACCACTGCATGGCACCAAAAGATTGGCTTGTCGCAGCACTGAGCAGAAGTGCTGTTTGTGTTTCGCCTGTCTCACAAGATTCCGTCAGTGTGCCACACACTCCCAAAGGCTCATGGGAAATTATGCGTGTGTACGGAACGCGTCTGTTTGCTCGCATGTGCACAGCTTTCCCCTTCAGTCCTCCCCACAGGGATCTGCTGTGGCAGGGGTACATGCGTACATGTGTGTGTGTGTGTGTGTGTGTGTGTGTGTGTGTCCACACACACATCCATGTGAGGGGTTGCAGAGCGTGCCACTGCCACTTACTGCCTCGGACCATGCAAGTCCAGCATGACCTCGATTCCCCTCCCGTGGTCGACTGCATAATTAGTGGGGAGAAACTTGTGCTAACAGTAGGGCGAGTCAGCTGCCAAGGAGAGGAAGGGAAGTGACCTGGAAGCACATTCCTCTTGCTCGGGGGTCTCAGAGGGGTGAGGGGAGAAGAGAGAGAGAGATGGAGAGAGGGATGGGGGAGGGGAGAGTGAAAGTGAGAGTAAACTGAAAAAAGATGGACGAATGCTTGATGATTCCTCCGTTATGCTAAGCTAGCCTGGTCACTCTCAGGCCCTGTCTTGTTCCCTCAAATCGGTCCCCTAATTGCTAATTATTTACATAATAAATACACAGTAAATTATAGTATTAGGTAATCACCACGTAAATCATTAGTAAATATGGAGAAACTCCATGAAATACAACTATAACCAAGAAATGATTGTGCATTATTAGGTAATTACTACAGGCAGAGATGGGAAGTAACGAAGTACAAATACTTCGTTACTGTACTCAAGTAGATTTTTCAGGTATTTTTACTTTACTTTACTATTTATTTTTGGGGCAACTTTTTACTTTTACTCATTACATTTTAACACAAATATCGGTACTTTCTACTTCTTACATTTTACAAAACTGACTCGTTACTTTAGTTTCAAATGATTTCAGTGGAGTTATCGTTATT
>NC_063205.1:6698475-6720975 GCF_017589495.1 Alosa alosa
TTGCTTGTCTGTATGTTTGCATTGCTGTGATCCATTCCTTATCATAGGATGTTGACAACTGAGTGAACTGAAGGATTGAGGCAGAGGGCTACTAGAATTACATGAAGTGTCTACAAAAGCCTTACTTTACACATCAGCCACTTGTGGATATCCAGACTGGATAAGCGCAGGCTGGCCAAACCCCTGTCCCAAGTGAGGAGGGCACAGTAAAGGGAGGGGCCTTTTTTGGACTCATCACCTCTGATCTCTTCTGTTCGGCCTTTACCAAAGGCCTACAGTGCTCGGAGAGAAACTCTCTCACACTCACACACACACACACACACACACACACACACACACACACACACTGCCACACACACACACACACACACACACACACACACACACACACACACACACACACACACACACACACACACACACACACACACACGCAACACACACACTCACACACACACACACACACACACACACACACACACACACACACACACACACACACACACACACACACACACACACACACACACCATCCTTCTCCTTTTCTTTCGTGGCTTCTCTTTGTTTCCGCGCTGCTCCAGTGCGCTGGTTGACCACAGCAAGGCGGAGAGGCCATGGGGAGAGATCATTCATCTTGATGGACACTTGGCTTTCTGATGAGCCAAGATGTTATTCATGCATAGCCACACACACACACAGAGAGAGAGAGACGGACTGAGAAATATTAGCTGGCAGTAGGGCGGGGCCTTGGGCACTTAGAGGGCTCAGTGGAAGTGGAAGCGATGTTCGCACGGAATCCTGCGTCGAGCCGAGAGCTTGACGGATTCGCGGTGGTCTGGCAGAGTGGCAGAGTGCTCGGGTGGAGGAGCGCTTGTGGTTCACATCAACCCGACCCCCCTTCTACAACCACCCACTCACCCTCGTCTGCCCCCCCCTTCCCCATCCCCCCCTCCCTTTGCTTCTCCCCATCCCCCTTCCCTTTCTTCTCCCAGGGCCTGCTACCCCACTCCTCTCCACAGATGGGCAGGCCGTGGGCCTGATGAAGGGGGAATCAGCGAGCAGGAAATTGAAACAGCATCCAGGGAGAGGAGATGTGCAATGTGGTCCCGGGGATATTGCCACGGTTACGCTTGGGCTCCGAGTGGTGAGTGACGAGTGGTCCGGAGGAGAGCCGAGTGTGAGTGTGTGTAATGGGCCCTTACTGAGGCTGCTGGGGAGGGTGTGTCTGCTATACGGTCTCCTGATTTGGAGCCGTTGCCACAATACATCTCAGGAGGCCCATTTATAGTTTTGGTGTGGAGAGCCTTTTACATCCCATAGCTTTTATTATTTTTGTGTGTTTTTTTCCCATCACTGCCATCAGTTCTAAATCACCATATGAGTGTTTCTGTCGCTGATACTGTTCTGTTTCAGCCTGTTGGAGTCTATGTTAGTAGCAACTGGGTGAAGCATATACAGTAGAGCGTGTCAGTGTGTGTGTGTATATACACTGGGGGACTGTATGCTTGTTTTAGTGCTCTCTGACCTGACATGTAATAAACAATAAGTGCATATGAGATTAACCCTTTTCTTACTGCATCACTGCACTAGGCTTTCTTTGGGCATGAGTTCAAACGAGCTCCATCTTTATGCACCAATGACTGAACATGTGGAAGCGGAGAAACAGCTGTGTGTGTGTGTGTGTGTGTGTGTGTGTGTGTGTGTGTGTGTGTGTGTTTCTGTTTCTGTTTATGCTTATGAGTGAAAAAAATAGATAGAGAGAAAGAAAGAAAGAAAGAAAGAAAGAAAGAAGTGGTGTATCAAGAAACCCGATGTTGTCTTTGTTCAGGGATTTATTTGGTTTTTTTTTATTTGTTGTGCTATGGATGCCCTCTGTTTGACCGTGTTCCATTTAGAGATTCACATAAACTGTTGACATATTAGGAAAAGGGAGAAGATATTAGACTTTGGACTTGGACTTTTGGACTTGGACTTGGACTTTTCTAGGCTTACAAATGCATATTGGATTATAGTGCATCTCTCACAGAGAGAGATTAGCACTGACTTATGGAGGTCTAGATCTCTCAACAGAAGTCTACTTGTTTGGGTCCAGTGGCTACATTTGAAGCACTTGAAACGAATAAGCATCCATATTGCTTTTTTAAAACAACAATGTGTCCAAAAGGCAAATTAAAGCCTTTTTTGTTACATTGTCTAATTGACCAATACCACACAAAGTGATCAATTATAATGACTAACCCCAAACAAAATGCTCCCAGACCTAGCACTTTCCTCTGTGTCTGGTCTATTTCCATTCTAAATACTGTTAGTAATGTGAGTGGACTTGTAAACACAGTCGAAAACAATTACTCTGAAACAGAGCACCCCTGTTTCATCCTCTCCGCACATCTATAAATCAAAATCCTTCAGTACCTGCAGTCAGCAAGGTAAAAAACCCCTACAGGGCTGGATTAAATATATACACAATGAGGTTTCTTTTATAAATGTATTGAGCATACAGGTTTGACATTTGTTTTTTCCCTGGTTTAATGTTGAAAGTGCAAAGTGCACTTTAAGTGCAAAACACATATAAAATGTGATATTCTTTACATTAACAAGCCATTTATTTCTGTAAACAGAAGGTAAGGTAAACATTGACTGTACAGGGAATTTTGAGTGTGTCCAAAATACAGCACAAACCCTATATAGTATATATTGTACATATACTGTGTGCCATACACCTGATGAGCTCTTTACCAGCTGTCAATCAAATGCACAGTGCCCTGACTCGGCAAATTCACTCCCTGAAGACCTGCCTCACTTACCACCCATCAGTAATTCCCTGAATAATTCATATGAGGCGGGACGGTGATGCCTGAGCTATTTTGGACAACAGAGAGAACACCAGTCCCTTCACTTTGCCCTTTGCATTTTTCATGGCCTCTGATTTTTCTATATATACAGCGGCACTATATATAAATGCCTATTCTTCCCCCTGCGCGCGGAACAATGCAGCCTCGGCTCTTAGAGCACATTAGATAGGTTGTGCCCAGGACGAGTACGAACAATAACACACAAGACCCTGAATAAAAGCCTTTCAGGGACCAGCATGAAATCTTAAACACCTCTTCTGCACATTTCTGTTGTTTGAAAGGAAGAATGTTGGGGATGGGGATGGGGGGACAGGAATAGGGGTTGAGAAGTGAGTTTAGCCAGAGCAACAGCACCTCTAAAGATGTGCCAAGAGTTTTTTCCCCCTCTTCCCCTCCTGCTGCTGTGGAGGGACGCAGCAGTACAGTATGTGATGGGAAGCAAGAGCGTAGAGTGAAAAGAGCACACAGTGTCCAGCAGGTCTGTGACAGGTGTGGAAGCCAAAGCCTTGTCACGGACACACTCGTGCGTGTTGTGTGGCTTTAGGGACGGACCTCGTGCATGCTGTTGTTTCTGCACTGCAGACAGGAAGTGATGAAGTTATTCCAGCCAGCGTCACCATTACCGCCGGCAACAGGGCCATCTGATGTTTATGTACGTTCCCGCTGCAGTCCAACCACACAGCTGAACGGCACATTTCAGGACGTTATTTCTGGACTGGTTTACGATTACTCAAGGTTCTGGAAGTGGACTACGTCCATTCCTTCTTTCATTTTGGATGGACATGAAAACAGCTTCCAACCTCCAAGTTTATAATCAGAAGGGAAAAGGAAGTTCGATGACAGTTTTAGCTGTTCTTCTGAATACCAAGGTCTCTTTGTGCCAATCTAGTAGCATATATATATATATATCCGTGTGTGTCTGTGAATTGAACAGCATGAACATGTCACTATCAAACACACACACACACACACACACATCAGTACCCCCCGCCTCCAATAAAAACAAGAAAAGGGTGTACTTGTCTGCATGAATGCATATGTATGTTGAATGTAGAAGTATTTTCTCTGTGTGAAGGCAAATGTGTACTATGAGTAGTGTGTGTGTGTGTGTGTGTGTGTGTGTGTGTGTGTGTGTGTGTGTGTGTGTGTGTATGTGTGTGCCTGTGTGTGTGTGTTGGCATGTCCTGAAGGGCATTTCTGGCCCAGTGCATGGGGACTTTCTACAAAGGATTGCTGGGTGGTTTGTATCATCATTTTGGTGGTGGAGAATTTCAATACCCGAGTTTTTCAATGGGAGGGAGGGGAAGACTAAACAAATCACCTCTCCAGAATCAAATCACCAAGGAGACCCAGAACACAGCAGGCGATCCTGTGTCATTTTCTTCTCCGAGCCTTAAGTAGGAAGGGCACTCACTGTGGTCTTCAAACATTATTTTAGGAACTGTTTCTGTCACCTCTCGAGAGGCGGCGGAGAGCATTCCAGGCCGAGTCTCCTTGGGCATCTGACGGATGACAGCTGAGCAGATGTGCGGGTTTGACACTTTGACCGCAACATGTGTTGTCATTCCCTCTGCATAACACACAGAGAAACAGGGATAAACTGACACTGTTAGTAGCCTAGTAATCAGACAGGGGCAAAACGGTCACCTACAATGTTAAAGGGATTGTGTGCTTTTGGTTATGTAGTTATCTCTTTTCTCTCTCTCTCTACCCCCCTCTATCCTTTCAGTGGCAGAACACCACAGCTGAAACAGTTTTCTATGTTAGTCAGAAAAACAGTCAGTTCGGCTCAATGAACTAAGTTCTCCTTTTAACAGACGACGATGGTATTTTTCCATTAGTGTGGATGTGTATCTAATGTGCAGATGTTCATCTGAAGAAGAAAACATACACACCCACCACACACACACACACACTTCACATTTAAACAAGGCCACTGCAGGGAGATCTAGCATTCATCCCTAGTTAAACTTCACTCTAGGATCAGAGAGCGAGAAAGAGAGTGGGCCAGAGAGAGAGAGAGAGAGAAAGAGAGAGTGATCTGAGGAACAATTCATATATGTATGCACTATGGCACTAATTAGTAAGAATGCGATAACAAATGCATGATCAAAGATTCATTTGTGTATTGATGTGTAGATACTATACCCATGTTGGATAAAATAATGAGGATTATCCAAGCAGGATTGAATCAATTCTCTCTCTCTCTCTCTCTTTGTGGTTATATGTAAATCTCTACCTATATGTCTGTGTGTTTTCTCTGTTAATGAACGAGCCTTTATAATCATAGGCAAGACTGGAGAAGAACTGAGGGATGTCTTATGCTGAAAAATACTTACAGAAAAAGGCTCAAAGAATTTGGGGGAATAACCTCATGTGTCATGCTTGAGCTGCACCAGCGCACCGCAAAGGCCAGATCCTTTCAAGAACTTCCCTTTTTCCCTGAGCAAATATTCCCCTCTTCCAAGTGGGCTGTGGTAAGGCGAGGCTACATTCCTGCATCTGAGAGAACGGGAGAGAGGGACTTAGATGGAGAGGGAGAGAGAGAGAGAGGGATGAGGAATGAAGGGAGAGAGAAGAACTTACTGGAGAAAACGCAGAGAGTGGGAATTGGTACATAGAGGGGGTGGGGGGGTGGGGGGATTTTGCATTAATTCCAACCACAGTGTTGACTTTTCAGGCATAGAGGGCAACTGCTCAACTCTGGGGTTAAATGAATGAACAAATCTTGCTCTCTGCATTTATAGCAGGTCCTTAAGTTTAATAAAGCATAATGCACTTAACTATCGGACAGAGTGCTTCTAAATGACAGGCAGCAATATATTCCCAACCAAAGGATCTGCTGTCTTGAGGGGGCACAGAGGCTGTCTCAGGTAACGCACCTAACTCGGAGGTTTAGCAGCTGTTTGTTATCAGGGGCAGTAAAAAATCTGAAGCAAAAACACGTGTTTGCCACTGATAGCCTTGAAAAATGGACTGCAAAATACTTCAGTCTTTCAGTGAAAGAAGACTTCATCAGTGTTTCAGTGCCATCTTCAGTCTGATAATGTTCGGATTGGGCATGCTGCTTTCAAACTCTTGTTTGCAAGGATTAAATGCATACCTACAAGGCTACATGTGGTTTTGAAAAGCTCTTTATGGGGAAAAGAAATACAAAGAAGGAATAATCACACACACACACACACACACACACACACACACACACACACACACACACACACACACACACCTCATATTGAATTTGTGCATTCATATTTGATTTTTCCAAGCTGAAGTCTGACAGAATAATGAATGCCTCAGAATGCTAACAGCACTTTTCTATCTATACCATATATTTGGTTTAACTTGTGCTATTCCTACATGTTTTTAGGCATGTAAGCCCTTTTGTTATTATGGCTTGAACTTTGAAGAAGGGGAACCAAAGAATGTCCTCTCCCTTGTGTAAACTTCTTGAGATTATGTGTGTGTGTGTGTGTGTGTGTGTGTGTGTGTGTGTGTGTGTGTGTGTGTGTGTGTGTGTGTGTGTGTGTGTGTGTGTGTGTGTGTGTGTGTGTGTGTGTGTGTGTGTGTGTGTGTGTGTGTGTGTGTGTGTGTGTGTGTGTGTTTGCCACTGAAAGCTTTCATAGGCTTTTTTTTCTCGGTCTGAGAGGTCAGACAGGTGTTTATCACTGAGCATTAGTGCTCAGGGCTCTTTGCTTGTATGTGTGTACGTGTGTATGTGTGTGTGTGTGTGTGTGTGTGTGTGTGTGTGTGTGTGTGTGTGTGTGTGTGTGTGTGTGTGTGTGTGTGTGTGTGTGTGTATGGGTGGAGACCATCTCTGCAGCAGGGACAGCTCTGCTCCACCAGAAAGGCATTCAGCCCTGCTGCTGCACAACGCACACAGCACAGTCTACTGAGTCACACTTTCCAACAACCCCCCCCCCCCACTCCCACTCCCCCACCCCAGGCCGTGAGTCATCTCCCTGGACTCCTGGACTGTCTCAAAACCGCTGAGGTACACAGACCAGTAATGAACCAATAATTATCACAAATACTCTACCACCAGCCCATCACTGTTCTAATGAGTTGGAATACCTGTATCTGGTTTGGCCAGACCTCTCGGACACCCTGAGGGAGTGTATAGCGGACAGCTTAGAGAGCTCCTGATTGGTGGGTCCACTGTGGAGAGCTTGAGGAGGTGTGTGGGCCCCCCCTGGGCCGGCTCTGGAGGGGTGGTCACTCACGTCACGTTGAGTGGACAAGATTCAGCCGCACTGCAGACTGAGGAATGTGAGCAGTGATAGAGTCCACCCCAGCAGGGCGGGAAAGCCTGACATGCCTCGCCATAGCTCAGAAACACATGTGCAAACATTCATCAACATACTTTTCATGTCTCTCCAAGGGTATGCATCACCACTTACAGCATGAACATACACGACTGTGCTGATTTCAGATCAGTATAGAAAATGAATGTATAGATCTTATATGGTTCCCCTTAGTTATTACTGACACCATAAAAACAGATGCTATGAAAGCAGTTCATAGCATGTTCCAGACAAGATGTTGCGTAACGGTAAGGAGATGTATATTTGATGCCCGTGTGCTTGCCTAGGGCGGTAGCTGCCCTATTCCAGGCATGCGTAATGTCGACACCGCAGAACTCCCGCTGAAGACAAGCACACATTATTTCCATAGTCTGTCGACACATCGCTCTGTGCTTGATTCTGTCCTGATTGCTGTTGTGCATAATCTTGGCCAACATACTTAACTCGACTTTTCAATCCTGTCATTCATGGCCCGGGAGATGAATTGTCCCCTTTCCGAGGTAATGACTACAAAAATAAAAGAATGCAGACAGCAGACCCGTGTGACGGTAAACAATTTGTCAGTTGCAATCAGTCTCTCCGCACACAGTACGTGCACGTCAGCCCTAAGGCCAAACCCTTGTATGACCACATTGCATTGGACACACAAACAACTTTTTTCCCCTCCTAATGTTTTCTGTTTCGTTTCAGAGGGCCCGGGCCCATGGGCACAGACCGTAGAGAAAGCCCAGACTGGACCGTTAATCCCTCTGAGGTACCATCAGATGATTTATTATGAGTCTGACTTGGTGCATTCTGTTGCATTCTTCTGCCTCATAAGTCAGCGCTCCCATATGAAGCATGCCCTAATGTTGTGCCAATGGTGTATGACTGACAAAGCTATGCCTTGCTCTCGACCTTTGACCTAGACAGTGGTAACAAGAATCCTGGGGGAAATACAGCTCGGTTTTCCTTGGCATTCTGCCTCATGGGAACCATCCACAATGTGAGTAGCTTCTGATACCACAGGGGAGAACAGGACGAAGCCAAAGCCGTCATGACAGTGATTAGATTTCATACATGTAACGTGACCCTTTCCATTCAGGACTATATACACTCAGCTATTAAAAGCAAGTGATTCTACAATTTAGGAAAATAATTGTAGAAAATGTCTTATATAGCCAATCGATCACAGTTGAATCTTCTGCTATGCTATAATGCGTTTCAGTTAAACTCAGCTGGTGATGAAGCCATCGGGAGTTTCTCTGGGTGCACTCGTGTAAACATTGGTGCTTCTTAGTTTAAGCAGTTGCCAAACATACCAACAGACTTTCTTTGCCTCAGGCACTGAGTGAGCCAGGACCACTGCTGCATGTGAAGACTGAGCATGTTTTCAACTTTGTTGACCTCCCTGAGAATTACTCTGCGCCGAGAAAGCTTTTAGAAGAGTGAAGGGAACAACACCCGCCATTGTGAATATTTCACCCTAAAAAGCACAACGTAGCAGAAGGGGAGAGCATAATGTAGCAGAGGGGGAGAGCACAAATTAAGAACCATTGCAATTCACACAGGTCCCAGAGCAAAGAGGGGGCCACATACTGTATACTATGCACCAGGCACCGTGTGTGTGTGTTTGTGTGTGTGTGTGTGCGTGTGTGCATGTGTGTTTGTGTTTGTGTGTATGTGCGTGTGTGTATATGCATGTGTGTTTGTGTGTATGGTACTGTATGTGTGTACTGTATGTGAGGGCTGAGTACCATGAGGTGCAATATAGATTTATTGTTAGTTTCACAGAAGACAAATGTTTGTATGTGTGTGTGAGAGAGGGAGAGTGACAGATAGACAGAGATAGAGAGAAATGGACCTAGAAAGAAAGAGTGATGTGTGTGTGTGTGTGTGTGTGTGCCTTCCTCTGTATGCAGGGTGAACAGGGTTGTTGTAAGCAATAGTCTGAATCATTGATGGCTAGAGAGATGGGAGATACTGCTCATTCTAAAAGCCAATTGATTTTTTCCCTGGGGCACATCTGTGGGTGTCTCCGTTCATAGCGGAGAGGATGTGATGGGGAAACTTCTGCAGCAAGGCACCCAGGCCGAAAGTACGAGACTGAAACAGACCGAGAACCATCTATCCACCGGTCCCTCACTTTGGCCTCGAGGAACAGGTGATACATTTCTCCAGATTTTCTCTGTTTACTCAGTATTGGCTGAGATTTATTTCAGTGTCTGTGTATGTGTTTGTGTGTGCGTGTGTGTGTGTGTGTGTGTGCGTGTATGTTTGACCATTGTAAGATAACACAGATGCTTCTCTGTAAGTAAAAGTTTGCCAAATTAAAACTCACACTGCACCATCTGCCCTGATCACCCAACTGCATAATCTCGTATAAACACATCTAGCTGGCATAGTGCTGATATTCCTTTCTAGCTTAGCCTATCCAGTGCTTTTGCCAGACAGACACCATCCAATCAGAATCAGATGTGATGAACTGTGAACAGAAACCTCCTTCAACATAAACCTCACACAGACTGCCGTGTTGGAATTGGGCAAACGTTGTTGTTTATTCACCGTACTGATTAGAAAGGAGCTAGGTCATGCTGGGGGAAGACCTCAGCCAAAGGAAAAAAATAGTTCACTTGTAATCATTTAATCATTATGACCGCCGCTATCGAAGCGGTCATATAGGGATTGTCAAAGTTTTTTTTTTTTTTTTTTTTTTTTCCCGTCATCTACTTCCTGAGTAGAAATGGAATGGAATCTAACCCCCCCGGTAAAAAATGAAAATGCAATATTATTCTGCTTTAATCGCCCCTATCTTCAGTTAAGATGTTCAGAACTGCACCAAATTTTATGTGTATGATTGACCTGGCATTCTCTGGGGGTATGCCAAGTTTTGTAGAATTTCATCCATGGGGGGGTCAAAAAAAAATTAGGTTATGTGTACATTTAGTGACTGTACACTCATTGGCCTGTAGATGGCGGTGCACACATATGCACATTCACACACACACAGGCACCCACATACTATCGGTATTAGAACAGCCGATACATAATTACAAATTCAGTAGGATTAAAAGAAAGCCAAAATAAATATTCATCATCATCATCATGGCTGCATTTCCAGAATTGGCGATAAGTAGTCGTTGTCCACTAGATGGCACATCGTTGCAGTGAGACGTAATTTTGTTGGAAGTTAAAAGTGGATGGAAAAACAATGGACGCTTCCTACAAGGACTGTAGTTTACCGCAGAGAACGTCTAATAAGGATAGGATGATGTTCACATCAAATGTAATTCCCATTTCTTCTTGAAGCCGAAATAAATCTGAGGATGTTTATCGAACATGCTTGGTTTTTACTGCAGGTACGTTAATCTTATAATATCAATAAGGACCTAGGTAATGTTACCGTTAGCGTTGGTTGAGTGATGGGAGGCCAATTTGATTGATTGCATTCGTAGAAAACTATAAATGCGGTTATACCAAGCAAATTGATAGCAGCACTGTAATTGTATCTTTCGACTGTCATTTGTTGCACGTGCTACAAAAATCATTCTGTGCAATGGAAGATTTACCAACGCTTACACCGGGTCTGATACAGTTTTTATACATGCGTGAGACTGAGCCATTGTTTATTTTGTTTTAAAATGCGTGCAGGGTGTGAGGGGAATCGATGTGCTTTGATTCCATTGGTTTCTGTGAAAGGAGATTTTCATTTCATTATGGCTGCTTTAGCAGCATAGCCTATTGACAATTCGCTTTCCTTGACTTTTTTATTACCGCAGTGTATTGGTTTCTGTAAATAGGCCCATTGGTTTACCTTATTGGTTTCAAAGCCTACCTATTGACAATTTATGTTGTAGGGTAAATAGCTAACAGCTTTCTATTAGGATCTAGTTTGTTAGTTACAGTTTTGTCATAACTCCCTGATGCATTTTTGCATTTAGAATAGCCAGAGCGTGGATATCTCAATCGGAAAATTAAACAATATCGGGTGCCTATGGCCCGCTATTTATTTTTTGATTTCTTAAAAGATTGAGTTTGGTCTGGTGAAAGCCAGACTAGCCATGGACCTCAGTTACACAATGCAAGGGAACATGAATCAGCCTATATTTGCCCGCGAACAATAACGGACAACAGCTCTTCAACTTTGGCCCGTTAAAATGTGTATGAACAGTCTAGCGGCGCATTTAATCAAGGCCCATTTGGACATGTCAGTTATTTGCACCACTGGTTAGATGTAAAACAGCATTTCGTTTCAGACTACTGTTACTTAATTTGTGCATTAACAATAACGTTTCAGACTACTGTTACTTAATTTGTGCATTGACAATAAAGTATTACATGAACTAAAGATGACTAAAATCTTATGTAGAAGAAGAAACATTCACAAAAAATCCATCCATCCAAAAATGACCTTTGTTTTTGATAGCTGTTGGAAACGGCACGGAACTGACAGAGAAGTTTTTGTTTTTTTGTCTCTTTAGAACACATAAATATATTTTCCAGGACGATGCTGTTGCTTGATGCTGAGACAGCATTAAGACCTTAACAGAGCAGGGGAATTCCACACTTTCTGGGTACAGTAGGTAACTGAGGGGGTTGAAATTGCACTGCACAGAGGAGGTCCTAATGTTGCATGATGAGGCATGCTGTTGCATGCTCTGCTTGACATGTTAAAGTAGTATGTTGTTGTGAGTTCTGTTGGGCGATGTCTGACGTCTGACGTGGCTGGGGGGGGTTGGGGGGCTCCACTTCAGTGACTCCACACCGGGAGCTTGAAGTGTTTTTGAGAGAAATGAGGGTCGATCATATCACTTGATGCACAGCGTTTTGGATGTGCCACACTGCCCTGTCCCAACCTTTGCCATATTTGTCCTGCATAGTGCTTCTCCAGCTCTTTGCGAGTACTGTCTCCTGAGCCACTCTTCTTCCAGCCATCTCATCTGGCCTGTCACTCCCCCACTCCCTCTCATGTTGTGATGTTCAGACGGGTAATGTATGGGGCTACTTGGGGGTATTGTTCCCTGGGGCAGTTTCCTGGACCACCCCACGGTGAAGGCCCTGGGATAGTCCTCCTTACAGGATGGACCTTAGGAGGAGCCTACTGCCTATTCTCTAATGTTAAGTCAGAATGAGCCTTGAAGAGTACTCCAACTCGAGGTATAAAAATAACAGGGTGAATGTAATCTATGACACTAAACTCCATTTATGCTAACTGTTTCTGATGTTTTATGTATTAAGGTTCCATGCTCTCTGGTAGGATCCGGTGGAATTTTTTATGTGAATCCAGTATTAGTTTATGAGTCATCATTCTCCTGCTCCATGGATGAGAGAGGGAACACATTCATAATTGATTGGCTCATGCATCCTTAATACTCCTTAATAGTTCCTCAAAGCTTGCGGTGTTAACGTCCAAGCGTCGTTGGGTGAAATGGCCTGGCCGAGGTTGTGGCTCCACTGCTGCCCCGTTGTCTCCAAAATGCCCCTTTCACTGTCACACATAAGTCATTACTGCATCCTCTGTGCATCCAGGGTGGACCTCAAACATTTCCTGGCATTCAGAACGTAACGCGATTTAAGACAGCTTGTCTGCACATGACTTGAGGGTAATATACAGCCATTTCATTCGATTGTTTTTGTTCAGAGTCTGGGAATGGAGCGGGGGACTCTGTGGCTGTCATTGTGTTTACTTCTGTCTCCTCACAAGGTCTGAGCTTAAACCATGACGACTGAAGAATGTGGGACTGGGAGTTCACTCATCCACACATCCGTATTCACTCAAATTAAAACACTGAGGTCACATTATGATTCATTTGAGTCAGGCAAAATTACAATTTCAACATTTCAAGTTTCTTGACGTTAATGCGGTCTAGCACAGAATCATAGGTGTCAGCCATTTATTCCCCATTTGCAATTCTTTTCATTTATACTGCAGGAACACTAACAAGCCGTATATCGATTCGCATAAAACTCTGATAGGCTTTGCCTAAAGACACACTATACATACCAAAACATCTTGACACCATCATTGAAGCAATCATGTTTCAAGTAAAACTGCTGGTACTTTAACCTTAAGGCATTAATCAAAGTGACATGATCTGAAAACTGAAATCCCCTCAATGTGGTATTGCTATTTGAGAACTGAAAACATGACTGAACTTTCTGATGCTCATTCACTTAGCCACCTCTTAGCTAATAACGCATGAAACTGCATAGTGGACAGATCCTGCATCCCCTTCGACCACTCCATACCTCCCACATCGAGGCTTTTGACTGCTCTCGGAAAAGATCTGTTCCCGAGCATATGTAGTCCTCTGCCCCGCGCAAAAAACGCTAAGTGCTAAAATCAATATTTCACCAAGGGCGCGGCGAGCAAAGGCGAACAATGCAACAGTACCCACAGGCCTCTGCTCTGAATTATTCATCCTCTTTCTTCTGCTAGTCGTGGTTGGGTCGTGGCAGGCCAGAGTCCCGAAGACAGACAGCTAAAGCTGCGTCTAGGATCCCACATTACCCTGCACACTTTTTCTGAAAAGTGCCCTTTAAGTAGGGACCCCCATCTGGTGGTCCTCCTGCACAAGGCTGAAAAGGCTTAACCTTGTCATCAGTGGAATGGCGGTTTCATACTGAGCCGTGGAGCTGAAGGAAATGCTTTCCTTCATCCTTGGGAGCGGAGACCATTAGCCATTTGTGGGCAGTGCTGTGAAGAGTTGAATGTGGGAGAGTGTGAGGAAGAGTGGTCAGCGCTTGTGTTTGATTGTGAGTTTAGCATCTAATGCGTTAACACTCTGTTTATAAGAGGCTGTATCACTGCGGATAAAGGGCATTTTCATTTAGCTAAGCTGATGAACATTACTGATGCTGGACAGGCTTGAGCAAGCAGGAGTGGAGGCCCATGGGGGTGCCCAGACGAGTGCCTGTGTGGAAGAGAGGAGAAAGCACTGGGAGCTAAAGCAAAGATTGTTAAGGCGGAGCAAGATGTTTCATCAGGGAGCCACTTCCGGGAACCCGGATCGCACGAGGGGGGGTCAAAATCCCCTTTATGCAGAGCAGAGGCAGCGACTGCTCCATTGAAGTCTATGGGCATAGCTCAGAATTTCACCACATATGCTAAGGTCTTGGTTCTATAGAGTTAGGAATGTGAATTTCGGGCACGTTTTCATGATCCTCAAACCCTTCTGAACATTTCAGGTATATTTTTAGCATTTTTGAGCATTCCAGTCTGGAGAAAATCAACCTTATATCAGGTGTCGCCCGGTTATTTATGCAGCTGCTGTTGGCCGGTTGCAATGTACGCTCGTCAATACGTCATCGACACGCCTCTTTGTGCAGACAGGATTCGATCCCCATTTCGCGCCCATAGACATGAACTACGACGAAGTATCTTGCTCCGCCTTAACAATCTTTGGCTAAAGGACTCTGGGCGCTAATTAATACTGCATGTCATTGTGAAAATATAGCATCTTCACTGGGGGGAGGGACTAAGAAGGACCATTTAAATTAGCGACAGTAAAGATGCATTATTGTATGTGGGATCACAGTAAAATTGACAGTGTTATTAAGTGTTAATTTTTCAGAGACATATTTTTCAGTGTTAATTAGTGTAACTTCGGGAGTTGTTTGAACAAACATGTACACCCACGGTGTAATTAAAACTCACAACCTAGTGTTTTAAGTGGGTGTGAATGTACGAACTCTGGGGTGGAGTCATTTACATTTCCGGTCCTTCAGTTGAGATTTTTGAAAAGAAGATGGACGCCATTGAAGTACAGCGGGGATAGTAAAAGGTAAATTCATTTGTTCCCTCTACTTCTGTAAGCTAGCATGAAAACTACGACAAATACACAATTAAGTAATGTCACATAACAGGTATATGTTTTCATACCAACGTGTTTTACCTACTATGAAATATTGGTGACGTTAGCTTGGTCGCTAGCTAGTAGCAAGGTTAAGCTAGCACTAGCTAGCTCAGAAAAGTATTGGTAAAACATCCAGCAAGCTAACATAACCCGATTGGGTTATAACCTTATCAAATTGAAATGGTTAAGTTTATGTTAATTTGTAATACTTAAACTGTAAACTGACATTAATATAATATTGAGTCGATAACGTCTTAAAGTCCTTTCTGAAATTCGAAAAAGGCGGTTGGAATTTGAATACCCACTGAGGGAATAGCTCTAACATGCTAACATTAGCCTAGCTGATTAACATTAGTTACAGCCAGAACTCCACTGTTCATAGCGATCTAACGTTAGTGTGCTGCCAAATTCTCACCTGGCACAAATGGATCTGTTGACTGACTAATTATAACAGTCTGTCGACTCATTGACGTTTGGTTGAACTGAACATTATTGCTTGGTCATAAAAAATTGCTGCTAGCTAACATTAGCTGAGACCACGAGGGCATTCGTTTAACTGTTAGGCATTTGTAGCAAACAGAGGTGTAAGGTAACCGTTAGCCTGGTTGGTTTGGTGCAGTCTCCATTCTCTGTATGGCACTGGTATTAGTTTCTGTTAGAGTCTGTTGGCTTTATTTGGGTTAGATCAATTTCTTTGTTTCCTAACTTATAAAGGGTGCAGGTAAGCCAAAGAGTATAGAAGTTAGCTAGCTGATACTAATTTTAGATATTTGTAGAAATTGTGGCTCAATAGCTTGCAAGCACGTGTATAAGGATATTCAGTCCATCAGGCATAACGTTACAGCTGAGCAGAGTAAGAAATGTTTATTCTCTGAAATTATGAGCAGTTTTTTATGGTAAAATGTAGACGAGTTTACTGCCTAATGAAATTGAGCACCTTGACACACTGTACAAGAAGGCATCTTCTGAATATCCTGGTCCATGGGTATGTTTTGTTTTGAATAAATTAATCTAATTGTATACAACAGTTAGGTCCAGTCAAACTATTAACTCTTTTCTGACTGAACCAGAGGGATTCCATGGGTGGGGTTATCTCAGGACATCCCTACTCAGACTTTTCAGTGATAGTGCCATTTTTACATTGATCCAATGTTATCGTTCCATTCATTCAAAGTGAGAGAACAGTGTAACATAACATCACAATTGACTGTTTGAGTGAGAAAAATAGAGTGCATGTAATAGGGTGAATAATGTAATGTGAAATAAAATGAAAAATCATTATTGTGCACATATAGCCTCACACAACCTGCCTGCAGAGTGACAAGAAAACCCTAAATTGATGTATTTTAATCCAGGTATTAGGTAGTAGAATTGCTGTGTAAAAACAATATTGAACTGGTGATTGTGGGGTTGATAAATGCTATAAGGCAGAACCTTAGCTGTAGGGATATCTCTTACCAACTACACAGTGGCTCCATTTTCAAAAAACTCCTGAAGACCCAGCTCTTTAGAGAACATCTCCTCTCATAGCACTACTTACAACAAGTCTTGCTGATCCTAGTACTTACCACCTGTCTTGAACTGACACTCAACTGTTTAAAAACAGCACTCACTGATGCACTTATTCTTACTGTACTCTACTGTTTTTAAATGGTCCTAAAATTGTTGAGAGAATTGCTTTAAAACTTAAACTGCTACCATGTTAGTTAAACTTTGGTTAAAAATGTGTTAGCCTAATGTAATGTAATATTACTTAAGCATATTTTAGTGGCAAGAAGCGTTAAGTCTATATTTTATCCATAATCCATGTTTAATCACTTCCATTTTATAGCTTGTAATGTTGTCTGAATATATCTAATATAATTTTCCTATTGTTTTAGAAGGATACCACTACGGTCAAGGAAAAAGATATGCACTTCGGCATTGTGACTGTTTCCCTAATCTCAGGGATCCTTACTCCACCAATGGCTATGTAAGATTTTACTCATTTCCATTTAAGGTTATATATAATAATAATGTTCAACTATTGATCTGGATAATCATAGTTCTTGCCCACATTATTTTGCAGGAACACTTCTACGATGCTGGAAGAGGGACGGGCTATCTGGCATGGCGCCCTAAAAAAACGAAGTGTCGCAGCGTTTGGTCAAGAACAGCTCGAGCCTTGGAATACATGAACACCATGAGCTTTTAAGGAGGTAGACTTTCTAATGAGGAGACACAGCACTCAAAAAATCCTCCATAGAAATGCATGGGGTTAGTTTGTAACATATGGTGTTGTCTACATATATCACACCCCCCTCCGTGGCAAAACGTGGACATGTAAATACATTGAGCCAATCATGTGGTGTGTTGTGAAGACATTGATTGTGCCAATCATGTGTTGTGATCTTGCTGCTGGAGCAAGATTGGTGTTGTGAAGCCTGCCGAAAGTGCCCAAAATGCGTTGCAATATGGCTGCTGAGTGGAGGGACTTGCCTAAAAGGACTTTGGGTATACCCACATGTAACATCACTTCATGGTGCATTATCTGTCTTGCTTATGGAAAATTGGCCCATTATTGCACATCTCTAGTTATAGGTTTGAAGCAAAACACAAGTTTGTGAAATTGTAAAAAACTCTTGATTTATATTGTTTTATTTCTTGTTTATGAAATGTTTACTCAGTGTTGCAGAGCATTTTCATGCATATGTGGTTATGGATTGTGAGGAACATTGTTTTATTGTTAAAGTCAATGATTTGTATGAGTATAAGGCCTTTGCTCAACAAAATGCTTATGGACCAAACTTTGACATATATATTGTACCTCTGCACATTTATTTGAGCCATATCATGGCAAATGTTAATAAAAAAAGAAAAGTAATTAATTTGCTGTGGTTTGTTTAATATGTTTATTTTGATAAATATATGGCTCTAGAAACTAATTAATTACTCCAATAGAGTTAATTATGAATCACTGATGGAGTTAATGATACACTCCAATAGAGTTAATTTTAACTCTGATAGTTAATTATGAAACACTAGGCTAGTGTTAATACGGCAACACTATGGCAAGTGTTATTTTAACACTGATGAGTGAGGATTATATAAACTCTGGAATAGTGTTCAAATTAACACCCATAGAGTAAAATTAACACTGGCCGATTTACTGTGATTGTTGTGGGACATTCATTTTATAAAGTACTGACAAGAGCCCAGATCTTTCAGAACATGGAGGTAATAAGAGTTTACATCTATGGTCAAACTCTGTTTTATGTATATCAATTTCAAATAATTTATTATTTATGATCATCATAAAAGTAAGGTATAGAAAATAGTGGCTGTTTTTATGAGTCCGTTATTGAATACTTGAGGCACATGAGTGATATCTAAACATTATTGGTGAATTAATTTTTTTAGAAGATATATTTGACAGCTTGATAATGGAGAAGAGATCCAGTTGCACGGAGGTGTTATTATCATTTTAAGTGTGATGATTTTAACAGTGGACAGTGGAGAGAGACAGGAAGTGAGTAGGAGCGCGAGATGGAGTGGGACTCTGGGAAATGATTGCATGCCGGAATCGAACCCGGGTCCCCATGGGCACCGACAGCCAAATGTGGCACAGTGATGCCGCCTGTGCCACAGCTGCCCCTTATCATTATTATGACCGCCGCGCAGCCTTAAGGTTTTTTTCAGATTTTTTTTTTTTTTTTTTTTTTTTTTTTGCCCAAATTTCCGTCAATGATTCCCGGGACACTGAAAGACCGGGTACCGAAACTTGGGACATGTAACCCCACATGGATAGCATGGAACCATCGTTTTTCGTTTTGATCTGTAGCCCCCCCGCTGAATTGGACCCCGAAAGGAGGGTAGGGCGAGACCAGTTTTCTGTGAATATCTCGAAAACCGTAGGGTTTAGGAGGACCATTTTTTTTTTGTATGTTGATCTCAAGGGGCCATGTCAACACATTCCATAACCACTCATTTCATGTATAGCGCCACCTAGTTAAACACAAAAAAAGAAAAAATGAGGTGGTGTAATTGAAGGTATCTGTGACCTAACATAGTCAAAACTGCACAAAATTGGAAGTGTAGGATCATTATGACACCCTATGTATGCACGCCAAGTTTTGTGGAATTCCGTTCATGGGGGCCACACAATAAATTAATTTATGTTACTATACACCAACTGGCCTGTAGGTGGCCGGAGACAGTTTTCTGTGAATATCTCGAGAACCGTAGGGCCTAGGAGGTCCACCTTTTTTTGTATGTTGGTCTTAAGGGGCATGTCAACCCATCCCATTACCACTTATTTCATGTATAGCGCCACCTAGTTAAAAATTAAAAAGCAAAAAATTAGGTGTTTTTCATCTCAATATCTCTGGCTGACAAGGTCAAAACTGCACGAAATTAAAAGAGTAGGATCATTATGACACCCTCTGAATGCATGCCAAGTTTTGTGTACTTTCGTTCATGGGGGGGCCTTACAATAAAATAATTTATGTGTACATTTAGTGGCGATACACCAACAAGGATTCCCGGGACACTGAAAGACCGGGGTACACAAAACTTGGTGAGCATGTACCCCCACATGGATAGCATGGAACCGTCATTTTTCGTTTTCATCTGCAGCCCCCGCTGGACTGGACCCCGAAAGGAGGGGGTAGGGCAGACACAGTTCTCTGTGAATCTTTTATGGTATGTTGGTCTCAAGGGCCCACATCAACCTGGCTCATAATCACTCATTTGTGATTTGCCCCGGTAAAAAATGAAAATCAGTAGGGTTAAAAGAAAGCCAAAATAAATATTCATCATCATTATCATGGCTGCATTTTCAGTATTGGCGAAGAAGTCGTTTGTCCACTAGATGGCGCATCGTTGCAGTGAGACGTAATTTTGTTGGAAGTTAAAAGTGGGTTGGAAAAAACAATGGACGCTTCATACAAGGACTGTAATTTACCGCAGCGAACATCTAATAAGGATAGGACGATGTTCACATGAAGTGTAATTCCCATTTCTTCTTGAAGCCGAAATAAATCTAAGGATGTTTCTCGGACATGCTTGGTTTTTACTGCAGGTACGTTAATCTTGTAATATCAATAAGGACCTAGGTAATGTTACCGTTAGCGTTGGTTGAGTGATGGAGGCATTTGATTTATTGCATTTGTAGAAAACTATAAATGCAGTTATACCAAGCAAATGTATAGCAGCACTGTTTGTATCTTTCGACTGTCATTTATTGCACGTGCTACAAAATCATTCTGTGCAATGGAAGATTTACCAACGCTACACCGTCTGATACAGTTTTGCCTATACATGCGGAGACTGAGACGCCTGTTTATTTTGTTTTAAGTGCGTGCAGGGTGTGAGAGGGGAATCGATGTGCTTTGATTACAGCTTGGTAGTTGTAGTCTGTGAAATTAAAAGCATGTGTGTGTGAAGTATCCAAACAATGACACCTTCATTTCATTATGGCTGCTTTAGCAAAACACCTTAAGCTACTGTGTAGTGGGTCCCATTTAGAAGTGGCTACTTCATTCGCTTTCCTTGACTCATGGAGCTGCGTGAATGTTATTACAACTTTTCGCCACGATATGACTGTTTAAGTCCGCTTGATACTGTAAGGCGTAAGCCATTGGTTTCCAAAGGAGATTTTATTTGTGTCGCCAGCATAGCCTATTGACAATTTATGTTGTCAATAGGCCTACCTTATAATCCTACCTGTAGCTTAGGGAAGCTAACAACTTTCTATTAGGATCTAGTTTGTTAGTTACCGTTTGTCATAACTCCCTGATGCATTTTGCATTTAGAATAGCCAGAGCGTGTATATCTCAATCGAAAATTAAACAATATCGGTGCCTATGGACTAGGCTGGGTGAACCCAGCCTGATCTGCCCGCTATTTATTTTTTGATTTCTTAAAAGATTGAGCTTGGTCTGATGAAAGCCAGACTAGCCATGGACCTCAGTTAAACAATGCAAGGGAACATGAATCAGCCTATATTTGCACTAACAATAACGGACAAAAGCTCTTCAACTTTGGCCCGTTAAAATGTGTATGAACAGTCTAGCGACGCATTTCATCAAGGCCCATTTGGACATGTCAGTTATTTGCACCACTGGTTAGATGTAAAACAGCATTTCGTTTCAGACTAGGCTACTGTTACTTAATTTGTGCATTAACAATAACGTTTCAGACTACTGTTACTTAATTTGTGCATTGACAATAAAGTATTACATGAACTAAAGATGACTAAAATCTTATGTAGAAGAAGAAACATTCACAAAAAATCCATCCATCCAAAACTGACCTTTGTTTTTGATAGCTGTTGAAAACGGCATGGAACTGACAGAGATGTTTTTGTTTATAAATACATAAAAAATAAATAAATAAATAACATTATGCTGATACCTTTTGCTTTTCCCAAATACAATGTAGCCTACAGGTGTAAGTGACCTTTCATCAATCCAGTTGCAATGGATGAACTGTGATGAACTGCCCTACTTGTGATTGTTTAGAGATTTTAAAGGTTTTATAACAATTCTACATCTTCTTTGGCTATTCTACAATCTATTCACCTTTTCAGCACCAGTAGGGTACTTTCTGTGCAGCCGCACACACACACTCAGGCATGCCAAACAAGCATACACAAAAGTTTCAAGAGTGGGGGATGGAGTAAAATATGGAGACAAATTGAAGTGTGATTTATTTTCGCGGAACGGATGTACAGGACTGAGCGGCGGTCATATTTTGTACCGCTATGCGGTACATCTAGTTTTTAGCATCTTTCTTTATTTATTGCCCTCCTGGGATGAGTCCTACAACACTACAAGACGCTGGGCATCACTGTGTTTAGCATACTGTAGCACTATCAAAGACCGAGAGCAACTAAGAAGTGTGTGTGTGTATGTGTGTGTGTGTGTGTTTATATGTGTGGTGTTTGTGTGAATGTATTAGTTCAGCCCAAGATGATCCTTACTATCGATATAACACATATTTCACATTTCTTTTCCATTTACAGTAAATAGAGCAGCAGCAGGAACCATGCTAATCGGTAGCTAGCAGCATGACAAAAAAACAACACCCTGAGCACATTTCCAGCACAGAAATAGTTTTGAAATTTTACAACACACACATGTATGGGCAATCACTCACCCTGTATGTCACGAGCGCGTTGTTTTGCTGTCATTAAACTGTCATTCGTCATTATGAATGTGCCTGTCATGTTTACGACAGTGCCTGTGCACCAGGAAGACTAACCTCAGAACTAACAAGGGCCAGTCTCTGTACCTCAGATCATGAAGCCATATTTCATTCCATATGCCTAAAACATGTGCGATGAACAGCCACAGTAACAACTTTCCAGAAGTTTCTGATTGTAGGCCGAGTGCCAACAAAAACAGCTCGCTTTTCTTGAAGAGCACACTTCATTTGTTAGTCCTACAAAGAGCAGAGAGAGCAACGAGAGAGGCAACCTGAGGATTTACACCGAGAGCAGCTATAGAACTTTGAAATACGTTCACTTTA
>NC_063205.1:6723475-6740975 GCF_017589495.1 Alosa alosa
AATGTGTCAAAAACTATGAGGCTGTACAGTACTCAGGTGTGTGGAGAACGGATAAAGTTAACAGGAATGAGAAGTGAAGGAACATTGGGATCAAACATTAGCCCCATGTGGTGCTCACCTTTTCAGACAGACATGGGGGACATTTTGAATAAGAAGACTAGAGAGATAGAGAGAGAACTCATATGAAAACGAGTTCATTCTGACCCGGGAACAAATGGCAAGAGGAAACTGAGAAGAAGCCAAAGGAGGTACAGAGAGCACAGGATGTTGACAGGACATGAGGAAGTGGACGTGCCCTGCAACACCTTCACCTGAGGACGTCCCAGACGCTCTGTCTTCACCTCCAAGCTCGCCATCAGCACAGCAGGAGCTCAATCAAAACATAAGCACTGCGACTATGCAGAGGGGGAAAAGAGGAGAGGCCTGGATGCATTGAATGCTCCCAGCTGTTTGTTGTTTGCCACGCTATCCTCTCATTACATGGAGCGGATTGTTCTAGATTGGGCTGGTGTGCTCTCCTGCGGCTGGCCTCCGCCCAGATGCACACAGCTGGCCCAAAGCAGGGGGAGTCCAGCTGAACCAGAAGCAGATGAGGTCGTCCGGTACTGACCCCAATGGACACTCAATGAAGACATGTAGTAATTATGCACAGATACATGCATGTACACAACACACACAAACACACACACACACACACACACACACACACACACACACACACACACACACACACACACACACACATGCACATTCACACACACACATACATACACACACGCACGCACAGGCACACATACATGCACACACCTACATTCATGGAGACACTTAGGCTAACCTTATGATTCAAAGCTCAGTCGTACATTTGCAGGATCAAGCATGCACCCAAAATATGCAGAACCTATCTATTTCTGCATATTTTATGATTCTATCTCTATGTCATTTTGACACCATGGTGACCATCATACAGCATGTCACCAAAGGCATCACACTGAGTAACTCTCATGATGCACAGAGACTTACTGTGTCCCTCACACCCTGTATCCAGCACTGCCTTGTATAAACCGTATGTTCAAGGTGATTGCATTCTGATGTGTGTGTATCCATGTGTGTATATCCATTCATCTTGAAGGCATGTGTTCATACATGTGTAAATAAACATGCTTTCACTCATGTGTTCTACATATGTGTCTCACAGCCATATATGATTTAGGGAAAGGACACTGCAGTGTGTGTTATGTGTGCTTGGGAGACTGGGGGTCAGATGATCTTGTCCAGGGCCAGACCCCTGCCGTGCTGAATCCCAGTCAGCGCTCGTCTGCTGTGGGCAAGGGCATCGCTGCCACGGCCTGGTCTCCCATATCCTCCACGAATACAATAGAGCACTGGAGGGACAGTGCAGTGCATCTGCTGCTCTGTTTGCCAAAGATGCTGGCCCTCGCATTTGGCCCCAATTAATCTATTTCACTGGGGAGATGGGAGAGAACCAGCTCAAAGCACAAAGGACACACACACACACACACACACACACACACACACACACACACACACACACACACACACACATGCACACTCAGGCACATACTCATACATGACCACACACACATACAGTACACACAATAACACACATGCAGATGCACGCACATACAGCATGGATTGTCATTCCATGTGGAAGATGTTATTGGTTTTCCATAGCGAAAAGGGCATGGGATATGCTCAAAGACACACACATTAACACACTCTCTCTGCCCCCCCTCTCTCTCTACACACACACACACACACACACACACACACACACACACACACACACACACACACACACACACACACACAACCAGGATGACACACCAGAGAGGGCACTGACCTGGATCAGATTTATAAGCTCGGAGCTAAAATTATAGTTGGAAAAAGCCTCTAGTGATTATGAGGAGAAATTCAGAACAAAAACACAAAGGACACATGCAGCACATGGGCATGCTCCTGTGCCTTGTTATGGCACTACACATTTGCATGCACAATGCACATATGAAATACATAAAGGAAAGAAATGAAGGGGCTGTCAGGGGCTGTCGTAGAGTATCAGTCCACAAATGTGCCTTGGGCAGAGATTTAGAAGAGCCAAGCTCGCCTCAAACTCTGATTTTGCACCCACTTTCGGAAGCGCGACAAGTCTGATAACAAGTGAAATGTTTTACATTTTCACCTATGAATCACAGCAAACATGTGTAAGTGCTCTTATACAGTTGTATGTGTATGCACAAGGTCCTTGAGTGACAAGAGCAGACATGTGGATGCCTACACACACACACACACACACACACACACACGCATACACATACACACACACACACACACACACACACACACACACACACACACACACACACACGCACACACACACGCATACACATACACGCATACACACACACACACACATACACACACACACACACACACACACAGACACATACGCTGAATTACACACGCATACACACACACGCACACATGCACACACGCATACACACACACACACACACACCACACACACACAGGTCTGTCTCGCTGACGGCAGGAAGTGTGCTTGAGCTGGCTGTGGAAACCCACATGCTTTGGCTCTGGCTTGTCACCCAGCGCTGCTGAGCATCACGTCCAGGAGGAGAGGAGGCCTGTTCCTGTGCGCCACTGCTAAATCCAACACTCATGGATCAGCACAAATTGCTTTGGAGGAAAAAAAGAGAAGACCTCCGTCGGTTTTGCTGTCTGGTATTGAGAACCCCTTGACTGTGGTCAGTCCTTTGAAGGGGAACACAATGGGCTTGTTTCAGGCCTCACATCCGTTCCCCATCGGGCCAACAGCCTGTTGTGTTTGTTATTTGGGCTTATGAAGCACTGAGGGGGTTCTCTATTGGACCCTGAGTTTGGGTTGAATTGGTTGTCTGTGTTTGCATGTTTGTGTGTGTGTGTGTGTGTGTGTGTATGTGCGTGCATGCTCTATGTGTGTTATGTGTATGTATGTATGTGTGCATGTGTGTATGCGTGCATGCAATTGTGTGTGTGTGTGTGTGTGTGTGTGTGCACTGTTCCTGTGCACTGTATTGGTGTGTCGCAGGACTGTTGTCAGCTTTGAAGCAGGACCACACATCCATGTCACTTATGGAAACAACAAGTCTCCGAATTGGGATCCAGACTTTGGGCATGTTCAAGGTTTGGAGGCCAGCTCAGCTCTGCAGTGGTGGTGGTATCTCTGGGGGGCGACGCTGGTGGCAGAATGCTCAGCTCTGCAGTGGTGGTGGTACCTCTGGGGGCGACGCTGGTGGCAGAATGCTCAGCTCTGCAGTGGTGGTGGTATCTCTGGGGGGCGACGCTGGTGGCAGAATGCACAGCTCTGCAGTGGTGGTGGTACCTCTGGGGGCGCCGCTGGTGGCAGAATGCACAGCTCTGCGGTGGTGGTGGTACCTCTGGGGGCGCCGCTGGTGGCAGAATGCACAGCTCTGCGGTGGTGGTGGTATCTCTGGGGGGCGACGCTGGTGGCAGAATGCTCAGCTCTGCAATGGTGGTAGTACCTCTGGGGGCGACGCTGGTGGCAGAATGCTCAGCTCTGCAGTGGTGGTGGTATCTCTGGGGGGCGCCGCTGGTGGCAGAATGCACAGCTCTGCAGTGGTGGTGGTACCTCTGGGGGCGCCGCTGGTGGCAGAATGCACAGCTCTGCAGTGGTGGTGGTATCTCTGGGGGGCGACGCTGGTGGCAGAATGTGGTGGTGGTATCTCTGGGGGGCGCCGCTGGTGGCAGAATGCTCAGCTCTGCAGTGGTGGTGGTACCTCTGGGGGCGCCGCTGGTGGCAGAATGCACAGCTGGGCTGGATGCCATTCCATCCATCACCTCAGAGAGCAGGGGAATGTGTGCTCAATATCAGGCCAGTTTGGAGGGGAACGGCACAGCTCCTGACAGGAGAGAAGGGATCAGACATGTTGGCTGTTGGATTCGTGCCAGACATAAATGCTCACGGCCATGCCAGTAGTTGTAGTTCACGTTAGCACATCCCTAAGGTGTACCATCTGTGGGTGTGCAGACATGTGTTTGGCTATGCACGTTTCAGTATGTAGGCTATGTGATTATATGTGTGTATAGTGTGGATGTATGTACAGTAAATGTATATGAATCTATTTTTATGCACGTGTTACTGCATGTGTGTGTGTGTGTGTGTGTGTGTGTGTGTGTGTGTGTGTGTGTGAGTGTGTGTGTGTGTGTGTGTGTAATTCTGTGTGAATGTGTGCATGTGACTGTGTGTGTGTGTGTGTGTGTGTGTGTGTGTGTGTGTGTGTGTCTGTGTGTGTGTGTGTGTAATTCTGCATGAATGTATGCATGTGACTGTGTGTCTGTGTGTGTGTGTGTGTGTGTGTGTGTGTGTCTGTGTGTGTGTGTGTGTGTGTGTGTGTGTGTCTTGTCTCCACTCATTCCTCAGCTATGCAGCTGCCTCCTCATCTGGCATCCAGAGCAAATAGCATGAGCCGAACCGGCAGTCACGAGGCATCTGAATCCAGCCTTACTCTCCGACACACTGGACACATCTCACAAAATGTGACAACAATTGTGCAATATGTCATGTAGAAAAAGCTTTCTGGCTTAATCAGCCACTCAAGTGAGACATCATTTTTATCCTGGGCAACACAGTGCAGAAACTAATTAAATTTGCCTTAGCTAATTTCTCACTTACTCGTAACTCAAATCTACATTTCAGTTTTTAGGCACACTAAACTCTCTATGCCAGATGTTACAGTTCTGACATGAAAACATCATCCTGAACAAAGGGCCTGATGTCTGGGAAAGTTATTACCAGTAAATCATGTCATGACAGTATGTTGTTCTCAATGGGCATTGCGGCTACAGGCATTTGAATTGCTTTTGGATCCACTTGAAAAGAAGAAAAGAAGGTTTGTGTTGACGCCTAAGCTCCGTGTTAAGTGTGGAGAGTGACTGATGGACTCTGGGGAGTGCTGTGGGAACATGGTGACTGCGACTGAACACATGGCTGTGTGGATCCAGGCACAGACCATAATCACATGGCGACAGGGCGGGGTATTGTTGTAAGCAATCAAAATGTACATCCAGTAAGTCCAGACGTGCTGGTGTGCTGGTGCGACTGTGTGTCTGCTCATTGTTTGTCACACATTCTACATCCATTACATTTCCCTTGCTTCTCTGTAAAATAAGTTGAAGAAAAAAGTATGAAAAGTACAAATGTTTTTGTAGCTAGTTACTGTGGTAGCACTGTATTTTCTGAAAACTCTCTGATCGTTGTGCAGATCACCACTTAGGCCTGCAAACAGACAGCAGCTGTCCTGTTTTTATTTGAAGATGAAGGGTCCCTGATTGGTCGAGGCTGACCTGGGTGTCTGTGATTGGCTGCTGTCCAGAGACCTGTTGAAGCAGTTAGTGGAAACTTGGGGAGGACAAGACCCAGGAGCTCTCTGAGCCTTTGGCATTCCCTGGCCTCAAGGAAAATACAACAGCCATTGTACAGAGGAGAGCACGCCATCAGAATGTGCAGTTATTGACACGTCAAAAAGTACTCTGTCCTTAGCAAATCAACCCTGAATCACCCCGGCTCCATCTATAAAATGGATGAATACGCCTTCGAAGAATGTGTTCAGCACAAAAGGCCAGCCTTTCTCTCCTGCCTTCTCACTGAACTGCATAGTGTTATGGTTGGTGCGCGGCCAGATATCACAGATGCAAAGGTGTCCAAACACAGACCAGTCCTGCCTGTTCCCACCACGTTGGATGGACCAGACTCCCTCGGTGATGTCAGGTAGGTGGTTAAAGAGTTGGCCTGAGAATGGCGGGCAGAAAAAAGCTTCCAGTGAGATCAGTAAAAGACAAAATGTTGCCCAGACGCTATTTATATGACATTCAACATTTGGTCTCTTCACTAACCATGTGACATTGCCATCTTTTGACCAGACACTGCATTCAGCAAGGGCAGGCATCAGGATATTTTGCCTTAAAGGTTTATCTGACTTCCTTCAATGTCTCAGTTCTAACAGGCAGAGGCCAATGACAACAGTGAAAAGTCTGAGAGGGGCTTTTTTCTCACCAAGAATACAGACGTCCTATCACTGTTTTACAGTGTTGATCATGGAAAAAAGTAATGAAATCCACCATGTCACTAATTCAATTACTATCATACTGCTGTTTGTTTAATAACCCTGATAAACTAAGAGTTTAAATATTGCACATACTGTAGGCTGTTAGGCCACTTTCAAGTGCTGATGGAGAAAGTCTATGTCTAAGACAAGACCATGTGCTGCCATCTTGTGGTGTCAACAGCAGGATAGAAAAGAAACTAAGGGATGAATGAAAAATGTACAGTGAAATGTACAGGTCAAAGGTGTTGGCACCCATGCTAAAGTTGACTAAAAAGAGGAATATAAAATCATCTTCCAATTTTCTTTGTGAATGAATAATGTATCATAAATAAACTAGAAAAGCATTTCCTGAAGTAAATACAGTGCATGAAAATGCTAAAATATGATGTAAAATATCATACAGAGTAAAAACAAACTATATTGGTTGCTAGGTAGATGAGGTTTAATATAGTTGGAATGACTGAAGAGTTAAATAGGTGGATAGTTTATATGGTAAAATTATTTGCTAGGTAGATGAGGTGTAATATAGTTGGAATGACTGAAGAGTTAAATAGGTGGATAGTTTAAATGGTTAAATATTTTAGGTAGATAGTTGATGATAACTGACAGTTGGAATGGCTCTAATGTTTGCTAGCAGTTATGCTAACTATGTTAACAAAGATAATAATGCTAACCAAGTTACTTAACTTAGTTAATTTAGCTAATGTTTTCTAGCAGTTTTTAAAAAAAATGTTAATAATGCTAATGCTGTTAACTATGCTAACAATGCTAACTATATGACTTAGCTAATAATTTATAGCAGTTAAGCTAAAATATTAAGAATGCAAACATGCTAACCATGTGACTTAGCTAACTTAGCTATTCATTTTTATCAGTTATGCTAACAATGCTAACTATGTTAACATGCTAACTATTTTAACCATGCTACTTAGCTAACTTAGCTAATGTTTTCTAATAGTTTTGTCTAATGATAACTATGCTAACAATGCTAACTATCATGCTAACTATGTTAACCATGTGACTTAGCTAACCTAGCTAATAATTTTTAATAGTTAATCTAACTAGCATGCTAACGATGCTAACATGCTAACTATGTTAACCATGTGAACTATGCTAATATTTTTTAGTTAATTATAGCATAACCAATATAACTTAGCTAACTTAGCTAATAATTTTTAGCAGTTTTGTTAAAATGCTAACAATGTTAGCAATGCTAACTATGCTGACCATGCTAACTAGCTACAGTGGGTAGGAGTTATAGTTGATGACAAGTAACAGTTACAATGGCTGAACAGTTAAAAAAGTTCAGTAGTTTAAAGGGTTAAATTGTTTAACAGTGAAATATTATAGTGAGGACTTTTATTTTGAAACAGTTTTTGGCAGAGGAAGCAGTTGAACAGGGTGTGTAGTCTTAATCATAGACAGTAAAAGATATGGACAGAGTCATCACGTAGACGTCAATCGAGGCGGGTGAAGCAAATTTCAACCGCTTCCTGTTGGCTCAGGGAACGTAAATGTAACATAGGCACGTAGTCTGACTTGTGTAACTCTTGTGATAGCTGCACCGAGAGATTGGGTATGTAGCCACTTACTTCGTTACCACCATGTCTACATTACTGTTCTAAATGTCCTAGTTGTTCGTAGATAAATGTGATTTAATATAAACAGCACTCGCCACATTCATAGCCTAGGCTACTGTCAATCCATCAAAACTTCACTGAAATGTTGTGCTCCGATGCTTTCGTTCTTATCCAGAGAACACGGTTATTTTGCTCCTGTGCAACGCTTTCACCCGCTCTGGCTGTATGCTTATTACGTCACTTTAGCATTGATTTCGGAAAAAAATGTATTACTCAGTCTGTAAGTCAGTTACGAGGTTATGACGCCAATCACACAATGTTGTATTACTCCGGAAATAGAAAAAGTTCATATAAAGGCTTAAAACGCTTCAGCTGTAATGCTATTTGATGTCAAAGTGGCGCCAAAATTGAATGGGCTTCAATGGGGATGGCTAGGTGAACTGGTCTACTATTTAGCCTCAGATCCGCCATAGTGTCCACGCTCTCCGAACGTTCGCCTGCCCCCTTGGTCTTAATAGAGCCAGTTTGTATGCTTTAAGCCTGAGACTGGCAGTTGATCCAGGTGGCCTGACCACCTGGCATAGGATTCTAATTGCTTAACGGTTCTATTGTGATGTCATCAGCCCATGTTAGGTCTATGGGGAAATTTTGAACAGTTTTTAATTAATAGTTTAAAAAGTATAAAAGTTACAAAGTTGAAAAATACATTCCACAGATGTCCTAAGTAAGACCTACGTAACACAGTTTAAATGAAGTTTCTACGTTAAGCGGTTGAAGCTGCATTAATTGCGTTAGAAGAAGAATAAGAGGCCTAGGAAGGACAGTACAGTGCATTTTCATGCACTGTAATAAATGTTCTTCCTTAAAATACAGGGGTCATAAGTACTGGCACTCCTATGTTAAATCCCCATAGAGGCAGGCAGATTTTTAAAGGCCAGTTATTTTATGGATCTAGGATACTATGCATCCTAATAAAGTTCCCTTGGCCTTTGGAATTAGAGATTGGCATAGTGTTGTTACAGTGCATGATGCACTGTACTGTTCTTCCTAGGCTTCTTCTTCTTCTTCTTCTTCTTCTAACGCAGTTAATGCAGCTTCAACCGTTTAACATGAAAACTTCATTCAAACTATGTTACGTAGGTCTTACTTAGGAACATCTGAAGCAATGTTTTTCATCTTTTAACTTTTTATACACAATAAAATTTATTAAAAAACTACTCAAAATTCCCCATAAACTTAACTTTGGCTGATGACATCTAATAGACTAATTAACTTGAATTGCACCTGTATCAACTTCCAGCTGCTCATCTATGCCCCATCAAAGAGCCAGTTCAACTGATTGATTGATTGATTAAACTATTAATTAAAAACTATTAGGCCTTTATGACATCACAGCAATTAGAATCTTTTAGGCCAGGTCACCTGCATCAACTGTCAGTTTCTCAGGCTTTAAGCATAGTCTCATTCTCTTAATATAAGACTACACATCCTGTTCAACTGTTTCAACTGTTCAGTCATTCCAACTATATTAAACCTCATTTACCTAGCAAATAATTTAACCATTTAAACTATCCACCTATTTAACTGTTCAGTCATTCTAACTATATTAAACCTCATCTACCTAGCAACCAATATAGTTTGTTTTTACTCTGTATGATATTTTACATCATATTTTTTGCATTTTCATGCACTGTATTTCCTTCAGGAAATGCTTTTCTAGTTTATGATACATTATTCATTCACAAACAAACATGTGTCCTTAAAGGTTGGATATTTTCTCATTTTTTTTACTTAAGGCATTAAGATCAATTTCCAAAAGATGATTTTATATTCCTCTTTTTTATTAAATTTTAGCATGGGTGCCAACACTTTTGACCATCATTGTATATAGATCCTAATGCGGATGGTAACGCAAGAGCTAAATAATGGTCCCTCACAAAATGAGAGAAAATAATTTAACTTCAACAAAATATGTGAATTTGCACTTTCATTTATTCCAACAGGACATAATTCAATATTAAGACAACAGAACATCACCAATGCAAGCCTCTGAGCACTGTCAGACCGTACAAAAAATTCTTTAATATTTTTGAGTACAAACTGTTCCTTGACAACACTGTATACCAATATTAATGATAATAATATAGAACTTTACATTTGGACCACAGAATACAAAAGCTTCAGCATGAATGTTTTATAGTATCAAATAATATTTGATAAAGAGACAATATGGCACAAATAACACCCAAATGACATCAATGTTGACTCTCCAAGAGAAAACAAAAAGTATCAAATATTTGATATTTTTGGAATGCTACTCCATATTCATGGCAATGTTCATAGCATTAGAAAAATGTCAAATTTAAGCCCGCTTTTGAATACCAAAAGAGACTACAACACTTGGCAAAGAGTCATGGACTAAAAAAAATGCTTTAAACACGACATGGATTAAAACAAACATAATCCACTCAACCACAACACAGCTCATATTTGCCAGCAAATATCTATATGACGGACAAACTTGAATGCAATAGTATTTGCAGCAAATATTATACAAGGGAGTTAGTGTTGGTAACATCTCTGGGACTCTCCTTGACATCAGGCTATTTTAATAACTGTGTTCACAGTTAACAGTTTAACCACTTTGTAATGAGTCGGGCCAGAATGACCAAATCTTGATAGGCACATCAGTGGGACATTGAATATCCTCTTGTGAGTGGATGCTCTGAACTCTTTCCCCCAATGAGCCACACACTTATTCCGTTTGTTGCAGACACGCTAATGCCAGACACACCTGCGGGTTTTCCATTCCATTCGGTATTTCGTACTCAGACGGGCAAAATTTTAATTAAAATCCAGCTATTCATTGACCTTGTGAGCTAACGGTGCTGTGGGAGGTCCCGTGACTCTTGAAGGCCCTAATCCATCTGCACCTGTTACAGCACTTTTGACACTGCTCTTTAAAAACTCCACAGAGCAGACTCATGCCAGATGAACATGTCTATTGGCTTGTTCCAACCCAGATAATCAAAACAAAATTCATTCATTCATTTTAGATGGCCAGATCAGAACGGTTATATGATCCTGAATCCCGTTTTTACATACACCTTGGCACACACCTGTACAATCAATATAGTAGTATAAAAATAATAAACTCCTTAGACCAGGCTTCATTTCCTATATAAAAGGATGAATTGTCACAATGTTTTAGTTCACAAGAGAAGAATTGGCACGTGAAACACAGACCCCGATGAGTATTTGGCAACATTTCTCACAAAGTCTACGACAAAAATTTAATCACTGAGACAAGTGCCTTTGCAATGCATCATTTTCAGTGAAAGTTAAACAGGTTCACTACATTTTTGTGATGGAACATTGAGTTGATTTACAATTTGGCACACAACTTTTCAATTGTCACTTACTGTAAGTCAAGGGTTGCATACTGACTTCCCTCAATATGTGTTAAGGTGCCAAATTTAGATATACCTAAACTGAAAGGAGAGAAAAGATACTATAGCCTACTGATGCAGGTGTAGTGATGTGTCAGTACCCACTCAGAGCCAGTAGGGGGAACCCTTTGTAGAAAAACACTCTTGTCTCTGTATCACATGGCACATACACTATCTATCATGATGAAATATGTCTAATTCAATAATGCTTGTTTACTGTAAGAGATATTGGTATCAAAATATTTCATATGGCTTCATATAGGTATACTGCATTATAAAACGTGACCTTGAAATCCAAACCAGCACAGATTTTGAGAAATGTGACCCCACCAACAATCTGCAGAATGAATTCTTCACAAAAAGAGTACTTTTGAAGAGCCACATTGGCATGTTTCAAAAGTACTCTACAATGTCAGTTCTGTTCTGTAACCTATTCGAATTATTGACCTAATATGAACCTATTTTGGGTTACACTTTACATTCAGGTTTCATTCATTCACATAGAATTGTTACAGAAACTTCAACAAAAACAAAACACTAGTTAATATTTGTTCATGCTTCGGTTCTTGCTAAGGAATGCAATGAAACATGTTAATGTATGTGATATAAGAGGCTCAGGGTTTGTTAATGTTAACAAATACACTGACTTATATAATGTATTTTACTGGTACCTTTATGGGTTAAAAGTTATTTAAGTTTGTTAGAAACCAAATGGTCACTGCTCCCTTTTTTGGACTAAAAAAGCACTTTTCTCTCTGGAAAAGAAACCAAAAATGTTATGAACTTCAATTGGTAAAATACAAATAAAATAAGTGTGCAAGATCATTTGCCAATGACTAGTACCACCTTAAACAAGCCATACCAGTGGTATTTAGGTATGATTATTTTGATCTTCAAAATGTTTGGTGGTCAGAGATCAATTTAAATTAGTGTTTTAAAGGATAGCAACTGTTCAATGGTACAAGATCTAAATGTACATCTTACGGATCTAATGAAGGATTGTGTGACCACATAAAGCAAAGCACTACGACATAAATATTCACAGTGTTAATTATCTATGCAGTATACTGAGGTACACTGGGGTATGGGCTTTCATCGGTTTTGTCGGCAGGATTTACGTGGCATCTTTTGGCACAAACATCTTCTATTTCTCTGAACACATCAACCAAAGTAAAAACTCACCCATGAGGAAGTCTCGAGGGAAAGCTTTGTGTTCACAAGGGGATCAGAGGAGGCCTATATAAACTGAGTCTGTGTGTTTATACGGGTAGTAGCAGCGATTCTAGTCAATTCATCATTTACTCGTGATGCCTGAGCACACAGACGTGGGGAGGTCCCCATTCACCAGGCGCAGTGACGCACGACATCTGTCACCAGGTTCTCATGTCTCAGTGCACACACCACCCAAAAAGACCAGCACACAGCAACTCACTATTTGAAAGGTTGTGTTTGTGATGTGTTTTTTTTTCTTTTACAAAAGAATAATACGATTTCTGTCAGTTTCACAACGACAATGTAAGGTCATAGTGAGCAAGAGTGGTTGGGTTTGAGGTACCGGTACCTGTGTCAGGGCTTTTAGTCTGGCTTAATGGGAGTGGGTAGGTCTGACTAGACAGGACCACACACCCTCTGCAGAAGCCACATTACACAAAACACATTCACTAGCGTAGCAAAGATTAGTGACAGGTTATGTGAGTCTTGTAAGTGCTGTTTCATAGCTCTTGGAGGATTCAGAACACTGGTCGGATACATGGGATGGAATGCGTGATGTATCCAAGGTGGCACTGATGAATCATGGCAAGACTTGAGCAAAAACCATGGCAACCACTAGCACACACCACCCAAGCTTTCAGAAGACACTGCAGCAACACAATGGTGACCATAGCAACATCACAAGATGACGGCGCAAAAAAAAATAAAAAATACCGTCAGGACCTGGCACACGGTAATGGACAGTAATGGACGGTTGGCACTGGTGAGGCAGCGAGAGTGAGTTAATGGTCCTGTGTGTGTGAGAGCGTGTGAATGCGCGTGTGTGTGTTCCCTCACACCAGCGTCTCGGGCAGTGTGTCGGCATTGTCCGAGGACAGGAGCTGCCAGATGTGCCAGCGGTCCCTCTGCCAGTCTTGCCAGTCTGAGCTGCTGGGTACCGTGCCCGCGGGCGCCGTGGAGTTCTGCACAGCCGACCTCCCGCTGCCCTGCTGGTGGGCGCGAGAGATTGGCGGGAGCGTCGCACTGCCCGTTGCCGAGTGGCCGCAGTAGACGGGGGGCGGCGGGCGTGAGTCCTTCCTGCTGCCCTGTTTGGCGAAGGCCACGTGGTGGTGGTGCTGGTTGGCGTGGCTGCTGCCCAGGGGCAGGTCCTCGGAGGAGCTGGACGCCGAGTGGGGGCTGCTGCAGGAGCGCGACGCCAGGAGGTGCGGCTGAGGGCTCACCGCCGTGTGAGTCTGGGCCCGCTGCCGCGGCTGGTGCCGCCCGTCGCCATGGTGACCGTCGATGCCCTCCTGAGAGCTGCGGGAACTCCCCTCCGAGACGTTGCCATGCGACCCTAAGAGAGGCGAGAGTGATGTTGGTGTCACATGGATGAACGCCACTCAGGTATTCTTGTCTCTGGTCCAATACACCACTAGAGCAGCAGGATGTGGACAGAAGCAGAGAGAGAGACCCAAACCCCGTGCTGATGTGCGTGGGACAGATGTGATGTCAGTATTCTACCTGTATAGGCTTGATCCTTCAGGCCAGGCTTGAGGGTGGAGTGCCAGGCCCCCCAGATGTTTACATGCTCCTCGGATACGTCTGAGTGTCAGCGAGAAAGACACATATATCACAGACAGCTCCAACACTAGGGCTAGGGCCTTATGGAATATATCTACTTCATTTAGTCAGAATTACTTTAAAATACACAGTATCTGAAATGTAACACTCAGGTTTAGACTTGAGACTAGATGACTAATGGCAATGTGACAGGTGAAGAGTAAGAATGGATTGAAGCGAAAGTGATTGATTTAAGAGTGCATCTCCACCTGAAGAACCCAGGTAGATGACCACACTTTCTGCCAACCTGCCTCCACACTCACCTTTAGTGGGTGACCACAAGCTGCTGCTGCTGCTCTCCCTGGACTTGCCGGCCACCTGGCCCACCAGCGCATACTGCTCCGGAACCCGGAAGAGCCGCTCTGGTCCAGACGACCCGCCGCCGACGCCACCGACACTGCTGCCCGCACCCTCCGTCCCTCTCCGCTCACACAGCACGGGCGAGTTGTTGTCGTAGGGAGAGAGCTCGCCGCTGGACGCCTTGTTGGAGTCGCTGGACGAGCGGCGCTCGCTGATGGTGAAGGAGGCCTCGGAGCGCAGCAGGTCAGGGCTCCTACTAGAAGGACACACAGGTGAGTGGACGCACTGGAGTCTGGACAGAGACACTCTAAACTCTAAAACTCTAAAACATCACTAAACAGAAGAGATGGAAGAGGGGGAGGAGGATGACGATGATTAGTAAACATGTCCGACCAGATCAGGGGATTTGCAGACACCAAAGAAATGTGAAAACAAACTGAAGATAAAGTTCAGAGATGGTATGAAATAAATTTAATGTTACACTTAACAAGATGTTGAACATAATATTAGTTTAAATTTAAACAAGATTTCATTGTGCACTGTAGTTTATATGCTGCCTATCAGTATAGGTGCAGTATATCTCTCAGCCCAGTAGAGGGAGACACAGCACCACAGACTCTAACTGAGGAGCATCCTGGATGGTGTAATGACTTTGATGATGTCTGCATACGAGTTGGTGTGTGTAGACTGTGTGTGAGCATGTGTATTAGTGTGTACCCATCCACTCACTGTGATGCTTTCCTCCGAAGCAGGTAGTCCACCACGTCAGGGTCTGTCTCCAGCAGACTCATTAGAACCTCATTCTGCAGGTCAGGTGGTACCTACACCACCACAACACAAACACAACACAACAACAGTGTTAACCCATGGAGCAGTATGTGCATATTCTCTCCTAGCATCTCTATTCCTAACATGTCTAACTAATGCTTATTGTGCACCTATTTTAACCTGTTGTTTGTTATTTTGTCATATACACTAGCGCTACTCAACACTTATTCTACGGTCTCCCAATGAAGTTTGATGTTTCTTAAATGAAAGTGTTTGGTGTCAAATTAATGTAAATGTAAAGATCATAATATATACAGTGTAACTATATATTTTCAGTGACATTCGTTGAATTGAAAGTTTAATGATTTATATAACAAGGAGTCTTTGATTCTTTAACAATCCTTTCATTGACTGTCAACAACAGAGCAAATGTGTTGGCATGGAGACAGGGTTCATGTGAAGGCTGAGCCTGACATCTAAAGCTCTGAAAGCAAACATGTCCACACTGTCATCAGCTATTTCTCTTGTCCAGCTCAACTTGGGCTTCAACTAATAAAAGTCCAATCTGGATAAATGAGCAATCAAAATGGTCATAAACAGCACTGAGCAGTGTGCGCACATCTGCTACATGTGAAAAGGCCCACAATATGCTGTGAATACAACTTCATTTGTTCATTTGAACTATCCAGGTTACAGGCTGGGACAATGACACGAGGGGAAATAGGATATTTATTAATATCACACACCAAACCCAACAGCCTGCACCAAGACTTGCCACACTGTGGCTGGCCCTTGCTTGTGTTGGTCTGTCCCCAGTTAACTGATAACCCCTCTGGCTCCGACTCAAAGCTCCAGGGCCGGCAGCAGGCTTTAGCCCTAACCCTCCTTCCTCGAGGCTCGCGGCCTCATTACGGCACCAAGCCCCACTGTGTTTGCTCGACCTAAGACTGACCCATTGTCTGTCAGAGCCGTCCAGTCCCAAAGTAAACCGATCGCGCTCACTCGGCCCACACTGTGAATGGGACACAAGTGGTGCTCGAGTGAGACGGAGGATAAAGGGCCGATTGAGTGACAGACAGGTACAGAGGGACAGAAGTAGTGTCAACATAATGAGCTGGGCCAAGAGGAGACATGCATCACGCTTGGCACATTCCAGCAGTGATTGCTCATGTCATTGTGGGACAATTTACTGTTTGTTATAGTTTACAACGGCATGTTAGTCCTCAAAAGACCTCAAACAGCTTCACTTAAAGGTGATGTTTCCTTATCCATTCTATGGAAACAATAACTTCAGTGTCCCGAACCTATCTTTAGACCCTTCATAATAGATTAAGCACCACGACAAGGCCAACACTGTAGAGTGTAGATATGCCAAATTGAGAGATGTGTTTTTAAATGATAGAGCTTTATGGACTCCAAATGTTAAAGTAGTTCTTAAATTCCCAATTCAGAACTGTTGCTAATGAGCTACAGTGTGAGTGTATGTGTGAGTGAGAGTGTATAAAGGCAGGTTACGGGAGTATATGTGTGGGTGAGAGTGTATATATGCAGGTTGCGGGAGTATATGTGTATGTGTGGGTGAGAGTGTATATACAGTATGCAGGTTATGGGAGTGTATGTGTGAACTGTTGCTAATGAGCAAGTGTGTGTGTGTGAGTATACATGTATGTGTGGGTGAGAGTGTGTATATGCAGGTTACGGGAGTATATGTGTGGGTGAGAGTGTGTATATGCAGGTTACGTGAGTGTATGTGTGGGTGAGAGTGTATATATGCAGGTTACGTGAGTGTATGTGTGGGTGAGAGTGTGTATATGCAGGTTACGTGAGTGTATGTGTGGGTGAGAGTGTATATATGCAGGTTGCGGGAGTATATGTGTATGTGTGGGTGAGAGTGTATATATGCAGGTTACGGGAGTATATGTGTGAACTGTTGCTAATGAGCAAGTGTGTGTGTGTGAGTTTACATGTATGTGTGGGTGAGAGTGTGTATATGCAGGTTACATGAGTGTATGTGTGGGTGAGAGTGTGTATATGCAGGTTACGTGAGTGTATGTGTGGGTGAGAGTGTATATATGCAGGTTGCGTGAGTGTATGTGTGGGTGAGAGTGTATATATGCAGGTTACGTGAGTGTATGTGTGGGTGAGAGTGTATATATGCAGGTTGCGGACACGCACCATGAAGAGAGCATCAAAGGTGTCAATCATGCGCTGGACGACGGCGATGACCGCGGTGGACTCCTCGGCCCTGGCCGAGCTCTGGACGCTGAACTCCTTGTCGGAGTTCTTCTGCTTGTGCAGCAGGTTTGGCCCAAAGATGGTGGCCAGGTTCAACGAGGTCATCTTGTTCCCGGTTACCTGGTGACAGGAAATAAATGGCATATGTGCACAAACGCAGACGTATATGCACATGTATACAGTATGCACACACACACACACAAAGAAACAAAGG
>NC_063205.1:6748475-6790975 GCF_017589495.1 Alosa alosa
AATAATCAACCATTAGGCCTACAGACTAAGCTAGATTGGGAATTGTTTAGAGGAGCAGTCTTAACGTCTTAATATGGACTATGCTGACCTACAGACACTCACCGGCAGCAGAGCCGTAGAGATAAATAAACGGCTCTGACGGCAGTATCTTTGCATTGCACCATGGGATGTCATTTTCAAATAATCATCATTGCATTTTATTATTATTGTTGTTATGTGTTGTCTGTTTTTTTATAAGAACATAAAAAAATGCGTTGGTCTCGAGGACTCGGTCTGAAATGACGAGTCCTTCTCCTCCCACTGTGGGCCGAGACCGAGTCAAGACCGAGTCTTTGAAGGAACGAGTCCGAGACGAGTCCGAGAAAGCAGAAATCGGTCTCGAGTACTACATCACTAGTTTCTCCTGCCATTTATTCACACACACACACATCACATTAGAGAACCCAAACAAGGCCTACAATTCAATATTCAAAACTCCAGATCATCCAGGCCACCATAATTCCGCAGCATTAACACCACCTCAGCCACCTCAGTGACCCAGAGAGACTGTGGAAAACAGGTCAGCATCCTTTACAGGAGCACACAGACATTATTGGAGAGAAACATGTTACACAACCTGCCTCTATTCAGATCTATTATACATGCACAGTGCTCTTTCAATAACAGAGCTCAAACGAACCTTCACAGCCTCTATGGGGAAGTGAGAATGGAAAGGCCAAGGAGACTGAACTGTGTTGTGCTGCTGCGTTACAGCCTGAAAGCCTGTTTGTATGCTAAATGTACCATTAAAGGCTGGCCCTGGTCAGTTTTGGCACGTTGAGGGGCTCTTAGGGCCAGTGGTTATGGGCATCAGGTGGGTGCAGAGAGAGAGAGAGAGAGAGAGAGAGAGAGAGAGAGAGAGAGAGAGAGAATTAATGCCTGCCGTCCAGGCCAAGCACCGCCGGACCATTACAGATTCTATTTCAGACGCACATCCTGAATGGCCTCCATGTTTAGCATCTGAATGCGTTATTGTGCTGGAAATAACAATGGAGAGAGATGTGCGCTGTGATGAGGCCAGAACGTAACAGCATAAACATATCTGCTCCCCGTGTGTGTGTGTGTGTGTGTGTGTGTGTGTGTGTGTGTGTGTGTGTGTGTGTGTGTGTGTGTGTGTTTACTTTAATATTTATGTCTGTGCTTCTACTCTCACCTGCCTCACTCGTTTCTTCGAGCTGCCAACCCGGAAAATCCCAACAGTCTGAAGACCTGTGAATGAGTGCAGAGCAAACACGATCAACATAAACGGACATAAACACACCACAAGATAACCCCGTTCAATAATGAAAGTCTCTGTAACACATTGTCCGGCGCAGATTTTGATCTGGTATTTTTTTTGTTTTCAGTGTGGATTTCTCCTTGTTATTCCCGGTGATCACAATGCCCATTGAAGTCACTGCAGTGGAAAACACTTCAGCCATGCACAGGGAGAATTTACTGCAAGGCATGTGTGATAAGCACCTCAGACCCCACCCACAGCACCCAGCCCACACCTCAGACCCATCCCACACCCCCTCTCTGTGGGGTTTCAAGGATGTTGACCAAGAGAGACGTCTTGACTTATATTTATGTTAAGGTGTTGCAGAGTGACTCATGGTCATGGAATGTTTTGAGATTTGGTCTGTTGCGTAATGTTAGGTTGCCTGCACCACACGGTCCAGTTGACATTGGTTAGGGAACAAAAACACTCGTCAGATTAATGTTGCTCTAAGTGTCCATAATAGGTGGTGATGGTGTAGTGGTTAAGGGGCTGGGCTAACATGCAGTAGCCAGAAAGTTGTGGGTTTAATTCCCGGCTTCCACCGTTGTGCCCTTGAGTAAGGCACTTAACCCCAATTTGCTCCTGGGACAATGTAATCCCTTGTAATCAGGGGTGTAGTGGTAAAATAAGAGGTGGGTAAACCATGAGTTTTGTGATCACGGTAGGCGGGCAAGGTGGACTGCGCCATGTTTGATAATGGTGAAGGTTATTGTCCAATGTTTATAACAATCCCAGTGCTGTTAAAAGGTTCCTAGAGTGTTGATGAGTGTACATATTGTGAATGTGGATAATACAGTGTGATTGAATGTTAAAAGTTGCAATTAGTGAATTAACACTTTTAAGAGGTGGATAAACTCTAATTCTGAAATTTCAGAGGTGGATGAGTTGCGTTTACTTGCGTCTACCCTCCACTACAGCCCTGCTTGTAATATAGTTAACATACTGTATGTAAGTCACTTTGGGCAACAGTGTCTGCTCAATGAGTACATGTAAATAATAGAACAGCAGTCCTGCAGTAGATGAGAACAGTAGTATGCAGTCTTCCATAAGAACACACTACATGTCATGAGGAAGCTCAGCTGTCCTCTGGGAATATACTCTATGTGATGAGCCATACTCATGGGCAACACTTGTGGTAGGAGTGGGAGTGGAGCAAGCCGTCTGTATCTGTGAGTCACTTTGGAATAAGGTGTCTGCTAAATAGCAGCACCATGACCATAACCATATGAAAAGACATCTGAGAGCAATCGTGGTCATATTAGAGGACTCTCTCACACACACACACACACACACACACACACACACACACACACACACACACACACACACACACACACATGTATATATATGCTAGCATGACGCTGGGGCTCATGTGGGTTGTGCTAGCGTACCATACTTCTCCATGTGCTGGCAGCAGCAGTCGACCACGCGGGGCACCTGGCGGTAGATGGGGTTCAGGCTCAGCCGCTTGTCCCGGTGCTTCTCCTTCTTGCTGGGCGTGTCGGCGGGCAGCGAGAGCTGCAGGGCCTCCAGCAGCCGAGACTGGTTGTCGTCCAGGTCAGTGATGGAGTCCACCGACATGCCCCCCTGTCAATCACAAAGATCACAAATCAATCCCAAAGATCACTTCCTTGGTCAGTTAAAGGCTGATACCCGCTTTTAGCCATGGTTGGCTTTGCACAGCACAGGATATACCTGATCTAAGATATAGGCCCTTTATAATTTAAATGGGAGACTAAACTAACTAAACTAACTAAAGTCAATTTAGTAACTCATGACTCAAGATATGCGGCTAGTGGGAGCATGTCGAGAGAATGTTTGGGTAAAGTATCTTGGCAAATACATTAATTCACACAATACAAGAGTATTACTACTAGTATGCCACTAGTCGCATGTTATCTTTAGTTTATGCACAACAACACACGTTGCTCATACTTTGTCCATTTCCTAACGTTGCACCTTGCCCATATTCTAAAGGGAGACCCATAGTGTTGCAAATCCCTACACACCCTCTGTGGACTGATGCAGATGCTCATAGAGAAGATTAAGTGAGTTATGAGTCATGTGCATTCCACTTCCCGAAACGTGTTATGTGCATCGCAAGACAGAGAGAAGGACAGGAATGGGCAGGACTGACCCTCCTGCGTGCCCGTGGTGCGGCCTCGGGCGTGTTGGGTGACGACTCATTGGCCGTCTCCGACGTGGAGCTGAGCGAGGAGTTGCTGCTGGACAGCTCTTTGGTGGCAGGCCGCTTGGTGGCAAACTGCAGGATGGAGGAGACCAGGTCGCTGGTGTCACGCTGGTCCTCGCGCGGCGCCGCGTCCTGCCGGAGGCCATCCTGCCGCTGCCGCTGGGCACGGTCGTTGGTGATCACTTGAGACAGAGGGATGGCAAAGGCCTGGGGCACGCACTCTGAGAAAGGAGGGAGGGAGAGAGAGAGAGAGAGAGAGAGAGAGAGAGAATGAACGGCAAAGATCATGAACACAGTCAACAAAAATTTAGTTATAAAGCAAATATGTCACAGAAATTAGTACAAAAGTGAAATTGTTGACAGTTAAGACAGAGAGAGAGCGAGCAAGAGCGAGAGAGAGAGAGAGAGAGAGAGAGAGAGAGAGAGAGAGAGAAAGTGAGAGAGAGAGAGGGAGAGAAGACATGGACAAAACATGCCTTTACTCAAAGAGACCAGAGGCAACACATTCTTTCACGACAGTCAACTATCACCTCTTCAATTAAAGCTCCATCTCTGGTGTGGCCAGAGCTCGTAAACAGCTGCACACAGAGCAGCAGCGCTGGGGAGAGACGAGCTCTCCCTCCCCCGGGCCTCCTCTGCCCCGGCTCCTCCACATAGAGCCTCCCCTGCTCCTCACATAGGAGCCTCCCGGCCCTCCACATGCTGCTCCACATCCTCCCCTGCACATATGGGCCTCCCGGAGCCCTCCCATAGAGCCTGCCCTGATATCATCGCATAGAGCCTCCTGCCACATAGCTCCCCTGCTCCCTCCACATGAGCCTCCCCTGCTCCTCCACATAGAGCCTCCCCTGCTCCTCCACATAGAGCCTCCCCGGCTCCTCCACATAGCTCCCCGGCTCCTCCACATAGCTCCCCTGCCCCAGCTCATCCACATAGCTCCGCTGCCCCGGCTCCTCCACATAGAGCCTCCCCTGCTCCTCCACATAGAGCCTCCCCTGCTCCTCCACATAGCTCCTCTGCCCCTGCTCCTCCACATAGAGCCACCCCTGCTCCTCCACATAGCCCCTGCTCCTCCACATAGAGCCTCCCCTGCTCCTCCACATAGCTCCGCTGCCCCGGCTCCTCCACATAGCTCCCCTGCCCTGGCTCCTCCACACAGAGCTTTTATTCCACCAAGAGCTTAAGTGGAGTGGAGCCATTGTGTAAGGACACAGAGCAAATCCCTATTACTGCACAATCTCTGTTTCCCTGCCTGGGTCCCTGCTGACGTCAGTCCGGCGCTGTTGACTGTCAGAATGACTGCCTTTCAAGGGTTCTGTGCGTGTGTGTGTGTGTGTGTGTGTGAGAGTACCATGTATGTGTGTGTGTGTGTGTGTGTATGTACTATGTATGTGTGTGTGTGTGTATGTGTGTAAATGTGTCTAAGAATCGTATAGACAGCTGGGGTGGTGAGAGCAAGCTCTCAGTGAATGTGGCCTAACGTCAGCTAGGCTGATCAAAGGGCTCACATATTCCTGTCAAAGGAGCCTTCACTTGCCAGTTTTTGAGAGAAACCAGGCTAGCAAAGATAGGATGCATGCACACGCACACACACACACATGCACACACACACACACACACACACACACACACACACACACACACACACACACACACACACACACACACACACAACACTTGCACAGCGAAAACCGGTGGAGTCTTTCAGTGATATCAGGGCCTTTCTTAAGAATAATATTCAGGCTAGTGCCAATCTTTGAAGTATCTCAGACAAACACAAAAGGTGATGAAGGGTAACTTTTTTGAGGAATGTTGCTGGGCAACCACATACAGTACAGTAACTTGTTCACATGCAGCCTACGACTGGATGATCATGAAAATTTGCCTACTGATGATTAACGTTCTCAGAGGTGAATTGGAATGTGCCACAATAACAATACTCGGGAAAATTGCCCATCAATATTCTCAGAAAGTTGCCTTATGTGTCATCATATTAGGTTAATGAGTACACTCCCGAAAGAAAGAAGTCCCAGACAGAAGTATGACTTCAGAAGTAAGAGTGATCCATTTTTAGTGAATCTGCATGGCCACAAACAGAGCATTCCTTACTCCATTTGTTGATGCATCAACGCACAACTCTATCACAATCCACAGAGTTAGTGATTTATTTTCCAGACTTTCACAAACAGTTGGAGAACACAGAAGCACATGTTTAGCGGTTTACAGCATTCCTGTTGGCAGCAATAAATCCTCAGAGTCTCTCCCTACATGCATGCCACCTAAAAGACATTTCTTGGTGTGAACTCTACTTGTGAGAATGCAAAAGAACGGGCAATGTTTGTTTGGTTTGGTGAAGCTGTGAGCTTGAAATTGAAGAGGAATTGGCTAGGGGTGGCCTGAGTGAAATAAATCAGCTCGAGATTTGGTGCCAGTGGGGCAGCTGCACAACTCTTTAAAAAGCTGCACATATTAATCATGACAACACTCAACAGCGCTGGGGATTTTAGACTATTTTCACCCTAAACCACTTCTCAACGAAGGAGGTCCACTTACAGAAAGGCATTTGTGTTCTGGGAAAATGACATCCAGTTTTGGCTATTCATGCCACATTACTACCATCAAAACAATCTTGGAATCTGAAGAAAAGACCAATCTACTGATATCTAAATGTAAAACTATAAAAAATAAAACTTTCATTAATAAAAAGGAAGGAAACTAAAACAATAAGATATCTTATTGACATCACGTGAATCTGTTTAAAATGACTCCACTTGACACCGGGTCCATAATATCCTGGTACCCACACCGTTGGTGGAGTGAGAGCCCTTCTGAAGATGCTGGCCGAGATCAAGTGCTGCTGGGAGACCGGGCCTCCTCCAGGGCTCTGCCCCGTCTTCATTCCTGACCATCACATCTGGTAGTTCGGCCAAAAAAATGCCGTCTGTGGCGACGGGGCGCAAAGCAGCGCTCTCCTCCCCTTACAAGGAGAGCGCTCCTCTTTTCTAAATATAAACAGACGTCTAAAAATACACACTTCCCCCATGTCCAGACCCCCCATCCCCCCATGTTTCAGGAGGCTGCGGCAGGCTAGTCACCTGGGGCGTGACACAGACAAGACGCTCTTGTCCCGACGGGGGAAAAAAGGAAACGGCAGAGGAAGGAGGAAGTGCCAGTCCCAAAAGCCATCTACAGTACTGCAGGATGAACTATAGTAAGGATCATGCTCTTTATGTCAGAATGAATAATCAGGAGATGGATCAATTTTACAATTCCCTTTATTTTAAAGTCTACACAAGGCCCAACAGGATTCTGTTGAAAGAATAATTAAACCGGAAACAACATAGCAAATGAGTCATGCCAGATTAGCAAACAGAGTGAGACGTTTCAATTGGGGCTGGAACCAACTGGTTTGCAAAGGTGAAATATTTGACAGAGTTTAGCAATTAGCTACATTTAGCACAGTTGTTCTTTTTAAAGAGAGAAAAAAAGATCTGGAACCTTTGTCTCTGTTCTTCTCTTTGGCTAGCGAGTCCAACTTTCTCCGCAGGGACTTCTTCCTCTTCTGTCCATCTGGGGGGACACACAGAAATGAGGTTATCAACACAAACGCTGACATCCACAGACCCGAGGTCAGAAACCTTTGACAAAAACTAAAAGGAAATAGTCCCTACAGGCCATATGAGGTTGCAATGGTTAATGCCTGACCACAAATATGCTGATACAAGACTGCCTGGTGTCTTGTTACCGTATGTGCTGTTATCACAGGGAACTTCAGATATTCAAAACATGAAACGTGAACCACTCTGATTGTGTGTGTGTGTGTGTGTGTGTGTCTATTCTTTGACTTATAAGGCGAGAGAAGGATGCATTCTGGAACAGGACACAGTTTCATGTCCTCATAATAAACAGAGTGTTAGTCTCTTGTGAGAGTTTAAGAGCAAGCTGAGGTGACACCGGGCCACTAGAATGCACCGTGAGTGAAAATAAGGGTGGAGGAAGACAGAGAAAGAGAGAGAGAGAGAGAGAGAGAGAGAGAGAGAGAGGAGAGAGAGAGAGGGAGAGGGAGAGGAAGGGAGAGATAAATGAGATACCAAACAAGGGTCTATTTACATCTTGGGTCAATAATTATCCAAATGATGAAAATAGCAGATACTGTTCTAATGAGTCGAAAAACATATCCGTGCTTACAGCACTTTCACACCTGCAAATGGTGAAAGAATTCATCAGATAGAGTGGGGGCAAGCTAGTGAGAGAGAGGGAGAGAGAGGGAGAGAGAGGAAATGGTTTGGATTTTTGTCTCGTGGATCGGATGGCTGTAGAGAAACTGAAGGAAACTCCGGTTCTCCAGTGGCATGCCAACTAATCTCTCTTTTTTCTTTCCTCTCTTTCCCCATTTGTTCTCTCGTTTTCTCTGTTCGGGAACGTTTGGAGTGTCACAACAGTGGCCATCCAACTCCAGATGTGAGATAAATATGAATCCAATGAGTGAAAATGAAGGGAGGGGGGGGTAGAGTGTCTGAGAGGGAGGGAGAGATAGAGAGAGAGAGAGAGAGAGAAAGAGAGAGTGGAGATTTGCTGTGCTGCGATATATCAGCAACACATGGATTCTGGATCTGGAATTAATAAGAAGCATAAACTTGCATATTAAATCATGAGAGAAGAGATACAGCCATGACAGAGGAATTTCAATCCTGGCCATGGCTTGCAGAAGCTGACTGTGTGAGGGTCTTTTTATTTGTGTGTTCTGTGTGTGTGTGTGTGTGTGTGTGTGTGTGCATGTGTGCGTGTGTGTGTCTGCAGACTGCTTGTGCAGGGTATGTGGGACTGGGTGCACTTGGCTTTGGTGGCTCATTCTCAGACCGTGGGGCCGCCATCACCTCCATCTTGTCTGCACACCGGTGAACCCCCACAGACAGACACATACACACACACACACACACACACACACACACACACACACACACACACACACACACACACACACACACAAATGCACACACACATAAACACCCACAAGCACACACTCACTCAAATAATCCAGCACGCATCCTTTGAAGCCACTACATGATCAAAATATCTATCTTGTTAGTATCATCAGCTGAGAAATGCAGAGTCTGCTAAGAGAGTGTATTGGTGTAAAACAAACATTAGTCCCATCAGAATGTTCAGAATCCAGAACCACAGTTGGTGTGCTCAAACACTCCACATTAAACTTTAAACATTTATGTGAAGCGATCAACCCAAAGTCAGATACTTTTGAAAGGGCTCACCATTATGTGACACATGCAGTTCTGCAAATATTTGATGATGGAGGAGATTTGTTCTGTTATTGTGCTGTTTATCGAATTCCAACCCTACGAGCCAAGGGCATGTTCAGTTTGTCTGACAAAAAGTAACAGTAACCCTTTGCTAAATGTTTTATCTGTATGTTTTATCTGAAACTTAGGTAATCTCATGTGGTTCCCATATCATATATACACACACACGTGTGTGTGTGTGTATGTGTGTGTGTGTGTGTGTGTGTGTGTGTGTGGGGGGGCTGAGGCCATGTGTGGTGAGGCTGTGCTCTGGTCCTGTGTGTGTGAGTGTATGTGTGTGTGTGTGTGTGTGTGTGTGTGTGTATTTGCTCTGGTACCTTTGGGAATGGTGATTTGGCAGCCCAGGTCGTAGTCCTGGTGGAGACGGGCATATGCCACCTCCTGCAGCCGCACACGCTCCAGCTCCGACAGGCTCTGCACGGCCACAGGCTTCAGACGCACGCTGCGCCCAGACAGACTGTTCCAGGTGAAATCACCCTGAGAGAGAGAGAAGAGAGAGAGGAGAGAGAGAGAGAGAGAGAGAGAGAGAGAGAAAGGGAGAGAGAGGTAGGGAGAGAGTATGGTATGATGACAAGGCTTAAGACAACCCTCACTAAACTGTGATATTCAGGATGTAGTGCACAGTCAGAATAAGATGTTTTCTTAAATCAATAATATTCGTTGATATTGTTTTATAGAGCCCATATCAAATGCATTTTCTTTATGGGAATGATCGGTACACAGTTATGAAACAGCTCGACTTTCATTTGCTCCCTACGGGTGTTGTAAAGACACCAGCAGCCATGCACACATTCAGTCATACGACAGCAACAATTTGCAGTGGTGTAATCTCTCCCCCAGATTTGATCTGTCGTCGCAAGCAACGCTGCCTGCCACTCAGCCAGGTCCCCGTGGAGAGCTGTCTGGATCGCGGGGAAAGTCTGGAGCTCTTTCAGCACAGTTCTCACATGAGACACACACACACACACACACACACATGCGTGCGCATGCACACACACACATACATAGGCACACACACAGTCAAACACACAAAGTCACACACACACACACACAGTCATGCATACACACACACACACACAGTCTCACACACACACACACACACACACAGTCTCTCTCACACACACACACACACACACACACACACACACACGCACACACATATTGAGAGGGTCAGTATGACTGCACTTGGAGTTTACTTTGCGGTTCTGTCCTGACGGACCCCTGGGTGGTCCTGCAGCCATAGTCATGTCATGTCAGACTACTACAAGCCTACTGAGTTTACATCAACAAGAGAGATTTCAGATGGCCATTGTGGAAAATTGGATCTTACATCTTGGTTATGTGAAATTTGCCAAACATGCTGGAAGGTCTGAGTTGCCTAAAGGTTTCAGCACCATACTTCCAAGAAAAACACCTTATTCATGCCTAGGTTTTCTTTTGGTCTTCAGCATTGTGCTCTATGGGTCCTAACACTTTTCAGATGACTGTTATTATGATATGCAGGTGACACCGCAAGCTATGGGTTGCAATCAAGTAACCAGCGTAAGAGAGAAGTGGAGCTCTTCACCCATGCTATAGACACATGACATCAGAGAAACTACAAAACTAACTGCTACTGGAAGAACAGCACCTTAGGGGGAACAGGTCCACTGTAACATCGCACTGCCTCAGAACAGTTGAGCAGAAGAACAGCTCAGCAGGCCCACAGTGCAGTGTCCTGGCTGCGAAGGATAAGAACAGCATGGCCCCAAAGCCGGAAAAACACCAGAAGTAGAACAGCTGTACTCCAGCGCTTGGACCCCATGGCCTGCTGCTCTTCCTCAGGCTTCTGAGAGACCTGCAGAGCCAGTCGCCCCCTCTCTCCCCCCACTCACTGTGGGCCTTCAATGCACCTCCTATGGCTTAGCCTCTGGCGTGAGACACGGCTGATTCCACTGAGTCACAACTGTACAGGCGCATACCGGTAGCCCGTGACCCACCCAGTCTGGGTTCAGCTCACACTGGAGACTTGTGGTCAAACAAGGTGGAGGCACCAAGGGATTTACACAAGAATGAGAAAGGAAAGAAAGGAGAGAAGCTTGGGGAGAAGAGAGAGAGAAAGAGAGGGAGGGAGGGAGGGAGGAGGAGGAGAGAGAGAGAGGGGAGGGAGGGAGGGAGGGAGTGAAGACCGGGTGGGAGAGAGAGGGAGGGAGGGAGGGAGGGAGGGAGGGAGAGAGAGAGAGGGAGGGAGGGAGGGAGGGAATGAAGACCGGGTGGGAGAGAGAGATAAAGCTTGAAGGCGGCAGGGGGACAGGGAGACTGAGAGGAAAGAGAAAAACAGCTGTTTGAAAGGCACAAGCTTGCCAACAACAATTCCAATGCCAGAGTCCATCCTAAGTATATCATAAATCCATGCCCGCATTCTCCAGCCCAGCTGAGCGTGGTCTTTTGCACTAGAATAAGCACTAATAAATCCTAACCATGCTCCGTGAATCCTGTTGAAGAGTTAACATACTTTATGCTGCGTTACCATGGATTTCCCAAACATTTATGAAAATGCACTTCCTTGTTAGCTTTAAAAACTAACTTTCAGCACGTACGTAACGTTCGAGTCGACAGTGTACGCTGACCTGTCAACGCAAGAAAAGATTGTAAATTCTGAAGATTGCAGTCTGTTTGTCTACACTGCTATGTGGTCTGCTATGAGTTCTTGCAGTCCAGAGAGGGTTACAGTGTTGGGTTAAGGTGACCTCTTTGGTGTCCAACACTAGCAAGCTTGGCAGTCGCTCTACAGGAGAATGTGGATGTGTGGACCTTGAAATGAGACACACTTGTTGTGTCCAGCTGCACTGATTGAGCATTAGTGCAGCAGAGACATGGACTGTTTTGGTCTGTCTGAGCTGGAAAAGTCCAACACACACCTCTTATAGGTAAGGAGGCTTATAAAAACAGGGAGAGACTTTGGTGGCCTAGCAACAACAAAAAAAACAACCTGATCCTTGGCCGAACTTAGTGCAAAAGCCCTTCCTGAGTTGCAGCCATGTCTGGGGATTTTTTGGCTTTGTCATTGGAGATCACCAGGGCTTTACACATCTAAGCACACAACAGCTGTTTGTATGTAGAGCAATAGCAAACTGTGCTGCATGGGTGTGGGTTGTGTCTGTGAGGAGTTTCTGTATGTGTGCAACACTTGGGAGTTCACAATATAGTTGTTCAGGCCACACCTAACATGCTATTAATGTCTACATATGGGAGACATACAGCCATGGAGCATGTGGAAGCATGTCGGTCACACAGAGGTTATGTAACATAACATACCAGATGTATGGCACATACAGTAGGAGAGCTTCTGCTGCTCCCTCATAGACCAGGCCAAAGCAATGACATGATCTAAGCCCTCATACTTTATTAGAGAAATACACACATTTTAAGTGCATGAAAGATTAATGTTCATTCTGCTTACAATCAATGTAGTGTAGTGTGGGGTAGTGTAGTGTAGTGTAGTGTGGTAGTGCAGTGTAGAGTGTAGTGTAGTGTAGTGTAGTGTAGTGTGTAGGGACTGTGTGTCTGTGATAGGGCTTAAGTATAAGTATATATACTTTTTTGATCCCGTGAGGGAAATTTGGTCTCTGCATTTAACACAATCGGTGAATTAGTGAAACACAAACAGCACACAGTGAACACACAGTGAGGTGAAGCACACATTAATCCCGGTGCAGTGAGCTGCCTGCTACAACAGCGGCGCTCGGGGAGCAGTGAGGGGTTAGGTGCCTTGCTCAAGGGCACTTCAGCCGCGGCCCACTGGTCGGGGCTCGAAGCGGCAACCCTCCGGTTACAAGTCCAGAGTGCTAACCAGTGGGCCACAGCTGCCCACTGCTTTTCAGGGTGATTAGCAGAGGTGAAGTTAGTGAGCTTCTCCCTTCACTGGAAAGTGTTTTGGGTGCCTTGTGCTATATCAAAATGCAATGTGTTGTGGTCGATGTTGTTGCTTTGGGAGAAAAGATGTGGCTTTGGAGCACATTTTAATCTAAAAAAATTGCACCCAGCAGCAACTAAATACCCTTCCTGTCCTAAATATGGATGCTTTAGCAAAATAGTGTCCCAGTGCATCCTAGTTTTCAGCAGAATCAGACTTATGAGACCATCACTTTACAAGCTCTTGGTCTGTGATAATGTCCCGAGTGTTGATCTCCAAATGGACATCTCTACTACGGTTCAGAGCCTGCTGCCCTCTTATAGGGCTGTCAAAGTCCTTCTGCTGTCAATTCAGAAAACAGATTTGCTCTCCAATGTTTACGCCTCCATGCCAAACACTCCTTCCCCTGTTTACACAGCTCGGCTGCCAGCACAAATTGAGTTATTCCACCTACATTAATGTCAAATATTCCCCGAGCTGAGCCGTGATGGTTTGGCCATCCTGTTATTGAGGCTTAATCTCATCCCACTCTCCCCACCACCATCCCTCAGTGGTGTGGCGGAGCTGCCTAGTGCCACCTACGGTGAGCGCGGGCTGTTGCGGCGTGTGTGTGTGTGTGGCTCCTGGCGTACTTGGAGGAGTCGCTCTCAGGGCTCATTTTACCCCATGATCATGGGTTCTGTGGCGAAGAGGCTCAAAAACCACTGGGTTCCTCTCTAAGGGCTGCGGAACATTCCGTGCCCCCTGTTTTTCTCGGAGGTCATTAAAGGCCAGAGTTCTTCGAAAGTCATCCGCTCTCTCTTCGCGGCAAGTGGCACATGTCTGAATTCTGATGACAAAAGCGTGTCGTGAGTCTGTGTGACACAAATTAAGCAAAAGGTGTGAGTCATCTCTGTGCATTGTGCAATGCATTGGATTCATCTCCTCTACAGAGGACAAATGTATGGTATGACACACACACACACACAGACACATGCAAATGAACTAATATGCTTATCACACTTCCTTTGCAAGAGCAGCGAAGGAGAACAAATCATGTTCTCCGAGACCAAAACATAGCTGTTTCCATGACTACACAAACACACACTTGAATAAGTAGTTCAGGATCTGGTCTAAAAATCTCCATGGAAACCACTTAAGCCACAAAGACAATGGGCAGACAATGACCTTGGTGAGAGGACCCCTCTAGTGAAGCAGTAAGAGAGAGAGAGAGAGAGAGAGAGAGAGAGAGAGAGAGAGAGAGAGAAAAGATAGAGAGGGAGGTAGGTGCCTGGCACAGTGCTTGTGCTGATCTGTCTTCCACATGCTAACAAAACATATCGCTGTTTTACCAGAAGTGACTTCAGCAAGTGTGTACATTTAGAGTGTGGGACCGTCTACACACACACTGCTGACAGACATACTACGTCATACAGTACGGGTTAAGAAGCCAAGGAATCAGGCCAAGGACATAGTTTTCTACCTTGACTCATGTTCATTTCATTACAGTTCCCAGAAGGAACTATAGACACACTCTAAATCAGGAACATACTCCAGCACTATAATATCTGAAACACACATACATATAGTAAGTACATATACAGTCCATGTGTTCCAAACACACACAACCCCCACACACACACACACACACACACACACACACACACACACACACACACACACACACTGTTGATTCCACTGGGGGATGTCAGACTAACCTGGCCATGTGTGAGTGATGGGAAGTGATGGCGCGTGGCCAAACGTGGACATTCCAAATGTCCAAAACAACAGCAGTTCATCAATGATGACACATCAAGCGCATCCAATCAATACTGATGAAACACCACATAGGTTTGAGCGCTGTGCAAATCAATGTCCCGCAACGCAAAGTATCTAATTATGCGGTGCTCCGTGTGGCCTTGCTGGGAATGTTGGCACGGGTGCCACCGACACGAGACACCCTCTCACCACCACCAGACTCCGGCCGTTACATAAGCGGCTGGAAAAACAGCCCCACGTGTGGGCTGGATATTTACTGTTGTCTGCTGTCGTCTGTGACAGCGTGCTGGGGAAATAGAGAGCCGGCAGGAGAGAGGAGACGATCACATGAAACAAGCACTAATTACCGTAATTACATCCTTCCACAGGCAGAGAAGTGGTGACAGAGGCCTTAAACGCACACACACACACACACACACACACACACACACACACACACATACACACACACACATACACAGAGAGAAGTGGTAACAGAGGCTTTACACATACACACACACACAAGCAAACATACCACAGAACTCTCATATGTCTGACAGTGTTCACAGTTCACAGAGGGAGAAGAGTTTGTGTCTGATGCACATGCATAGCCAACAATCCCAAACACACAACAAACACACTCACTCAGCACACAAGTATACACTCAGCATGAATGTACCGTATACCTCAACTGACCTGAAACTGACCTGGGCACTCTTAGCCCTGTTTCACACAGCATGTGTTGTGTGTGCATTGCGTGTATGTTGTGTGTACAGACTATTGATTTCCATTAAAAGCGGCAGTCATGCATGAGATGTGTGTCTTACACAGTCAGTGTTTATGCACATCATCACAACATGGAATCAATTTTTTTAATCAATGGAAACATCTGTATTTGCATTCACAGCTCTCAAAATGGTTCTTATAATACTCCCAAGCCTCTCCATGTCTCCACAGTGATTGTAGACCACACCTTTTTAACAGCAATCTGGGTTTTGGGGCAGGAACGATTATTTCATCAGTCTGGGCTTGTGCTCACTTTTTTGATGGATTGAGGTTTGGACTCTGGCTGGGCCACTCTAATTTATAATCATTACAAACATATTGGTCAAGAGAATCAATATTTGCCAGGGGTATGAACAATTTATTTTCTTAATTGTAGGTGGCAAAATAAAAGCAACAGGCAATGCAGATATAACACACATCCAACGCAGGCAGTGTTTAACAGGCCTTTCTACTTCTCAAGGCCCCTTTACAAGCAGCCTGAGGAGCTAAGGAGGACACAGGGAGTGGAGATGAGAAGTCCAAAGGGGTGGGCCGGGGGCCCCTGACTCCCCCTCGCGCTCTCGTCCAGACACGGGCTAGCGCCGTAACCCTGGAGAGGGGAGGAGGGCGCGTGCAAGGAAAACACCCCGGAGGAATGCTCACGCCACCTTCACCACAGCTTCCTGCAGACAGGTGGCAATCTGGGTGAGTGGAGAGGGAGCAGAGCAATGCCTGCACTTCCAGACACTCACACACACACACACACACACACACACACACACACACTCACACTCACACACACACACACACACACACACACACACACACTGTATACATAGACACACACACATCTGGCAACTATCAGCCTGCCATCCACTCCCCGCTTATGTCAGAGTGAGAAGATTAATCACTCTTCCACCTGCAGCAAACCATCATGCATCTATCCATCCATTCACAGCTAAAAGTGAGGGACAACGCAAAGAGGAGAGAACAATGTAGTTAAGTTAAGCAATGCAAGAAGAGAGAGAGAGGGGGGGAATAAAAAAGGCCCAGGCTGACAATAGGTGATGTAAGACATCATTGCGTACACACTCTCAGACAAGAACCAGATTGGCTGGCTCGTCCGCGGAGAGCCGAAGGAGCTTTGACAACGCGGCGAGCGCGCCACAAACACAGCGCAGGCAGCGGGCCAGAGGCCTCAAGAAGAGAACAACAAGAGACTGTTTGCATCGTGTGCCTCTCAAGAGCTGTGTGCAGCCATAGAACTGGGCCAAGGCGGGCCAATAAACACGTCACCGGGCCCATCTTATCGGGGAGCTGGTGCTGCGGACGCCCTGGCCAGAGACATGACAGGGGGTTGGAGCGTGGGCTTGTGTCACCTTACCTCCAAAACCCTCTAATCTAGAGCACTAAGACACCTGGAGGTCACGACCTCTGCGTGCTGAGACTGCCGAACCTACAGCGTTGAGATTCGGCGTTACGCAAGGATCTGTGAAAAACATCTGGAAAGCGTCTTTTGAAGACAGTGTAAGTGGTCGTTTGCGTGGCGGGCAGGGGACTCGTGGAGCTGGGGGGGATAAGTGGTGCATGCCTTGGCCACCGCAACATAAACACGCAGGTGGCCGGGAAAGCGTCTGTCAATTAGGCTTTTGTTTTATTGGGACAATGGTGTAGGAGAGCTCAGGTCACGTTGAGCAGAGGAGCCGGGAGAATGCTGGACCAAAAAAAGACGAAGCCTTGAGCTGGACACGATACAAGGAGGAGGGGCAGCCATCTTTCTAAGAAGGCTGCTCAAGCTTTACCTCATTCTTTTCTGATTCTCTCCTTCTCCAATTCATGCCTCACACAGAATCCTGGCTCTCTTAGACACTCTCTTGTCCTCCTCATCTTCTCTCTCTCTCCCTCTCTCCCTCCCTCTCTCTCTCTCTCTTTCTCCCACTCTCTGGCCTCCGAAGCAAAGGAATGCGTGTAATCTCCCCCCGCATGCCAGGCTCGGCAAATCCCCCCAGCTGGTGCACTGGGTCCTCGTGCTACAGAGAGCTAATGGAGCTGCCGAATGACTGCAGACCTATAGCGCACCTTCAGCGATTAGTCAAAGGGAAACTATGTTTGGAAACCCTCCTGAGCTCTCCAGCTCAAATGATGTCACACTCCTCAGGACCCGGCGAAACGTGAAAGCCACAAAAAGCCCGAGGACAGACGGCCTGATCTACAAGCGGAACTTTTTTTGTGTTGTTTTGGAGCAGAATGACATGGAACCCTGGAACTGGAACTGGAACCATGAATCTCAGTCCACAGGACACGTCCCATAACGCACAAAAAAATAACACCTGATAAATGTGGTGTGCTGTGTTTAGCTGAGGTATTGTAGGCTTAGGCTACGCACTGCTGGGGCTTGTTCAGCCACACACCCAGTGAACACAGTCGCTCAGGCAAGACATGTCAAACAATCTCACAGCTGGCTCAATGCTGCTCGCTGCACCTCTTGTAAAGCTACATCCTCTTTCCAACCACTTATGTTTAGGAAATAAGAAGTGTGGTTTTCAAATTGGCCCTGGGGGTCTTCGACCCTCCTCTGGTCCAAGCTTCGAGTGAAGACAGCCGTGCTGTCTCCTGCAGTAGAAGACAACCTGTTCTTAGCCAGCGTGCACATCAACACATCCCTCTCTCCCAAAGCAGGACACCTCTCATAACTCTCAGTGACAGTTCATTTGGAGAGCAATACGTTTTCCCTTAATTACAGAGCAGGGCGATTAGATCTAGCAACAGAACTAAGCCTCAATTACAGCATGCCTGGATAATGTGTGGTAAGTCATATGTTATGAATTGACATGACAGACAAAAATGTGGTTCAAACTCAGGTGATTAAGTGGCTAGTTGTGTGTGTATGTGTGTGTTAGTGTGTGTGTGTGTGTGTGTGTGTGTGTGTGTGTGTGTGTGTGTGTGTGTGTGTGTGCGTGTTAGTGTGTGTGCGTATGTGTGCGTTTGTGTGTGTGTTAATGTGTGTTTAAGAAGAACAGAGAAGGCTGAGTAACTGATGCTAGTCTGTTTTTCTTTCAAATTAGACATTCCATTCAGCTTTTAAAAAACTCACAGGCTTCGTTTCATCCAAACGCTCACACACATGCAGTGGAAAACATGCATGCAGCTGAGTAATTGAGATTGGCAACCAATAACAATGGCAGCAGCGATTTCAGACTGCAGTCTGGAACTTGTCTTTGCTTTCTTTTCCTTCTGTCACTCTATCTCCTCTTACATTACATCACCGCTGCACAAACACACACACACACACACACACACACACACACACACACACACACACACACACGAGGGCCACACACATATCCAGTCTCTCATTCCTACTGTCACACACATCCAAGAACACACACAATACAAACAAACACACACACACACACACACACACACATACACACACACACACACACACACACACACATACACTTTAGCTAAGTCCTTGCACACATGCCTGTATTGTTTTCCAGGCTGGGTTTGCATGGTGGGCCCCTGCCCTTGGAAGTGGAAGTGGATTATGGATTGATCATATAAGGCAGGACAACTTCCAAAGCCTCGCCACAGCTGCATTTGGAGAACTTTCTTTCATCATTACCTTTAATCAGTCCCAGCATCGGCATAAGCCACAGGAAATACTCCTACAAACACAGCCCATGCTTTCTGTCTTCTTGTTTTCTTTCGCCTCAGTTGAGTGGCTTCAATTTCGATTTTAGCTTCACGACGCCTTGGGCTTGAAGAGTTTTCATCAGGGGTTTTATTCATTCTGTTTGCGTCAGGAAACCTCTTGGTTATTAATTTAGTGCAAAAAGACTGTCACTGTTGTACTTCAAAATCCCAGTCTAGACAGCACATATGGCGAAGGCTCGTGGAAACAGGGATCACCGCAACATCATTCAAAATAGAACTTCTGAAACACACAAACCTTCTTCATACGCACGCACAACACAACAATGCATATCGATCTTGTCACATCTCACAGAAAGCCTTGCAAAGGCCCATGGCTCCTTTTACACTAGAACCTTAACTACCTTGAGCTGGGCACAAGCATTTGTCCTTCTACACTAGAACCTTAACTACCTTGGGCTGGGCACAAGCATTTGTCCTTCTACACTAGAACCTTAACTACCTTGAGCTGGGCACAACAAGCATTTGTTTCCGGGAAAGCTGGAGATTAATGTGAAGCATGTTGGAAAGCCATGCCAGAAACGACTTTACTCTCTTTAACAATGCTGTAGCCACTCTCAGCTGTATTTCTCCTCACCTTGCTTGTGTTGGCCTACATAGGAGACGCACTGGCACATGCCCCCCTCCACCCCACCCTCCTAACTTTGTCATTATGGGGTAATTGGCACTCTGCTCACTAGTCCTTTGGGTATTGCCTTGAGTGCCGACGCTGCCATACCTCTGGTGTGAGAGAGAGAGAGAGAGAGAGAGAGAGAGAGAGAGAGAGAGAGAGAGAGAGAGAGTAAGAGAGAGAGAAAGAAAGAGAGAGCCAGCTATTACAGAAGCATGAGAGCCCTGCTCCTGACCTCTCCTCATTGTTGCTCTTAGCATGTGGGTGGTGTGAGAGCTATGACGGAGGAGAGGAGAATGGGGGGGTGAAGAGAGGAGGAGTTGGAGAGATGCTGAGTCCGAGGCCTAGCGCTCCCAGCCACGGATTCCTCGGGAGCAAGCATGTGTGTCGTGAACCAGGAAGAGACAGACTGAGGGACTGCCGGCAGATCGAGAAAAACATCAAATATGCCAGAGCGGCAGCGGCGACGACAATAAGGCATTAATCTACAGCTTTAAAACACCACATGTGCTTTGGCACTAAACTCTCCCTGACTTTTTTCCAACCGGTCTAAGTATACACCTTTAAATATCTGAAAATATGCGATGCCTTGGACTTAATAAGAGCATTTTGCACAAACATTTATACGCCACAGACAACTTTGGATCCCGAGCCAAGGAAAGCCTGCATACCATGCCATGTTCCTTCATGCAATCTCATGCATCAACAGTTTAAGCAAATTTTGTAACATACATCACTCTGTCAACTTTAAGAGTCACCAGGTAAGTATGTAGATAGTGGGTACAATACTAGTGCTATTGTGTGACACCTAAAACCAAACATGAAGTTTCCTTAAGAGTGACCATGGATGATCCCAACCTGTGGGGGTTATCACGTCACACACAGAGCTTTTTCACAGCTTTTGGCCTGTTTTCAGACCCACCTATTTCCTGCTGCTTGAGCTATGCAAAGTCTGTGTATGTACACACACCACTAATGAAGGTGTGTGTGCCGTTTCGCTCAGAGATATTTAGAGTGAGCAAACACCGGGTCTAACTCAGGGCTGCTGAAAAGCTCTCAGTCACTCAGTCACTCCTGTTCGTACCATGTGAATAACAAACTCTCCACAAAGGTGGCAGTTTGCCTCTTTCTATTTATTTCAAATTCCTCTTTTCCTTGTTCCTGCTCGTACGCAAACATGTTTCTTGTTTGGAGAGCAAAGTGTGCCGCCATGGCAACGTTTCAACCCGGGGCGTCTCCCTTTTTGCAGTGGTAATGGCCGAATTGTTTTTCTTTGCAGTTGAGAATGTAATCAGCGATGCTCTTTGTGTTGATGTCAGACATGTGGAGCGCTTCTATTTCCGGACCACAACTGTCAGCAGCAACATCATTAAGTGCCTCAGCCTGACCTGCTGAGTGATGTGTGGCCGCCATCATTAGTCCCCATCTGGGAAGCAGATAGCCCATAGAGCACGGACTGGAAGAGAGATCTTCAAAAGGACTCATGGTAGTGTGTTCCACAGCTCAGTCAGTTGAGGGGGCGATGCAATGTCATTAGTGAAGGTTTGAATGTTGAATGTGAGATTTACAGTAAATGAGATATAAAGGCATAAGGTGAGCCTGGTGAACTCAAGGCAACATACCAGTGTTTCACTGGCTCATGAGTGAGTGATGGACACAGAAAGAGAGGGAGAGAGAAGAAGAGAGGAAGAAAAAGAAAGATAGAGAGAGAGAAAGAGTGGAGCATATGAGCAGAACAAACCAGTTCCCAAACATGAAAAAAAGACTGAGAGCGGGAGAAATGCTTTCCCGCTCAGAGAAGCAGGCGCGAGTGTTGCCAGCCTAATTCGCTAAGACATTCCCCTCAAACCTTGTCTCCGCTTTGACGACCGTCATAAGCTGCGTGTAAACATCACATGGCTGCAAGTCTGCTCAGCTCTTCAATGGCCACTAATGAAGTCGTGTCTGCCACACTGACACACTCCCTTCCAGCCGCCACGGACTCCCTGAGCTGCGCTTAATTTGACCCAACTTTATCCGCATTACGGGTCCCTTTCGCACACAAAAGCTGCTTTACTGTGAAATGGAGCCTGAACCCCATGAACAGATAGTCTAGTGTGACAGTTTTGGGATGGACAAAAAAAAACTCAACTAAATGGACAAAGGATAAAAATGACCTGTTAGCTGACCCTCGAGGCAGGGTGACAGCTTGCTTTAAACTCTACCCTCTGGAGGTGCTTCATCCAGCTAGACCAGAACCACTTTCCAGATCCTGTGTTTGGAATGACTCCACCTGGTTTCCAGCTTAGGTGCCTGGAGGTAAATACCCGCTGGCACAGACTGAGAAAACTAAGGGGTGATTTTTCCACCCTTTTTCCAATAATGACGTCATTTTCCCATCACTTATGCTTAGGAGATACTTCTTAGTTTTTATACTGTTTATTTTGGTATTTTTATGTGCAGCTTTTGCAAGGTCATCATGTTCATGCACAGGAAACGTAGGCTGTGAAAAATTTCTTCTTTCTGATGATTCCTAAATATTCATTGCATGATATAATTATTACTTCATTGACTAAGCCACTACAATAAATCAGCTGTAGCCTAAGAAGAATAAAGCCAAACTATATATGCCCCCTGGCCTAATTGCACTGGAAGTAAACTGTAGAAATGTGCAACTGAGGAGGTTGTCAGTCGGTTAGTCAGACTCTGTTCCCATGTAAGCAGCTCTTTAATATACATTGCATTGTTGCACAATTTGTGAAGATGATTATAGGTTTACTCTAATCTGTTGAGGAGTGTTCTTTTTCTGGGTCCTTCTAGAATTATATGCGAACGATCTATAGTTTCAGTGTTCATGTGAAACATTTCGGAGGGTAATTGTCGCAACGTTCTAATCACATATTTGTGACCGTACTCCTCAACAGGCTAAGGAGTGTTAATTACTTTGCTTTTCCAAGTAATCGCATAGCTCTGAGTTTACAACTCTGCTCGAATTAGTGTCAACTCTAATAAAACTACTCAATGAGAAATGTCATCAGCTAACAGTGCCTTATGGGCAACAGTGCATGTCTTTTCAACATCAAAATGCATGGATGCAAAACAATGGTCTCCAGTAATTACTTCCCCTTTCTCCAGCTGCTTCACAACCTTGTTATGACAACCTTGTTATGTGTGCAAAATATGCCATGCTTAAAAAAAAGACAAAAAAAACAGCCTTCCCGTTGGCACCGTTGGTGAAAAAGAGAGCAAATTTGATCAGTCAGTAACCTGAAATAAAAGCCCTTTACGATGTGTGATGACATTTAGCCCAGTGCATTCCAGCTCCATTCCACGCGTGTGTTTCAGCCTGTAAACGCTGAGCCTGAAGCAGCCGTCCCCACAGGAGTAAACAGTGACCCTGAACTTTGTCTGGGAGGTCAGAAACAGCACAGACGAGCCACATGGGCCAAACATATGCTGATGTTAGCGAGGCAAAACATAAACATTCAGCTCTCTGCTCTGGTGCCAAATCCACAGGTCATTCCCAAAACATAGACCCTCTCTCCCACTCCCCATCCCCTCCCCCTGCCCTACACACGCAAGCCACAGCATGAAGTTATCTGGACAAGGTGATCCAGAGTGGCCTTTCCAAATAAAGAACAAGTCCTGGTATATAGACCCTTTCAACAATAAAAACAAAAACAATGCTTGAACGTTCTATTTGGTTCCCAATCTACTTCCTCTGCATTAAGATATCATATGGAATGTTGAAACGGAAGCCTTGTGGGGCCAACTATGATGCTGATAATGGAACTCTCTTGAGAGGGAAGAAGAAGCCGTTCAGTGCAGAAGTGATACCTGCATTAGGCGACTCAGCATGATATGGCCAGGGCTTAGAGAGGGCCTCAGGGCTGGGCAGGACTCGGTCCCCTACAGAGAGGAAGATCTGAGATGAGAGGATTCCTCAAACAGCACAAGGAAAAGCGCAGTCTTGACCCCTGGGATGCCTGGGTCACTAGGGTCACGACCACCCCCCCGGAGGCAGGGATTCTTACACACATGCACACACAAACACACGTGTACATGCACATAGAAACATACACAGACACACACACACACACACACACACAGACACACACAAACACCAGTCCAGACGAGTGGGTTTGAGTCACAACACAACTGAAATGTTCCAGTGGTCCCATGCTCCAGGTCCCAGAATGTTCCAGTGCTTTCTCCGTGACAATGCAAAATCCAGTCGAAAGTTTTCCCTTAACCCCTCCGTGACATGGAAGAATTTCCCAGCCCCGTACCGGTGCAAAAGGTCAGGAGCATTTGATGGTTGAATGAGTACAGTTTCCCCCGGCAGGCTCCATTGCTTTCGTATGTCAGCCTCCTTTAACGAGAGTGGTGCACATTACAACAAGAAAACAGTCTTTTGAAGTTGGCTAAGCTGTTGCATGTTTCTACACCGTTCACAGTCGTTTTAAATCAGAAGCTCCCCTTTGCTGACGGCATAGGCTATTACCCACACATGATGTGAGGTTGAGAGGAAGGGAGGGGGGGGGGATAAAGGAATGTCTGCGATTTTGGGGTTGTGATGAATCTGTGATGTTTCTCCCCCTCCCAGGCCTGTTTAATCTAGGACACTCTGCTCCTGGCCTGCCCTGAACCCCCTTTGAGCATATGTGTGTGTGTGTGTGTGTGTGTGTGTGTGTGTGTGTGTGTGCAGGAGCAGGTCCTGACGCAGAAGGAGAGAAAAAATGACGCAGAGAGTGAAAGAGAGAGAGAAAACATTTTGTTCCTGTGAAAGGATAATACACCTAATAATGGCAGCTGTCCATGGTACACTCTACAAAAGGACTCTGCTTGATCCTTGATCCCATTTAGCTATGATGGTTAGATTAGGAACATTAATGGTTTCAGCACTACAATGAAGGCACACACACCTGTACAGTACAGCATACTGCAGCAGTTTCACATGGTTTTATCCTCAAGCCTTAGAGAGAGAGAGAGAGAGAGAGAGAGAGAGAGAGGTTTTGAGAGAGAGGGAGAGAGAGAGAGAGAGAGAGAGAGAGAGAGAGAGAGAGAGAGAGAGAGAGAGAGAGGTTTTGCCGTGTAAAGGTTTGCAGGATCATGGGTAACTCTTGGATTATTTTATTTTATGTACAGGGACCCTTTTTGTGACAGGATTTGATAGTGATTGTGACAGTGCTTTTTCTATGATCTATGTATCTAGTTGTGCCACCAGAAGACTTGCAAATGTAACCCTTTTATACTGTCTGAAAACAGGAAGTGGTTTTCATTCAACTTCCTGTGAGCGTACACATCTATCACACTTGGCAGCATCAAGCTATTGGCTTTTCCTGTCCAAGTCAACGGTAGACCTAGTGCTGCATAAATGTTTAACTCCATTTGGCACAGGTTTCCCAAGAGAGCATCACTTGAATAACTAGCTCCTTTATTGATTTCTATACACAGTGTAGGAATGACTCTCTCCGCTAACGCTTTCTAGAATCTAGCCAACTGGGCAGCACTTCCAGATCATGATGGGAACATCATCTCATCTCCTTGGGATCAAAACAAAGTATTTTCCTTACAATCTGAGCACTCCAAGCCACAGGCTATCAAACACAATCTCACTATTAGACCATTTAAGCTGCTGATGATTCTGTTTGATGAACAATTAGCCAGCTAGGTCATCTTCCCAGACAAACCGTGGAGCCAGCATCGAGTTCAAAGCGAAAGCTCTCAGCGAAACGGCTGAAAACAGTCTTCGGTTCAGGCTCAGTGATAGATAGGGCATCCCTCCAGCCATCTCCCCGTTGTCACCAAGGCCAAGCAGACTTCTAATCTTCTGTTGCACTTGGCCGGGGAAAAGATGAAGTGCTAAGCCCTTAATGGAGCGTCTCGGTGTTTTCTCAGACAAACCGCCTCCAAAGCAAACGCCTCTCTTCCTGAAGAGCAATCTGCATACTGACTGACGATTGCGTCAGAGAAGAACCGCTGTCTTTCTGGAACATTCTTGTTGTGCTGGCCCCCTTTTGTGGTATTAATAGCATGCTAATGCGTGATGGTCGGCTAAGGTGACCATGTCCCTGTGTGTTTTCTTCATGGTGTCAGAGGGTGGGGAACGACGTCAAAAGGGCACAAAATTCCAAAACTGGAAGACAATCTTCACTCTTTCTTTCGCTCTCTCTTCCAACCCCAACACACACACACACACACACACACACACACACACACACACACACACACACACACACGCCCTAGTTTAATATTCTCCCTCAGGGGACCTCCTCCAGACCCCACTGACACACTAGGCTATATCAGACACACACACACACACACACACACACACACACACACACACACACACACACTAGGCTATATCATATCCGTGTGATGCCCACCACCACCCTTGTCCAGAGTAAAATATGATACTGAAGGCTCACCTGTCACCTGAAACACCAGGAACAGTACATCACACCTCTACCTATTGTTCTGTTCTGCTTTGCTTTCTGACTGTCTGCAGTCCCATAATAGCAACTCACCCTCCTCAAGGGAATTTAAAAGGGGTTAATGGAACAAGGGTGGATCATGTTTAAAATAAAATAGTTACATGAAGCTAATCTTTTCATCTGATGCTATAATATCAAAGGAATTTGTGTTGTAATATTTTACATGTTTACACTGGACTCTACAGCAATCAATGATATGGTCTACCACATGCAGTTATCTCTCCTTCTCCACGATCATGTGACTTACTCATATGATGTCCAAGGCATCCACAATAAATCAATTCACTTTCAAGTCAAATAAGGACGGCTTAACTGCAACTCAACAATGTGCAGAATGTGTCTCCGTGAGCCCTGTGGCACTGGGGCCTCTGCTCTGCCTATAGGACTGCATTACGCAAGTGGCACACAGTCTGGTGGAACTGCAAGTGCTGATGGAGGACAGGAGCTAGTGGGAGATACTGAGAGATGGAAAAAGATGCACAGACATGCGGAGATGGAAGCTCTGCTGAATGTCCACAGACTGGGACCTGAAAAGCTAAAAAAAAACAGATTGAGGTAGAGGAGAGGAGAGGGGAGCGAGGGAGAGGTAGGTGGAGGGGTGGGACTTGAAGACCTTTTTCCTCTCCAGCATCACTCGCTCTCTCTCTTGCTCTCTCTCTCTCTCTCTCTCTGCCTGGGCTCAGCCTTTGACCCCCTTCCGGTGGAGAGCATCTGGAGTGGGAAGCTGTCGTAAACAAATGGTTGCAAGACTAATCACCACACACACACACACACACACACACACACACACACACACACACACACACACACACACACACACACACACACACACACACACACACCACCCTAAGTGGCTGAGCTGTGGCCCCCTTGCCCTGTGAGGGAGGGGCTGCTCTATGTGTCAGACACATATGCTCCAACAGGTTTACCGGGGGCTTTTCAACATGCGTGAGCCAAACAGCATGGCTCGTTGCTGCTGAAAGATTAGCTAGAGGAAATCAGTGAGAGATCTCCAGGCCAGCTGAGTGAAATGTGATGAAAGTTTCTCGGCACATGCCCGCAAAGGAGATGTAAAGAAAAGCTTCAAACTGGTGAATTGATGGTGGGAAATCCTGGTGCTTTTGTGTGAGTCATATGGAATGTTTATATTCTCGTGTGGAGACATATGCCTCCCATCTGCGCTCAGCTGAGACTGTGCGCTGGAGGTGTCTGCACACGCACAGGGGTCTATGCAGGGGCATCGGGCCAGAGAGTGGGGAATGACAACTATTGTGCAGGGAGGCAAGCACACCTTTACAAACACACACACACACACACACACACACACACACACACACACACACACACTTTAGACACTGTTGAATTCCCACATGCCTCCTGTAGACTTGTCATTCTCTCTCAAATGTACAATCTAGTGAGCAAACTCACACTCAGCTGCAGCTGTGAACAGATAAGCTATCATAAACACACAGAATAGCTATGATGTGTGTGAATGTGTGTGTGTGTGTGTGTGTGTGTGTGTGTGTGTGTGTGTGTGTGTGTGTGTGTGTGTGTGTGTGTGTGTTTCTGACCGACCCACCTGAAACCTCTTCCACCCGCTCTTTTCTGGCTATAACAAAACCCCCTTCACTCCTTCCGTGGCGAATGTATGACAACCACCGCGACCACCACAGACACACGGTCCCCCGTCCTGACGCAGAGCCCCCGGCGCTCTAACCAGGACCTCATATTTACAGAGCCGGGAAGAGGCGGAATCAGCCTCCCTTTAAATATTTAGAATAAAAGGGCATAAGGACCATAGTCCATAGTTATGTGTGCGCAATGTGTGGATGCATGGAGCCCGGAGTGCTGTGAGCACTGTGAGCGCTGTGAGTGCCTGTGAGCGCTGTGAGCACTGTGAGCGCTGTGAGCACTGTGAGTGCCTGTGAGCACTGTGAGTGCCTGTGAGTGCTGTGAGTGCCTGTGAGCGCTGTGAGTGCTGTGAGCGCTGTGAGTGCCTGTGAGCGCTGTGAGTGCTGTGAGTGCCTGTGAGCGCTGTGAGTGCCTGTGAGCGCTGTGAGTGCCTGTGAGTGCTGTGAGTGCCTGTGAGCGCTGTGAGTGCTGTGAGTGCCTGTGAGCGCTGTGAGTGCCTGTGAGCGCTGTGAGTGCTGTGAGTGCCTGTGAGCGCTGTGAGTGCCTGTGAGTGCTGTGAGTGCCTGTGACCGTTGTGAGTGCTGTGAGCGCTGTGAGTGCCTGTGAGCGCTGTGAGTGCTGTGAGCACTGTGAGTGCCTGTGGAGGCCCCTGCTAGCGACGGGGTTTTTTTACGGCTGTTTTTGATCCGTGCAGCTGGGCAGCGGAGCGTTTTCCCCTGCAGCTGTATTAATTGCTTGTTAACGGGAGATGAAAGGCCAGGAGCAGAGCGGGGCCAAACCACACACATATGTGTGTGTGCCGCCGTACGATCACTCACACACACACACGCGCATCGCGACGCGACGACGCCATTATGCACACACACCTGCCTGCCACACACACACATGCACACACACACACACACACACACACACACACACACACACACACACACACACACACACACACACACACACACACACACACACACACACACACACACACACACACACACACACACACACACACACACACACGCACGCATACAGAGAGAAACACATAGAGTATACATTTGTGCAGAAATCCACAGCTGTAATTACTGTTTAGTAAAACTAGTTGCAGATGGCGCTCTTCAACAAATCACGGTCAAACTGTTGTCAGCTTTTAAATACAGCCTTATTTATCAGGTCTGTCATCTTATCATTGATCAAGATTAATGGAGTTTATATACTGGGCATGAACTTGACCTCAAATCCAGTGTTTGTCAGAGCTTGGCTGCCATGTTTTGGGCTACGTGTGTGTGTGAATGTGTGCGTGTGTGTGTGTGTGTGTGTGTGTGTGTGTGTGTGTGTGTGTGTGTGGGCGTGGAGAGTGGGTGTGACTGTGGCTGTGTGAATGGGTTCAGGCATCCAAAAATACTTCAGAGAAGAGCACGGAAAGCTACTGCGGTGCATGGTGTGTGGCGGGTGTGTTTGCGGAGGGAAAGGCAAAGACCTAGACTGGATGTATGTGTTTTAAAAGACTGGAGTGTGTGTGTGTGTGTGTGTGTGTGTGTGTGTGTGTGTGTGTGTGTGTGTGTGTGTGTGTGTGTGTGTGTGTGTGTGTGTGTGAGAGAGAGAGGGGGTGGTGCAGTGGGAGAGAGTCCACTGAGCCTTGAGTGAATTCATGCCTCACCAGGTATGACCACTTCCCTGCCTAAAGTGCAACACAAGGAATTTACAACCTGTCTGAGTGGACATACATTCAGACACACACACACACACACACACACACACACACACACACACACACACACACACTCACTCACACACACACACCAAGGTTTCTGCTCACTGGTCCTGGCTAAATGTATTGCATAATGCATTTAATTACCTATACTAGAATATTTTGTTTTACCACATGTTTTACCTTCCAAAACGTTGTGCAATATTATTAAACTGGACCATAAAACACAGATCAACAGTTCAGCAGTGTTATGCTATATTTCAAACCGTTTCAAACCCAGTCAATACACACAGCCCACTCAAAGGAAATATTGACAAAGTCCTATTAATATACTTATACAGCCCTTTTGACAGAGACACTATAACCACAAAGTTGACCATAATGACGTTAGAAGACACATAATTGACAAAGGTGCCTAGAGGATTGCAGTAATGTCCTGTGCACATCTGTATTGATTACTTCTGAGTATTTGTGGCCGGGTGGGCGCTTCTGAAAGACAGAGAATTCATAGGAATGCTTCTGTTGTCATGGAGGCAAAGAGGCCTGATCTTTTGACTGCAAGACGGATTAAACGTTTATGCTCTGGCAACTCTGGAGGAGCCTTGCTCTCTCTCTCTCTCCTAATGCTGTCCTTTCTCTCTACCATAAGGAACCTGGTATTTGACTGGGGCGCTGCTAGTGAAATGATGGAATTAAGAATTTTGTTTATTCAGGATGAAAATGTACATGTCGGGATAATCTGGTCACATACACGCGCATGCGCATACACACACACACACACACGCTGATTTATATCAACCTACAGTACAAAACGAAAAGTTGAAATGCCATTCTTTGAAATGATGTGCTTTTCATGAAGTTCCTTTTCATAAAGTGTAACATCATGTCAATGATTTTCAGAACTTGCATGATGAACACCACAAAAATAGTGTTCACTTTTCTCGTGCTGAGAGCACCATGATTTGTGGCTTTCAGGTTTTCACTGTCCCGGTGGGACAAGAGATTAAGTGTGTAAGCATGTCTGTGCTGTGTAGTGCACTTTCCTCCCATTTCTAGGCAGCATGCTTGCACCATTTCAAGGAGTTGTCCGTTATCTGCTTGCGTGTAAGTGACTGTTGAGTGTTGCTCAACTCTCATCTTCTGAAGGGGGTTGTCCTCAATGTAATGTTTAGCTACACACACACACACACACACACAAAACTTCTCCATCTATCATTATAAACCCCTTGAAAGGATGACAGACATAAACGAATACCCAGGTCACACACACACACACACACACACACACACACACACACACACACACACAAAACCCTCACACACATATACTTCAAGGGCACACACATCCTCACAAACCTCAACGTGGCCCGAAAACGAGCCAAGTTAAACTGGTGTGCCCTAACCACAGAAACTTCAGCCATCAATTTAGATGACACACTTAACCCATGCTCCTGTATACAGCTGCACACACACACACACACACACACAGGTGCACACACACACACACACACACACACACACACACACATAACTTACGTCACCAAGCCCCACCACACAAACACAAACAGACAAGCATACACTCAAGCCCACAGACCCAAACAAACCGCATGGCTTCAGTCAAAAACCCACTTGCACATGCACACACACACACACACGCGCACGCACGCACGCACGCACGCACGCACACACACACACACACACACACACACACACACACACACACACACACACACACACACACACACATACACACACACACACACACACACACACACACACACACACACACACACACACACACACACACACACACACACATACACACACACACACACACACTGAGCTGTCACAGAGGGATGCTTCACAGATGGAACTCGATGACAAGAGGCTAAAGAGGGGGACCAGACACACTTAAACAACAACTCTCCTTTCATTTTCATCCCTCTCTCTCTCTCTCTCTCTCTCTCTCTCTCTCTCTCTCTCTCTCTCTCTCTCTCTTCCCCGCTCCTGTCTTCCCTTCCCTTCTCCTGGGTTCCAACCCTACACATCCTCCCAGGAGACTCTCCTGCTTAGACCCTCTCTCCACAAAACCACAGCCTGTCTATGCTAGATGTACAGAACTCAATGTTCTACCGAAATCCCTCTAGAATGTTCCGGGTGCCACTGGGGCAATGGTTTTTATTTTCACATCAAAGGACCCGTTTGTTTCAAGTCATGATAAATAATCAATGTTGACACAGTCTTTTAAGGAAATGACTTGCAAAATAAAACAGGTCTTACTGTGTCAGAAAGTATTCTGACAGGCCTGACACACCACCGCACCGCCAAATATGCACATATCTCCCTATTGGAGCAACTTGAACCAAAGTTTGAAGAATTCCAAAGTCACGAGACAACTGTTGAGCTAACAACAGGCTAACAGGCGATCACGCAGGGCTACTGCACAACTTGAACCATCCCAGGGTGATGTGGCCGGGGCTGCAGAGGAAACAGGGGCAGAGTTTCCCATGTGAGGGCCGTTATCTAGCGCGAGGCCAACTTCCATCCTATGTGCGGGTCACACTCTTATCTGCATCCTCTCTTCTGCAGAGGTCTGGTGTCGACCTCACAGGGCCGTCAGGGAGCAGCGCGCGGGTCAGACAGGGCGACCAGACAGTCGCCTGTCACGTCTCTCCTTTGTCAAAAGGCACATGCTTGAGCGCGCACGTACTGTACATGCAGAGCGAACGCTACGTGCAAACAGACATACAGACATCTGCCGAAAGCAGAACAACAAACACAAATATGTATAAGTGAGCATGGCTTCACCAGACAATTGGATACCACTACAAAACAAACACACACCCACACACACACACACACACACACGCACACTGATTCAGTTTCATTATTATCTGGGTCCAATAGAAAATTCCCTATCCCAGCAGACCTTATGGTTATCTTAATATAACAAGTCACAAGTCAGGCATGGGCTATGCCGGATCCTAAGGTTATGCAAACATCATGCACCGTGACTGGCACACACACACACAAACACACATACAGAGAGAGAGAGTGTGTGTGTGTGTGTGGTGGTCACTCTAATGCACATTCCGGTTGCTGCAGATAAGGGGAGAGAGGACAGACGAAGTGGTCAGGTATCAAAGGCCTGACGTGGCGTCCATCTCCAGAGTGGCGTCACCACAGGCAGCAGGGCGTGACCTGCAACAACTCCACACTTCCTCTCACACAATCTCTCTCTCTCTTTCTTTCTATCTCTCTCTCTTTCTCTCTCCCTTTCTCTCTATCTCTCACACACACACACACACACACACACACACACACCGCACGCACACACACACACACACACACACACTGCACACACTAGTTCCTTATGAAACTAGCTGCTGGGATTCTACATAGGAGGTGCACACAGACAAACATCTCTGTACTGACTGCCACATGCCAACATGACACATTCTAAAACACATTCCATGAAGCTGAGCGGAAATGCTGTGTCTGGTCTCTGTGTTGCAGTATAGCTATGCTAAGGTATCAGTGTGATCAATGAGAAGACAGAGAAGACACCCATAAACACCCATAAACATGTCTGTTAAACATGCAGTGGAAAGACCAACATCCATGGCAAAATACCAATGAACCAAAGAGATCTCAGTCAGCAAAAGATCCACAACATCTCTATAACACTGGATAAACACAAGCAGTCAGCATACATCCGTCCATCTACCTTGAAGACAATGCAGTGACTGAGACTCAGGCCATCTGCTAATGGCCTGCCACTCTCAGCGGTGACCTCACGGCATGGGCAGACCGTCTGTCTGGTGTCATCCGCGGCACCATGCCACCATGTCTGACACTTTACACATACCTCAGACAATCCGCTATCAGAGTATATAGGGTATAAGGAGCAGATAGGATCTGAGGTATTTAAAGTATTCGGAGCACTCGAACATGACATGCATTCTCACTAACACATCATCTTTTGTTTCCCTGAACAAGTGTAGCAAGCTTTAAGTGGGAGTGTCTGGCTTTGATCAGGGAGCATGGGGGCAAGCATGAGGAAAGCATGGACGTGAAAATACACTTACAGTATTCAAAGATAATCTACTTCTATCTGATTCAGAATATGGTGGTGGCGCTATGCACCTGGGAGAACAGGTGTGTTTATCGACATGACAATGACTGCAACTAAACCAAATGGTGTTGTATGGAGTTGCTAAACCGGTAGGCCCATCAATGTGTCCGAGCAGCCATGTAAAATGATTTATATGTTTATTAGTAAATATATAAACTGACACATTCACAACATATCGCCTAAATTTAGTGCAAATGAATATGAGGGAAGTATATAGGCTAGACAAGTTTATCTTTTGATTTTAGACTTGTGCTTTTTACATAGTAAGTCCCACTTAATTGCCATGTTCCTTAGTGAAACCAAACAGAACTGTCTTGCACCGAGAGAACTCTGACGTCTGAGGTGTGGATTTCAGTTCCTCAAAAGAAAGAATGAGACTTGCAGTGCACATCAACGCATGGCGATGTGTCAGTTATTTCCTCACTTGAAATAAACATGTCATCCCTCCCTCGAGCGCTCTCTGTCTGTTTATCGCGGTGCGCAACCATCTCTTTCCGACAGTATTCGCGTTCTGCCTCTGAAACCAGTTGTTGCCGTTCTAGTGAGCACAAGTGCCCTTCGCTCTTATATTCCTGGCCGTTTTCTTGTCTGTTTAACAACTGTTATAATGCTGTTAAATAGTAATATGTATTAAAAACATTCAACGTATGACCAAAAGACAACTGCCTCAATTACAGAAAAGCATACTCACAAGATATGAAATCTGCCTGTCGAAAAAAACCGAATCTCCCATGGCTCTGAAGAGGTATCCACATAGAACTCCCAGAAAATTAGCACGGAAACGTACAGAATCAAAATAACCAAGTCCCCAGAGGACGTAATGGAACGTGCAAGGATTTCAGCGCTGTTTCTTCTCTCATTAATAAGGAGGTGGAACGGAGGAATCCAAGCGACTAGGATCGGTTATGATAAAAACAACTGCCTCTCACTGGGTTAAAAGTTTGTCACGATCGAGCATAAGCAGAGGCTGCAACTGATCCATTGTTGCTGTCAAAATCGGATACAATTTACAACTGCTACATGGTACGTGCGCGCGTTCATTCGCTCTGCGTTGTACAAGGATAAACTGCCTAAGTGCTTAAAGGAGCGATGCTGAGTATCCAAAGTCAGAGAGCGAGAGAGAGAGAGAGAGAGAGAGAGGCGGGGCGCAGTTCGCATAGTAGAGAGAGAAGTTTGACTTAGACTCTAAAGACATAACTGCAGGGATGAAAAAAGGAACAAGTTACATATTAGAGACGATAATAAAATAAAGGTATTTGACAGAAGCCTACAATTACATACTAATAAGAACCAGTAGTATTTATCGGAGCAACTGGTATGTCCAGCACACCGATCTCCACTGGAAGCAGCTTGCGCATCAGCCGTCATACTGTAATTTGGATAGACCCAGCGCATCAGATAACATTAAGATAACGTGCCCTTTTTGACCATAACCTAGAATTTGGTCACGAAGATCTAGCCATGAAAATACTGAAAAGATTTGTTCAAAGACCAATTGCAGCTAAAAAACCTTCCCCATTGCAACTATGGATTCCTCTCAGTTAAATGGAATTTATGGAATTTAAAAGTCCAGCCCATTGAAAGACAGTCAATAGGAGCTTTGACTCAAACTAATTCCCCTATGTAAGAACTAATTGCCTTTTATTCTATGCTTGATGACTGCAATGCATGTCAAATGCAGACAGTCTCTGCCTTATCAGCAGAATATATAAATCTGCTGACTACATAAGCATTACAGCAATGTTTGTGTGCCAAATTGTACTTCAGCATCTGAATAGCGTTTAACCGTACAGAGGAGAGAGGGAAAGAAATAGAGATCTTTGTTAAGGTTTCCCTGAGGTTGTTTACAGCAGGAAATCCACATTCATATTTCCACAAGTTAACTAAAAGCAGTCCCTAATCATTTGTCATTTTTTCACCACATGGGTGAAGGGACTCTCTCTCTCTCTCTCTGGACATAGAACTTCAAAACACTTTTCAGGATATAGTTTAGAAATCCCACAAATACATTCTCTTGTGACTTTATGGTGTAAGGTTCTTCCCTTCGCTGGGAATATTCCAGGTTTTTTGTAAACTTTAAACGAGATTCAGTCTGTCTCGGCCAGGTGTTTTGGAGGCAGGTCATACCCAGCATTTCTGGCTGCGGGTGTTATCACTACTGCAGTGCTTAGTTTGCTCTTTTCATAGCTAATAAACATGAGAATTTGTCAAAGAAACATTTTTTCAGAAGAAAAGCATGCATCCATTTACACTATTTACCCTATTTAGTTGGCTAATCTTCTACAAACTACAAACCCACCAAATAATGCAAATGGAGCGGCTCTTTTCTCTCTAGTTTGAAGATAACATGAAATGACCTGGATATATTCTACTGTAAAGTGTGGATTTTGAAGTGAAAATTGCAGCACACTGGTGATAAGTGCTGTAAATCACACTGTTTATCTCAGAAGCATTCCACACAAGCATGACATATGGAACACGTTGACAAGTCATATTGTGTGAAATAAACAACTTCCAAAGCTTCCACATACCATGTACTGAGGCATTCATAGAGACACACAACCACCCAAAGAAACTGTGAAGTTCATTTCAGGAGAGGCAGTGTGACTGGAAGGTGGAGGCTGTCTCCTAAAATGGAATGTGGATGAGAGTGAAGATCTCGTCACATCGGAGGAGGAGTTCCCCTCTGTGTCTTTTTGTGTGCGTGAGTGTGTGTGTGTGAGAGAGAGAGAGGGGGAGAGAGACTGGGGGGAAGCAAACTTTCCACGGCTCCAGCTGTGCTGCATCACACAAGCTGGAGTCGCCTGCATGAGCAGCTTCCACCCTCCTCCCCATGAGCTCACACACAAACACACACACACACACACACACACACACACATAACACACATTAACTTTTTAATAACTTTCATACATACACATCCACAATCACATGCAGTCAAATACATTCACAAACACGCTGACAACAAAAGCTCAGAGTTCCATCTAAAACTAAAACAGGCATCCGGAAAAGTAAACCCAACGTGTTTATTTTTCCTACACTTAAGGCAAACATTAAAATATCAGCATGAGGCTTCCATTGCTGGCTACCACCTTACCCAATGCTGGCCCAATTCACACATTCTTTTTGGGGGCATATGTCATTTTTCACCCAGCCAAAATTACCTTTTGACCGGACGCACTAGAGGTCACAAAGCATCTGAAATGAGCCATAAAAAAAGGCAGACGTAATCTCTCCCAAGGAGGCCACGGCAGCAGCTGGGTGTCGTAATCTCTCATGGTTGACCCTGTGTGTGTGTGTGGGGGGTTAGCGAGCCCCACTTTTCCCAGCTCCGCTCCACACAGGCAGCGGCCAAGGGCCCCGCTAGGGCTGCCAGACCACCTGCTGAGAGCCCCCAAACACACTCTCTTTCCCGCTCTCCAGCATCCACGGGCACAGTGCGTCCCCTGCCTCTGCTCCCGTACGGACGAGAACTTAACACATTCCGCCCCATCGTTGGCCACAACAGCTCCACTGCACATTCTTGTGTCTTCAGTGCTGTGTGCGTGTCTAGTGAATGGCTGTGTGACGTCTTGCATTGTGCACTAGATGTGCTTGCTTCTGTCTCTAATGAAGTAGCATGACCTCTGTGGTTTTCAGTCACTAATGAGAGCAGCATGAGCTCGATCCTATGAGTCTACTGTTTACTCTGACAGTACATCCTGTAGCGTTTGCTACTGCATTCAGTGGTGCAGGCTAAAGAGCGCTGTGTGCTGTTCAGGCGTGCACTGTGCTGATGTTGCGGTGTCACTGCATGGTTTACTGTGAGACCAGGCAGTTCCTGACAGCTTTCACAAACAGCAGCTCGAGCCACATCCTGTGGTTCTGAACGAGGTAAACAAATAATGTCTCTACCTTGTTTAGCAGGTTGACTGTACTGGCGATGGGGCATGAGAATAAAAACATCACGGTCTTAACTTTCCCTACATCAGGGATCTGGCACTGTGTACTATACAAAAATATTGGCTTATGGTTGACAACAGACTAATTGTGGATCTGAAATGTGCTTGTTAATGTGTAACTCTCTCCATACCATACATAAACCTCAATTCAGAATGCAGTTCAGGAACAACCCACCGCCCAAAGGGAGCGTGAAGAAATGTTAATTCCAACGGGCCAACGTATTACAAAACACAAACATGAGTTTGCATTAGCTTTAACTATAGGTTGCCTACAATATAACAGTGTTTCCCATACATTGACTTATTTGTGGTGGCCCACCACAATATCAACATTGACCACCACACAATGATTTTCCAGATTGTACTAAATTGTGCTTAAATCTGGTTAGCATCATAACCACGCTGTGCTAATTTGTTAAAAACTGTTGTATTCAAGTTAATTTTGCAAACCAACCACCACAAATGTTATTCAATTCTGTGGGAAACACTGTGTAAGTTTTTATCTTTTTCCCCATCATATTTGCGCAAAGAAATCTTCCTGTTTTCACTCACCAATGAAGACATTTTCGGGTGTTTTCTTCTAGGTATCGCAATGTTGTTGTAATGGGTTGCTGTTGTTTTGAACATGTTTGTTTTTTACCGGTTCCTTGCAGCACCGCGATTCATGCGAGTGAATGAGCCCCTGAGCTGCTACACCATACACAGTGGAGCAGTAAACATGTCTCTCTTTGGTTAGCACGTTGGTTTGCTCTACATTTCAGCTTGGGAAAAAAGTGAAGTTAGGCCAAGTGTCACTTTTGTAGGCCGCAGAACCACGTGTCTATGAGATTTAGTAATCTTCGTTTTCTCAGAAATAGATTATGACTCATGATGGTAAGACTGATGAGTGGATTCATTCTTTGCCTTTCCCTTTGCAATCCATGTGATAGTCAGGAGTTTAATGTTGCAACTGCATCTGAACATCCATACATATAAACATAACATACATACATACATACATAAATACATACATACGATACATCATACAACAATATACATACGATGCATCATAAGCCTACAACTTAACTAAGCTTGTAGAAATTCTGTGCTGTGTGGTGCGCTGCTCCAGCAAACTTATCTATCAATCTGTGATGCATTATTATAGCAAAGTGATGTTAGAGGGAGGGCTGGGGAGGTTACTGTAGCCTACTTCAAAATGCTACACATATCCATATATGAGAAACATGCTCAAGGTCAAGACTGAATGGGTCTCCTGTTGAGGTTAAACATAGTCTGTGTACAATCTGATGATGATTTCTGCAAAGAACTGTCTTCATTACCCAAAAACTAGAATTTTATACAGCATCAATTTTGACTATGAGTTCGCTGGCTAGTGGCTTAGATTTATAGATTATTTATATATATATATTTATAACTTAGATTATTTCTATTCTATTTCAATTATTTCGCATCTACAATTTCTTCTTACAGAGCTGCTGTCATTTTCCATGTGAGCCATGATATTTCCACTTAAAGCATCTCCAGTTTACAAAAAAGAGATATCTCGGGGAGAGCATGACCTGAGACACACAAAGTGTCCTGCGTATGCCAACATTCTGTTTCAGGGCAAAGCTGCAGTCATATGATGACTGATGAGTTGTGAGGTAGTAAGTCACATTTGTATCCTCTATGGAAAAAAGTACGGTAAAAGCTGAACTCGTTGAACTCAGTGTAAAGTAAAAAGGCTGTTTAAAAACAACTCAGTGTTTAAGTATGGGAGGGAGGGTACCCCCGTTTAAATGTATACATTTTGAGGTTAAGAAGGAAGACGATGAGAAAGGGAGACAGGCAGAGGCGGACAGAGTACACAGCTTCATTACTTGAGTAAAAGTACAGATCCCCTTTGCTAAATTTTATTCAAGTACAAGTAAAAGTACAACAGTCAAATGTCTACTTAAGTAAAAGTACTGAAGTACTTTTTTTTAAGTACTTGAGTATCAAGAGTACAAGAGTAGCCTACATTTTCTAAATATTGCATTACTACTGCCACAGTGCTCACATTTATGTACAGAAACGTCCTACATGGAGTTATGAAAAATGTTGATGTTAATACCTTGGAGAATGTAAAAGGTATTGAATCAAGTCATTTTCATCTTTTTACCATGTTGCCAGGGATGGGCAGTATTTCTAATACATGTATTTAAAATACGTATTTCAAATACAAAATACTATTTTGTAATTGAAACACTTGAAGCGAAAACTATCATTAACTTGTTCAGAAAATTGAAATAGTCTGGCGAGGTGGGGCCTCAGGTTCCCGGGATGGACCTTCATCCATTGTTTCGTCTATGGCTTCGTCTCTTATCTAAATCTGACCATGGAGTTGACTTTGGTGGAAAGCTGAAGGTGATTGCTGATAGGCTGTCTCAATCAGTGGCGCCTGCACAATCCAATCACGTTTGAGAGGGAAACAACAAATTGAGGGTTTCCGAGATTTTTCTTTTTTCCTTTTTTTTAGATGTAGTAACGGGTACTCATGGTTATGGATAGAAATGTAGTGGAGTAAAGAGTACAATATTTGCCTCTCAAATGTACTTGAGTAAAGTCATGAGTACTCCCCAAAAAAAATGATACTCGAGTAAAGTACAGATCCCTCAAAATTGTACTCAAGTACTGTACTCAAGTAAATGTACTCCGTTACTGTCCGGCTCTGGAGACAGGGTAGGGCCAGAATGAAGGGAAGGGGAGCGAACGAGAGGAGCGAGAGATGGTTAAAAGTTTACGGCTGAAAGAGTGAAGGCCAGGCGTGATCTCAGCTCAGCGGAATGTACTCTGAGCCCCTTCACAGAGTAATACATGCTCACATCCAAACACACACACACACACACACACACACACACACACACACACACACACACACATACAGACAAATACACGCACACATTCAGCCCAGCCAAGACAAAAGACACATTTACGCACCCTTGCATACGCACACCATACTAAAACACAGTAACTCACAATCTTCCCTGTCAAGGAAGAATTAGACACACTCTCACACCATCTCTAGCTCACACACTCTCACTCACACACACACACACACACACACACACACACACACACACACACACACACACACACAGAATGTGTATATGTCTCTGGATATTAACACACCCTCTCCAATCCCCAGACATACAAGCTCACACACCCTTACACACCCACAGGCCTTCTTCTGTACGAGAGTGAGAGGGAAGGTGCCTGTTGATTACATCCAACACAGCTGCCACAGAGCTCCTCCTCTTTCTGACATTTTTAAGAGCTGAGGGGCCTTGGGCTAAGGCATCCAACTACTTAAGATCCACAGCTGTCAGAGAGGGATAGACAGAGAGAGAGAGAGAGAGAGAGAGAAAGAGAGAGAGAACGAAAGAGAGAGAGAGAGGAAGAGGAAAAGGAAGAGAGGAGAGAGGCCACAAAAGGCTGGGGTGGAGGTTTAATAACGTGTCCATTTTGTAGGTGATGGCATGCTGTGTGTGGATGGTGATTAATGACACACCGTTACTTCAAGAGAGTAAAAATGCCATATTTTGAGAACTCCCACTAAACTTTTAGACTGGCTGTACAAATCTCTGCAGGAGATGGTTCTCAAGGAATCTAGTAAGGGGAAAGAAAATCACTCCCTCATAAACCTACAGTTGTTGGAGTGTATGTGAATGCTCTCTTCTTGAACAAGGAAATATATCAATAATATATCAAAATAAACATGTGTTAGAGATATATGTCATTAAGACAATGCATCAGGTTATATGGACACTCCTAAAGAGATCTGAGTTCAGGAAAATAGAAGAGCATACTGTGCGTCTACTACAAAGGCTGGAAAAGGTTAATTTGATTTCATCGGCTTGAAGTGGAATGTTAACACAAAGGCAGTAGACATTAGAAACACACATGTAAGTTTGGACATCATGCAGTCTGGTCACAGTTGTGTTTGAACAATGCGTGGACCCAATGCTCTCTGAGATCCCACCAGAACCCTCCATCACCACAGCAGCAACTTTAAGGGTCCAGGGTCTCTCTCTCTGTCCTCTGTCTCTCTCCCTCTCTCTCCCTCTCTCTCTTTCTCTCTTTCTCTCGATACAGTCTTCCGTCACTGGAGTATCCATAAGAGAGGGAGAGGGAGGACAGGAGTGGAGGAATCCATCATACACGCCTTGATCTGCTGCCAGCTGTTGCATATAACACCGGGAGTTATGGACTGTGTGTGACTGAAGCTGTAGCCAAAACACGCTGAAGCCCGTCTTTAGTTAGATTTTTATGGGCCGGCTATTTGTGGTTTGGGTTGGGAACTGATTGTCGTTCTGGGACAGATGTGCATTAGAGGAGGACTGCGCTGTTTCTACTGTTACAAGCACACAGACACTATGACGACTGCATAGCTTGTGGGGGGCATATGTTATGCAATATGAGATCATGGTAAAGACTCTGGGAAATGGAAGTGGATACTCGAGCAGGTTTGTTTCAGTGAAAACAAACTGCAGATATTTGTGCAGGTCTGCAGGCTCTGATTGCAAAGTGCATCACAAAGGAACATCTGTTTCATATTTCTACTTGTTGGGATAATCTACATTATAAAACACAACACAGACTTAGAAAGTAGGATGATTAAAATGATCCAAACTGTGATTCTGGCTAAAGGTTGTTGATATCTGAGTTCAACAACCAATCAAACATTTACCTTCCATGGTCTTGAAGTAATTGGAGTTGTTTATGGCGTGCTTTGACTCTCATTTACACAGAGGGGTGATAACAGAGTGTTTATAGAGTTTTGAGTACACACACAGGATAAGGCAAGCTAGAGGACCATGGGGAGAAAATTGATAAATATGACCAAAAACAAAATCACAGACTGCACCTTTAAGGGGAGACAGAAACAGGCCAAACACAGGCACATTCACACCCTGTTGATGACACAGGTCTCCTCCCTCCACGCCTACACTCCACCGCCTCATCCAACGCAATGTTGCCATGGCACTGACCACTCATCTGCAAAATGCCTAGCGAGGGATGAGGACAGGAGGGGAGAGGAGGCTGTGTTGGCTGAGGTG
>NC_063205.1:6795975-6800975 GCF_017589495.1 Alosa alosa
TCTGTTCCCTCCCTTTCCTCCATTCTTCCAATTGAACTGGCTCACAAAGCCACTCTGTCTCTTCCCATGTCTAGAGAGAGAGAGAGAGAAAGAGAAAGAGAGAGAGAGAGTGACTATAAAGCTGCCTTCTCTGAAGCCCCTCCACTCTGACTGAGTGACTGACTGAGTGAATGAACCCTGTTGATGTTTGCGCCGTTTGGTTTACGTTAGACATCCCCCAAAGGAATCCGCGGATGACTCCAACTCACTTGAACTCCCCTCCCCTCTGATGACTGAAGTAAATATCCCAAACCCAAGTGGAGGGGACAGCTCTGTGGTGTGTACGGTGCATGCTGAAGAGATTAGCCATCGAGATTTTGCAAGAGATGCTATTTGTTTTCACTCGTCTGTCTACCCAGTTCAGATTCATAAACTTCAATGCCTACCGTCATTAATCACTAGGACTATTATTGGAAGGTTTAGTTGGCGTGGCTCTGTCCGACATCGTTGACAGAAGGAGATGAAGTTTTTTATATGTTTATCCTCAAATAGCCCTGGAGTGACATCACTTCCAGAGCTCGGGGGGTGGGGTGGGGCCCTCTCTCTGGGGGCTTTCATTTCCAACAGCTTAAAATCATTAAAGCCGAAACACTTGGTTGATGCGAGTCAGGGGACAGCGGGAACCCTGGGTGAACTCGAGGGTGTGGACGTGGGTGAACTCGAGGGTGTGGACGTGAGGGTGTGGACGTCTCGCTCCAGACTCGAGGCCCAGAGATGGACGAACAGACAGACAGATGCACGGCCTGCGATGCTCTCGTCTGATGTCATCACTCTCCTGGAGCGGCTCCTCAGCTAACCACAGGACACTGCCCCGAGACTCACGCAGAGGGCATAAATCATGCAGCGTAGGACATGTAGGCCACGGGCGAGCAGGCAGCAGTCAAATTGTGTCTAAACAGTGCAAGAAGCACAACAGATTACAGCAGCCATAGCTTTGTCTCCCATTGTAAGCGTTTTTGACAATGGATGACCCTTAGCTTTGTGTGCAGTAGTGGTGAAAGAGTTCCAGGGTGAATACAGTGTAGGCATAACAATCTGTTACTACTGACGGACGTTATGAGTCATGAATAAAATGGCCCTGCCAACAAGCTTTGGTCAAGAAGGGCCTGCTGTAATGGACATATGAACAGTCTTTTTGGCAGCAGTCCTTTGGTTGGTCAGTCCAATTAAGTAATTGGCCTTCATAAAGCTTGGTTGTACTGATTGTGAATTGAAAGTGATTGCTAACCCTGGTCTAAAAATAATTCTTTTCTTTTTTAACATTGTCATATATGGAAATGTCTTCAGAGGACTGTGTGTGTGTGTGTGTGTGTGTGTGTGTGTGTGTGTGTGTGTGTGTGTGTGTGTGCTTTTAGGCAAGGCAAAGCAGATCAATTTATTTCTATAGACCATTTTATACACAGGGGTAATTCAGTGTGCTTTAAAAAAACATAAAGCAAAGAATAAAAGCATAAAAGGGCAATGGTTAAAAAATGTTTAACAACTAAAGTACATCAAATAGAATAATTAAGACATACAGACAGAGAGTGCATCTGATTACAGTAACACAACGTACATTTGATCAGTTAGGAGCAAGCATCACCAGTTTGGTCTTAGTCTAGATTTGAAACTGGCAACAGTTGGGGGGATTTTTGATGTCATCCAGAAGTTGGTTTTAAAGCTGAACAGCAGAGCAGCTAAAAGCTGCTTCACCATGTTTAGTTCTGACAGCGGCTTTTAACAACAGATATTTCTCCTGTGACCTAAATGTTCTGGAGGGTGGGTACTGATGAGGCATGTCTGATAGGTAATTAGGTCCCTTCCATTTAGTGATTTATAAACAAATTGGAGTGCTTAAGTATTGGAGTGATGTGGTCAGTTCTTTTAGTTTTCGTGAGAACCCTAGCTGCACTTTGTTCAGTTGTTTGATGGTCTTCTTAGAATGGCCTGTTAAAAGCCCATTGCAGTAATCAACCAAGCTGGAGATAAACGCATTAATGAGTTTTTCTAAATCATGTTTTGACATAAGACCTCTGAGTTTGGCAATGTTTTTGAGGCGGTAAAAAGTTGATTTCGTTCTTGGTTTTATGTGGCTGTTGAAATTTAGATCGCTGTCAATTACAGTAAGACATCAAGGTTTTTAAACAATATAAGCTGTTTTGAACATTTTGAGACATCTAGTTGTTAATTTGATCAGTATATTGACAAAGAAATCCAAGGGGACCATATTCATTAGGCTACATTGCTAAGTAAATGTGGGTTTAATGTCATCAGTATGTGATTGGAAATCAAATTGTTCCTGATGATTTGTCCAAGTGGGAGCATATAAAGGTTGAATAATAGTGATTCTGAAGATTGACCCCTGGGGAAGACCACAGGTCAAGAACGTTGAAATACAGTTGCCAATGGCAACAAAGAAGCTCGGCTCTGAAGATTCAGTAACCAGGATAACATAAAGCCATTTTCTTCAAGTGGGTTTTTAATAAGCTTGATCTCAAAAGCAAACAGAGTGGTGAAAGAAGAAAAGACGAAAGCAAATGAATGTATGTTAGAGACCTATAATGTCACCAAGCACTAAACACTACCAAAACAACCCTTATTTATAGCCGTGCTGACAAAGTGAGCCATAGCGCCTGATTTAGCCTACTCAGCAGTCCCACCACAGGCTGCTTGGGCCACCCTCGGAGTCATGAAGCTGTCGTGCTGGGCCCAAACTCCAGCTGCCCATTTCGGGATGCCCAAAGAATATTCTCAGAGCATTTGGCAACCACTGCCATCATCCAAATGAGTAGTCTGCAAAAACAAGGCATCAGCTGCACTGATGGAAACGTTTAGCAGCATGGCACTAAGCTGGGGGACTCAAGACAAAAACCTGTGTAAGGGACGGTTTAGAGATTGTCTAACTGCTCTTCAACATAACACAACATGATGTTAAATTCTGTTATCCTGCTGTCTCTAGTTAATTGTAAATCGTTTAAAGCACTGTGATTCATGGCTAAGCCCTTTATTTGATACTAAGCCATCCTGCTAATGCCCTACTAGAGACATTCAAAAGACATCAATGAATTTTGCCCAGACCAGCACCAGCATATCTGCTATTCAGTATTATTATTGGAGAATGTACACCTTTTTTATTCAATTTGCCATGACATGGAGTTTGGACTGAGCGTCCTGTCCTTCCCAAAGGAACATGGCGCCCTCAGCTGGTAGAAATGCTGGTGTGCAGCTCCAGGGGCCTGACAGTGGCAGCTGCTGTCTGTTTGAATGCTAGGGACACAGCCCCTCACTGGCATTCACTCTGGTGCTGCACTACATTCAGTAGGCCATGTGGGTTTGATTCAGCTCTAACATTATCACTCTGACTTCCATGTTTTTACTTAAACATTGTGTTGCTTTTCTCACAAAAGCTTTAATAGCACTGAAGAGTAAGTAAGTAAATAAGAGAATGCTTCTGCATTATAAGACGCTTTGTTTTTGCCTTCCTTGCCCTGTGATATGAACTGTGCTTTATAGGATGACAGAAATGGTTACTCTGAGTTCAGCCATACCCAGTGATGGACACCGTTACAAAAGCAAGCCCTCATGCGGTCTGCATGCTCACATGGCATTCACTTCCTCTTGGAAAGCCCGGAGATCATGATCTTTAGTGATGGTTTAACTCAAAGAATGTGGCGTAAAACACGCAAAGCATAGAATGGCAAGGTTCATGTTGAAACCCAAAGGCTTGAGGACACCACATGTGGTTTATTACATTACTTACTGTATGATTTGTCATGCTCATCCTGCTATTTATGTGCTTGTCCTATCCATTTACCATTTCTATATTTTTAGAGTAGGTGTAGCTTTACTTCCAAACTTACTGCATGACCTCCAAATAAATATTATTCTATTTTTGTGTTATAAGACGCAAGTTTGTTTCACTCATTCTCTATTCTGGAATAGTGTACAACATATTGGCTTCCTGTCAGTCATGGACTCATCTTCTGTTTTTTTACGTAATCATTATTAACTTTATACACTGCCATTTAAAAGAATAACTCAAATATATTCTAATTTTAGTGCATAAGAAAACACAAGGGTGGTGCACAGCAACAAGTAAATGAGCTCATAAATAAACATGAGGACCTGTCAGAATTAAGAAGAGCTCTTGAAGGAGGAAAGGAACAGCAGTGTGAAGGACCCTTCCAGCCCAGTCGTGATTACGCATTCATCACCAAACACCTGTTACCGTGGCAACTGTCATGAAGAGACTGAAGTGCCCTTAGTTATTATTTATTTTGGTCACCCTGGCAACATGACACTTTAGAGAGCTGAAGCCTTTTTCAGTCTCTCGCACCTATTTCTACAACAATGTGGAGCACTGCTGAGAGTAGGCTCACCTACATGTAGCCACTAGGGGGCAGTAGTCAACAAAGGATAGAGCAGTGGAGAAGCTCATAGTTTCAACTTTCACTTCAGCACACTACTGTAGTTCAGAGTTAAACTCTGTGTGCTGTCATTATTGTAACCACCATCACCCTCAGTACACAATCCTTCTTTACGTAACAGTCACATAGGAATATTTATTCACAGAACTCAAGCAATTTATTTACAGAACTCAAGCAATGCGGCCTTGAGAACTATTCAGATTACTGTAAGTCTGATACTTTCATGCTTATTCATGCAGATGTTCATAAGAGTTAGATTATAATCTACATGTCAAATTTGGTGGATGAATGCAATTACTTATTTCTTTCCACATTCTATTTTCAGTGCTTTTGATCAACAGAACAGGTTAATCTTCTAGTATACAGTGTAACAAAACTGACTGACTGAGCTGTTGAATTGTTTAATTATGGAACAGAAACAGAGAGATAAACTAAGAGAGTTAGGGGAGATAGAGAGAGAGAGAGAGAGAGAGAGAGAGAGAGAGAGAAAGAGACAGAGAGAGAGACAGAGACAATGAAAGATAAAGAGAGAAAGATAAAAAAAGAAAGAAAGAG
>NC_063205.1:6805975-6868475 GCF_017589495.1 Alosa alosa
TTAGAAAAGGTTTTTTATTTTATTTTCACTGAGAATGGTATGGCCTGACCAAGTCTCACTGGCTTTCTCACAACTATGTGACCTGGAGTCAACTCTGTTCTTTTGATGTTTTAGCAAAGCTGTCCAATTGAAACTACTTCAAGCATAAAAGGCTTATCATCATTGTTTGGGTACCATATTTACCACAGTCCATTTTCAGAAGACGAGGGCTGCAAGGGTGATTACAACATCTATATTTAGCCACAGAAGTGTATATTTAGAGTCTGTGTAATTGTACTGTCTAATTTTAGACATGTCTACTTGAAATGACTTTTACATTGAGAAAAGGTAAACTGCTTACACACAAAAAGGTAAACTCAAAGAGCTGAAGATTTTCATCTTAAAGCTTCAAAGAGGACAAGTAGTGCACCAAGGGTGGTCCTCTGGAGGTTCTCTTTAAGGGCTACTCTCCTCACTGTGTACAGCTTCAAGTCAACACATCAGAGGGAGGCCCTTCAAAACGACTTCAATTTTTAAAACATGAGGATTCAACAAGACATTACTGTAAGCCTAAATGTACAGTTCATAGGAAGTACACTGAAGTAAACCAAAGAGAAAGAATAACAGGAATGGTAACATCATATGCACTGTACTTCCTAGTTCATGACTTTATACATAAAGATACGCATGGCTTTGGACAGCACTCAGCACATGAGTGCACTGTTTGCCTGTGATTCATCTAGCAAAGAACAATCAAGTATATCCCAGTGAATAGATTATTATTATTAAAGTCCCAATAGCTTGATTATTTCCTGCTATGCGTTTTGGAATTGTTGTGAATGGGAATGCCCATTGTATATTTATATTTATATTGAGGAAACAGTGTCTACACATGTGCCATCACATGGTTAAATTTCTGCTGGTAAAAAAAAAAATTGACATTAGGACTAATTAAGAACTGCGTCAAAAACGAGAATGTTTCTCTCTGTTTCTTTCTGTTTGGGTATGCTTGTTTTATAGCAAGGAACAAGCTGTAGTCTTTGAGGAAAGTGCACTGAACTCATGAAGACATCATTCCAGACACCATAATCTTGCCTTTGTTACATTCCAAAGATGTCTGCTCTCAAGGCCAACACCCTGATGCATCTTCTCAGTAGGTGTGTGTGTGTGTGTGTGTGTGTGTGTGTGTGTGTGTGTGTGTGTGTGTGTGTGTGTGTGTGTGTGTGTGTTTGTATATGTAATGCAGATGCCCAGGACAAGGATGAGGTGATGCACTGATGGGATCCAGAGTGCATTTCTCTTTGAGAGCAGATATTCTCTGGAAGGATAACCACTGTCAGCTATGTCCGCCATCATAAACCAATTCCAAAACATGCAGCCTGATTCAAATAGGTCTCCTGTAGAAGAGGAATGGAAACCAAAGCTTGGAGTTTCTCTTCTGACATATGCCAGACAATCACAAATGTCTGGCATGCTCGTCTACTTCATCTTTACACATGTCAAGATATCTCCGTAGAATTTATACCACATTTCCCTCATATGAAAGTTCTACAATAACCTTGGGCTTGCACCTTATTCATGCTGTATTCCTGTAGAGATGGTTGAAATAAACAAAATGATTATCTAGAATTAGAATGTCCCTATAGAATCATAAGAGCACTGCAATATTTACTATTTCTCACAATAGAATAACAACAGTTCAAGTTGGATGACCTAGAATGCATTCTATATATCTATTCTCTTCTGAAGCTGTGCAACTGGGACATTGTGCTCTAGAGTTTTCCATTTGCCACCCTCCCTCCTGCCACATACATGAAACATATGGCCACTCTTCACTTGACCCCTGTATCCAAGAGCCAAGACAGTGCTATCAAATCCTAGGAAGGTCAAAGGTCACCGAGGTCCCTCTTTGATGTGGTGATTTATTCAGCCGAGCAGAGCCCCAGTCTATTAGTCAGGGAGCACCAGGAGGTTACTGACACATTTAGAACACTTCTTGAAAAGGGGGAGTTTTCACATGTTTGTACTATGGAACATATTTCACATGCCAATTATAGATTAATCCAAGCTAAACTTTGGATGCTACATCAAACACCAGACTGTAAACTCTAAAAAAGAAACCTTTCAAAAACAAGAAGCTTCAATTTCATGCAAAATGAAACTTCACTGCTCTCTGAGAAATTTGTGAAAAAAAATGAGGTATCCATCATCATCAAGGCATAACTGTATCTCTGGAGAACACGACTGTCTCTATATTTTAGCTTCAGGTGAACAGCGCAATTCAAATTCCTCGTTGAACTGACTCTTGACAGGAGAATGGAGAGCAAGCAGTGTGTGTGTATGTGTGTGTGTGTGTGTGTGTGCTTGACCTGAATTGGACCAGGTGTGCATGTGTTGACAATGATACTACAATGAACTTGCAGGGTTTAAAAGCAATGAATGTGCCTGGCTTGCTCCTGGTTAACAGAAAGAGGAAACATAGGGTAGTGGAGAGATGACATTTATGCACACACAAACACACACACACGCGCGCCTGCATGCACGCACACAGACACACAAACAGACACACGCGCTTCTGCCATCTGAGTAACTTACAAATAGAAAGCCAGACATTTCCCTGGAATTGGAATAAAACTTCCACAGCTGTGAATACTTCTCATGAAACCCCTTATAGCTGTAACATTCCATAGCTTCAAAAAAGCCTGCACAAATCCAGACCCAGGCAGTTCAAGATCAAAAACTTGCGATATGGAGTCTGAAAGATGAAAAGGCTGAGATATCAAGTCATAACCTTAAATTATTTAAAGGATAGACATTCATGTGTACACACACACACACATGCAGACTGTATCAGCAGCACTTAGACTTCAGCACTGGTTTACATTTCTCTCCCGACAGCTTTATTTGTTGTAATTGAAATTGGGTTTGTTTCCTGGAACAGATGTTGATTTTCCTGTCTATTTGGGAGATTCTCTCTCTCTCTGTCCTCTCTCTCTCTCTCTCTCTCTCTCTTCTCTTTTGTGTAGAGTGAACAGACAGGCTGTATCACTTCTTAGTTTAAACAGAGTTTGCAGAGTTAAGTAAATATTTCAGGTCTCGGTGAAACTTTATTACATGTTTTTCCTCATTTTTTGGGACTCTTCCAGAGTAAGCGCCACTCAGTTCATCCGCTCTTTATAATGACACGCTGGTGTCTTTTCTCAGGTGCCATCATGTTTTGTAAATGACACTGATTCTTGAATCATGACCTCTCTGAGAGTCATCTTGTTTTGTAAATGAAACTGATTCTTGAATCGTGACCTCTTTGAGAGTCATCTTTTTTTGTAAATGAGACTGATTCTTGAATGACCACTCTGAGAGTCATCTTGTTCTGTAAATGAGACTGGTCCTTGAATCGTGACTCCTCTGAGAGTAGCCAGAGTTTGTTGCCCTCCCTCCAGCAGGATGTGGTTCGCCAGTGTGGTCATGGAGATTTCTTTAATGGAAATAATGGATAATAAGTTCGGAGATTAATCATTTCCGGACATGCCAGACAAATGTATTGGTTTCCCCTCCATGTTATTGTGTCTCAGCACAATATGAAATGATTGATTGCCTGAATCGTGAAATGTAACACTGCAACTAGCCCAGTGAAGACAAATGTGACATCTGTCGCTCACAGTAATGAATGTTCTTGGCACTAATGCACTTGTGTTTGCTTCCAACGGCTCTTATACATGTTTATACTTGTATTTATAGTTTTAGTTGGATACTTCATTCTTTACCAATTACCTTGCATTTCACACAGCACTCTGATGATGTCCCTCTAAATATTTGAAATGAAGACAATTGTATGTAAACATATAATCACTTCAATTATACATGGAGCCACTTACAATAAACAACATTTTCTGTGCTTACTAAACACAGATAACGAAGCTGTCAGGACAATCTGTCTAAGCCTAGTTTCACCTAATAAATATCTCAGTTGTAACACTATTGCCAATGATGACCTCAGGTTAAGACCTGAAGTCAGATGAATGGAGGGGTTTAGACGTGAAATAATCTGAAGATTTTGTACTTCAAACTTCAGTAACACATTCTTGAAAGTACTCAAAGACTTATTTTCTTCTGAAGCAAAGCAGTGCAGGCAAGAGTTCATGGATGAAAGTGATACAGAAGAAGAAAGGTATTGATATACAGTATGGGCGCTGTAAGGTCGACCATACATACCTTCTCTTTAGCATGCCAGTCAGCATTCAGACCACATTCATATTGCCAAGTCCCAATGTTAGATGTCTTGTGATATGCCATTAGGGGTGGGCGATATGGAAAAAAAATAATATCTCGATATTTTTTGTGATTTTGACGATAACGATAATTAGTCGATATCCTTTAAAAAATAGTTTTTGTTAAAGTCTGAGTTACTTTACAGCTCATTATTTATGAATAGCATCATTACAATAACTAGATGTACCGCATAGCGGTACAAAATATGACCGCCACTCAGTCCTGTACATCCGTTCCGCGAAAATAAATCACACTTCAATTTGTCTCCATATTTTACTCCATCCCCCACTCTTGAAACTTTTGTGTATGCTTGTTTGGCATGCCTGAGTGTGTGTGTGCGGCTGCACAGAAAGTAGCCTACTGGTGCTGAAAAGGTGAATAGATTGTAGAATAGCCAAAGAAGATGTTGTTATAAAACCTTTAAAATCTCTAAACAATCACAAGTAGGGCAGTTCATCACAGTTCATCCATTGCAACTGGATTGATGAAAGGTCACTTACACCTGTAGGCTACATTGTATTTGGGAAAAGCAAAAGGTATCAGCATAATGTTATTTATTTATTTATAAACAAAAACATCTCTGTCAGTTCCATGCCGTTTTCAACAGCTATCAAAAACAAAGGTAATTTTTGGATGGATGGATTTTTTGTGAATGTTTCTTCTTCTACATAAAATTTTAGTCATCTTTAGTTCATGTAATACTTTATTGTCAATGCACAAATTAAGTAACAGTAGTCTGAAACATTATTGTTAATGCACAAATTAAGCAACAGTAGTCTGAAACGAAATGCTGTTTTACATCTAACCAGTGGTGCAAATAACTGACATGATGAAATGCGTCGCTAGACTGTTCATACACATTTTAACGGGCCAAAGTTGAAGAGCTGTTGTCCGTTATTGTTCGTGCAAATACAGGCTGATTCATGTTCCCTTGCATTGTGTAACTGAGGTCCATGGCTAGTCTGGCTTTCACCAGACCAAGCTCAATCTTTTAAGAAATGATGGTCTCCTTTGGAAACCAATGGCTTACGCCTTACAGTATCAAGCGGACTTAAACTGCCGTATCGTGGCGAAAAGTTGTAATAAAATTCATGCAGCTCCATGAGTCAAGGAAAGCGCGAATGAAGTAGCCACTTCTAAATGGGATCCACTACACAGTAGCTTAAGGTGTGTTGCTAAAGCAGCCATAATGAAATGACTGCACGCATTTAAAACAAATAAACAGGCGTCTCAGTCTCACGCATGTATAGGCAAAACTGTATCAGACCGGTGTAACGTTGGTAAATCTTCTATTGCACAGAATGATTTTTGTAGCACGTGCAACAAATGACAGTCGAAAGATACAATAACGCCAATACTGGAAATGCAGCCATGATGATGATTATGAATATTTATTTTGGCTTTCTTTTAATCCTACTGCATTTGTAATTATGTATCGGCCGTTCTAATACCGATAGTAGGGCCTATGTGGGTGCCTGTGTGTGTGTGTGTGCATGTGTATATGTGTGCACCGCCATCTACAGGCCAATGAGTGTACAGTCACTAAATGTACACATAACCTAATTTTTTTTAGACTCCCCCATGGATGAAATTCTACGAAACTTGGCATACCCCCAGAGAATGCCAGGTCAATCATACACATAAAATTTGGTGCAGTTCTGAACATCTTAACTGAAGATAGGGACGATTAAAGCAGAATAATATTGCATTTTCATTTTTTTACCGGGGTGGGGGTGCAAATCACAAATGAGTGATTATGGGCCAGATTGATGTGGGCCCTTGAGACTGACATACCATAAAATATTCTTCATCCTCAGTGCCACGGTTCAGGTAGTTATTTAGGAAAAACTGCTTTTTTTGCGGTTCGGGGGGCCCAGCACGGGGGGGGGGGGGGGGGGGGAGTGGCCCCGGGGACTAAAAAATTTTTCCGTAAAAGTCTAGTGGGGCTACATACCCACCAAATGTCATGTGCCCCGGTGGTTCGGTGTCCCAGGTATCGTTGACCAAAAATTCAGGAAGTAGATGACGGGAAAATTTAAATACTCGATAATGTCAATTTGCACATCATTAAAACAACAATCACGATATTATCGCAGACGATATATATCACCCACCCCTATATGCCATATATGTATATTTTATTTAAACCTTTCTTCCCTGAGGCTACATCCCAAATGAGGGCTCCTTAAGCACAGCATGAAGTAATTAGTCATAACAATGTAACGACTAACATGCAGCAGGCTAGTTTACGGGAAGCTGTATGCAGATGCACAGCCGGCAATGCATTGTCCAGCATAAGCAAATAAAATGGGACTTGTGCTACAACAACAGCTGCTGATGTGATGTCAGTGGTGGACTTGCAGAATGCAGAGATGTTTTATGGTGTGTTTTGGCTTGATGTTCTCCTGCCTGTCCCAAGTGGCTGCATGACCAAGCAGGCCACATATAGACCCTTTCATCAATAAAAACAAAAACAATGCTTGAACGTTCTATTTGGGCCCCAATCTACTTCCTCTGCATTAAGATAACATATGGAATGTTAAAAAGGAAGTCTTGTGGGGCCAACTATGATGCTGATAATGGAACTCTCTTGAAAGGGTCCATATCAAAACTGCCCACTATTTACATGCTGTTTCATTCCATGGGTGGTCGGAACCTGTTGAGTAACAACATTTCCACAGTCCCTGGTTTTCCACTTCCACCTTGTATTGGGGTAGAGGAAGGATAGAAGAGGAAGGTGTAAGGGAAGCTTCGTTTATGAAACAGGAAGTGACAAAGAGTAGGTGCAGAAAAAAAAATCATCAACCTGGGAGTAGTACGCCACAGGGCAGCTCAGGTCATAGCCAAAGGCCAAAGGAGGAGAGTGACACAGTTACTGGGCACACACATCCTCTATGGCTGACCACTCAGAGGGGAGCTTGGCAATGAATGTGAGAAGTGAGACATCACATGACGAGGTGAAGAGAATATCTGTAGTGGTGCCAGCTGTCGCTTCACACAATAGGCGTGTTGTACTTGCGAAGGAGCATCAATCATGAGCTGTGTGTGGCCAATCATTGCTATGCAAAGATCACCTAGAGTCATTGAGGAAATTAACATAAACTAGAATCTCTAGAAATCCCACAAGTGCCACACAGTAGGTGGAGTGTCTGCTCGTTTTGTTTGTGTGCATTGGCAACCAAAACACCAGTTCTGTTTCCTGGTTCCTCCTGTTTTGTCTGCTGACAGTGATGGAGTGGGCCTCTTAGCTGTCACCCGAGAAAACAATAGGAGACGATGACCACCCTCTTTGAAAGGTGCCATGTGTTTAGCTTCAGCAGTAGAGGATAATATATGGATAAATGAGCTAGCGCTGCTTAGCATCCTCCTCTGTGTTGCCTCTTTGGGAGTGCTATGGGAAAATGTAAGCCCTTGCAAAGACAATAACTTACTTAACCAGAGCAATTTCATCATATCAACAAAGAATTACTTAGCGCAGTGGTCTAACTAACTGTATTCTGTGACATACTGTTCTTCTAGACCTGTTAAGGCTAGACACTCATAATTCACATATCATCTAAGCATGGAAATAAATTAACTTGTGAAAGTAAGAATAAGCTGAACGATTTGAAGATTATGTGACAGAATCAGACAACAGAAGCACATTATTATTTTCAACTGTTTTGTTGTTGACAGAGCTTTGAACTTCATTGATATACAAACAGTAGCTCACTAATTTCTTTATGGGACTAAGCAAATGTGTAAAGAAGTATGCACCAAATCCTAACACTGCAGTATTTTATGTTCATGGTCTTGTCAAGCATTGTTGACAAGAATGTGAAAGTTTCACAGAACTGCATATGATAACTACTGCAGGGCTTGGTATTTGATGTCAATATTTAGCCTGGCATTGCCACCCCAATTTTACCAGACAGTTTTCAATCAATCATACAGCTGGAACTTTTTTACAAATCATTAGAATGCAAGAGTTTCTGCCTATAAAAGGTTCAAAGTCTTTAGTGACACAAAAGCTGTTGTAGCTTTTCACAATACTGAGCTTCCATGTATGCATTTCTTTTTCAAGAAAAGATTTAACCCTTTGAGTAAATCCAGATGTTTTCAATATGAAGATTTGGTAATAGTTTTTGCTGACTCTCCTCTCAAACTGTTTCCCCCTGGGCTTAACAGACAGTGTTATTCATTAAAACAATTTTGAATTTTGTGATGTGAAGTAATCTTGCTTAAATTGTATTTCATTAAACCACATGCAGGCACGTGTATGCAGACTTTCCAAAAAACCTGAGAGTAACCTGAGTAAAACTCTAAAATTTTCATTTTGATCATTTAAGTCAAGATCATATCTCTGACTTAGTACTGAGGGGGATATCCCTCTATGTATCTATGCCTTGAGCCCTGATAGCTGATAGAATGATAGAGCTAATACTCTGGCAGCCCTCGGCGGGATGGGAGGAAACATGAGGTATGGAACTCTGAAATGAGGAGCTAAAACTCACACTGCAGCCTGCTGTTGTTCATGTCTCTATTTCTCTCACCACTGCCTCTCTCCCTCTCACACACACACACACACACACACACACACACACACACACACACACACACACACTTAACTCCCCAGTGACACACAGGCCATTTCACCACTTCACTCTCCAGAAACAAAAACATCGACTGCTGACTCTCAAGGTCTGCAAAAGCGTGAGAACTCTTTTAAAATCCCTTTCTGTCTGTCTGTCCATCTGCCTGCCTGTCTTTCTTTTATTTCTCTCTCTCTCTCTCTCTCCCCCTTTGAGTCATCCATTCCCTCATACTTCCAGTCTCTCCTCTTCAGATGCATCATTTAACAAGCCCTTTCTACATCAACCCCCTCCACTCCTCACTCCTTCCATGGTGAGAGACAGCCGGTGGGTGAAAACGAAGGCTGAGAAGGAGAGGAAAAGGGGGAAAAAAAGTTTACACCACTCAAGCAGAGCATGTGGAGGCCGGCCAAATATTTGGCCATTAAAGCCTCTTTGCTAAAAATAAGCCTGAAGTATGTTTTTGTAAGGATTTCATTATCAGCCAGGCCGCTGCAAGGCCCTGCTTCATTCACGCTCCGTTTCCACCGCTTCAAAAACGCTCTTGCTCCTCTCCTAAACACACGCTCACCTGACAATCAGGAAAAACAGCACCACCAGTTCCACTTTCACAACTGCAACACTGATGCACATTACCAGCAAACAACTCCCCCCTCTCTCTCTCTCTCTCTCTCTCACACACACATACGCACACACACACACACACACACACACACACACACACACACACACACACACACACACACACACACACACACACTCTCCTTTCTGGATATTCACACAACCTTTAATAATAATAAATTTTATTTATAAAGCGCCTTTCAAGACACCCAAGGTCGCTTCACAAAAGGAACCTTTCTGATCAAGAACACATACAGAACCATATCCTTAGCTGTTAAACGGTCCTGCTCCTGGTTAACAGAAAGAAAAAAAGGATAGTGGCATGATGACATTCACCCCCACACACACACACACACACACAGATACAGAGAGACACAGAGAGAGAGAGAGAGGGAGGGGGAGAGGGGAGAGAGAGAGAGAGAGAGAGAATACCACATCCTTACAGCTGATACACTATCTCAATTTAATTATCACTACTGCATTCATTATCTGCTTCAATAAACCAAAACACTTATCAGGAGGAAATGCTAACTGTTCAGGATACTGATTAAAGAATGACCAATACAACATATTGATTGCTTGAGAGCTGAAAGAAGCCATGACCACTATTCTGCCCTGCCAAGCCAAAGTGCAGTATCTACGAAAATTCCAAACTGAGAAAAACGGCATTGTTGTTTGTCTTTCACACTGTATTCTAGCAGATACTGTAAAATGAAAATCCCTATATCTTCAGGAAATGTTTCAGTAGATTAATGAGATTTTGATAGATTGATCAGAGGATATGGCATTTTATATTAGTGTAAAAAAGTGAATCTCTCAAAAAATGCAGTTACTTTGGCTTTGTAGGGCAGTTTTAATTTCTCTCATCAACACACACACACACACACACACACACGCACACACACACAGTCATAACATAAGCAGCACATATTCTATTCACAGCCACAACAGTTTGATTTCGTGTGAAATCCGGGGCGTTTCAAGAGGAAGCAGCAAACCTTCAGTTTATCAAGCTAGAAGCCAACAACACCAATTAAATAACCGGTGACAGCTATTTGTCAGAAGCTGCAATTCACAATTTCTCCAACAATGTAAAACTTTACCTCAGATTTCCACACTACGTACGCTTGAGAAGTTTGCGGTTGGGACTTCCTCTGGAGCCATCTCCTCGGGGAAAAGATAGTACTTGTGCTACTGGCAGGGGTGATGCTAGGACTCCTGGCAAGGAATGGTAAATCCCATGCGGTATTCCGTTTCGCGCCTTTGAAGTCAAAATCGAAGTGAAAATTGGTGGATGGGGATGTATCATGTGGAGTGGACGGGCTGGAGTACGAGGGTGAGGAGTATGTCAACGCTGGTGTATTAGAGCGCTGCTCAAACTTTGACGCATCCAAGCATTCGGGCGAAGGTAGCCCAAACCCCGCCGAGAGGTGTCCAGGTGTCTTCGATATGTCCAGATCCTCGGCGCTGTAATTTCTAATGATGGCTGGATCGAGGCTGCGGGTCTGTCGCAAGCGTCTTTTGGAAAGGGCTTTGGCGGCCGGGGATGAGCAGGAGAAAACGCTGTTTAGTATCCCTTGCGCTGACATCTCTCAACTGCAAGAGCACCCAGGCTAAACGTTACACTTTACCCGTAAAGCCTGTTGACATTAGTTGCTTGCTCCAAACCATGATACTGACCGGTCTCCACCTTTCGACTGCAATGCTGAAGTCAGAAAACAATGTCAAAGGTTTTCTTTCGTCTCTATTCACGTCACTCTGCTTCAGTTAAAAACCTTCTACTAGTCCCCTCGGAGAGCGAGCGAGAGGACGTCTGGCACGCGCTGGAGAGGAGAGAAGAGTTTCGCAAGAGATGCCCCAGTTCGCGTCACTCTCTCTAGCGATCGGTGTGAGGTTTGCAGCGCGCTCCCGCCTTGATATTGCCGGGGTCCTTCGGTCTTCGATCAGTCTTTCCCCTTGCGTTATAATAAGTATCCTGCTCTTAGTATTGAGGTTTAGGCACCTCACTGTTTTACACTCAAGGTTATAGCCTATATTTAAATAAATACATTTCCTTGGGATTGCATAGACTGTATCAGATTAACGATCCCTAAAGATTGATACAGGTAATCCGAGTTATTCTAATCCAGGCGGCAGACATAGGTCAGGTACAGATTATGAAAAAAATGTTTCAGGGACTTAAGTGCTGTGCCAGCCTATATGAAGTTTTGAAATTAAAGAAAAAATGTTTTTTAAAGCAACAGAATGCAGCAGCTATGCATGGTGGCTGTTTACCATGTTATAAGACGTTTGAGAGGATCGCATTCTCCGGTCAGAGTCCAGTTAGGTATTTATACTCCAGTTGAAGTGCCTAATGACAAGCTCCAGGATGTTGGGGTACATGTCATCAGCTCAAATTCCTTTGTGTGTGTGTGTATGTGGGTGTGTGTGTGAGTCTGTGTGCGCGTGCATGTGTGTGTGTGTGTGTGTGTGTGTGTGTATGAGAGAGAGTGTGTGTGTGTGTGTGGTGTGTGTGTGTGTGTGTGTGAGAGAGAGTGAATGTGTGTGTGTGTGTGCAAGCGTGCTTGTGTGTGTATGAGAGAGGAAAAGAGTGTGTGTGTGTGTGTGTGTGTGTGTGTGAGAGAGAGAATGAATGTGTGTGTGTGTGAGAGAGAGAGAGAGTGAGTGTGTGTGTGAGAGAGAGAGAGAGAGAGAGAGAGAGAGTGTGTGTTTGCGTGTGTGTGAGAGAGAGAGAGTGAGTGTGTGTGTAAGAAAGAGAGCAAGAGAAAGGGGGGGAGGGAGTAAGGGTTGTTCTGATAAAGCAGCTTACACACCAGTGTTGCATGATACTGATATGAGCTAAGTCAGATTCTACAGAAGCAGGGTTGGGGGTGGCACAGAAGAGTACTTACACAGACAGAGACAGGAACATATAACATATCACACAGACAAGATAGGAACAGTTTAGGAGTTTATGACAGCTGGAACTTGGAGGACATAAGGAGGAACTCTGGTGCAACTTCATAAGTCTCTACTTGCTTTCCTCCTCTGCTCCTTGTCCCTCCCCACCTTCTCAGGATCTTCTACCCACCTACCCCTCTCATGGCCCAGCCTCACGTACATGTCTGAGCTGGGGTCTGTTCAAAGTCAGTTTCTGTTGAAAATGACTAACTTTCTGTTGAAAAGCAATTTTCACAAGAATCTCAGGGTCAGTAATGAATGTAGTAACAGACATGACTTGCTAAACACATCCCACTAGCCTGATGTCAATAGACTCATCAGCCAAGAGGGTAAGAAATTGAAATGGCAATGGAGCTTACTTCCTGTCATACCTCTGCTTGCGTCCCTAACAGGCGAGTGTGGAAGGTTGAAAGATGGAGGGATGGGGAGAGGAGAGCTGGACGGAGGAAACCGGACCTGCATGCCTCTCTGTGTGTAGGCCTCAGGGTCAGCACAGGAAATTACATCACTGTGAAAATGGACACACACGTGCATCTCATTATGGACGTGAGGAGACACATATTGTTTTAATCGTACAATGGTGACGTCACCTCTCCGTGTCCCCTGATCAGGTTTCTTATCTCTGCATGCCAAATATTGGGTCACTTAACTGATTTTGAGCCTGTGCATGAGGTAAAGTTCTGCAATAGCTCTTGCTGGATTCTCTGGTTTTAAAAGTAGTTTTACAAACTGGGTTCCTCTTCTCTACCCAGAAATTCATAGCTAATCTTGATTGTATACAGTTATTCCTCATAACGCAGTAACCTTAACTCCACATGTCTTCAGGAGTAGAAACGATGCACCTTCCTAATCTTACTTTTCCTCCCTGTGGTCTCCTCCTTAGAGTGATGTGGCGTTCTTGATCGGAATCCAAAATCTTGCCTCAAGTCGTATTTGTAGAGCTGGGCGGATGAGATGATGAGAACAGCTCAATGTGGGTCAGGTGGAGGCCAGTGGTGAGGGGGTTCTCACTAATCTCTGCCTCTTGGCTCTGTCTAACAAAACTTTTAAAACAGTTAACGGTTGAAGTTCACATGGGAGAATGATGCCATAGCAACATGTTGAATATGCTACAGCAATACACCAGGTTAAAGAGAATGTGCTCATGATTCATGGTAACAAACGTGGTCAAAAATGTGTGCAATTTGTTTGAAAGAACATGAAGCTAGAATAACATAATACATATCATTAATACTGTATGTAAGAAGGATCATTGAAAGAGTATAGTAGGGGAATATTTCACTCCAGAGGTTATTTCAAGCTGCCTGAAGAAATAGTACAGTTTCTTGAGTTTCTTGATATTTCAATAGTCTGACACAGAACACCTCTTTTCTGAAATAAACAGGACTGAAAAAGTGCTCATTAAATACAGGATATCTGGTGCAGATGATACATAGGCATGCAGGAACAGTGTCTCACATTTTGAACAAATGGGACTCAATCCAGAGCTTCCTAAATTTAGAATGGAACGTGCAGCTTTCAGCTGACTAAACATTTTTAATCTGAAACATACTAAGCAGCTTCTTTTCTTTGGCTCGCAGCATGTAAACAGTTAGTCTAGATGCTATTTTTATGAATAGATTTTGGTGTCACTGAGTGTGGTACATTTAGACTCGATTATCAAGTTATGTTTGCCTTAGTGCACAGGTTGATTTATTTATTTAAGAGCAAAATGCACAGGGTATTAAATCAAGCATGATACGAAAAGATCTAAAAACATCCCATTGCTTTAATTGCACTCAAAAAGGATTGTAAATCCATACAGAAAGGTAAAAATACATATGAAAGGAGGTAAACCAATGGCACGGTAAGGCCACATACACAGTGCATACTGTTTTTCATTATTCTTTATTTTTACTGTATAATCTATTCTATACCATGGCCAACACAGGGATCAAGTTAAGCTGATCATTTTGGTCGACAATGTGTAAAAAAAAAATTATGCTGGGCTGTCCTCCTTCAACTAAAAAGACACCAGACTCATGGCTCTAATTGAAATGATGGGCAAAGAGCAAAGTCACTCAATAAGCAGCGTTTCACATGCATGTACTAAAGCTATCATGTGGCATGTGGAAGCACTGAGCTGATCCACTGATGTTTCAGGATCTTGCTCATGGTGTTAAATTAGCACATCCTTCCTTGTTATTAAATTATGGTTAGAATTTAAATGTTCCACATTGCCCACCATTTAAAGGAACCGTATGTAAGAAATATATTTCAATTAATCATAAAATGGCCCCGATATGTCACTAGACATTTAGAAATCATGTTCATTTCACATACTTATATCACTGACAACAGTACTCCGGCCAGGATATTGTCATTTAAAAAGTGAAGTTGCAGCCCTCAACTGATGTTGATGTTGTGTTTTGGCCTGTGGGGTATACTACGAAGCACGTTAGACATATCTAGGCTATGTAGACATATCGAGGCTTGACAAAGCCTTGACTCAGGGGTATACGCTAAGTGATACTACGATTGCAGTTATGTGATATATTTGTCAAACTAGGCTTTCAGCTCAGATCTGTGTGCGTTCTCGGTGTTGGGATGACTTTGGCCAATCGTGTAACGTGGAGACACACAAGACCGCCTCTATTTAAAAACAATTACTTCCGCATTCATGAGCGATAGCTTAATCTACACTGCGGTAATTTTTTATGTCTAACCTATAACATCAAATAAATCAATTGTCATCAGTTGTTGTATGGTATGCACGTCCATAGTGGGATATTTGCACGCACAGCACTATTAAAGCCCATTCGAGATCCAAAATGTTAGTAGAGGCGGAGCTCCACCTGTAAGATATATGACAGAATCCTACACGTGAGATAACTTCGTTTTTAAGACAATTGATTGGTCAGTGTGCGGTAGATTACACGATTTGAGCTATAACTTCACATAGCACATAACCTCCTCTCGACCAGGTTTGGTTGACAGCATGAGATACCATGGTGATATAGCGACACTAAAACAGATCCACTTTCGTGTCACAGCATAGCCTGGCTTTGAGCGCAACATACCTCGCTAACCCACTAATCGAGATTCGTAGTACACCCCACTGATGCGCCACCCTCCACCTATCTACTAATCACAAAGTCAGTAGTGTTTCGGCATCTGGGTTGGCAACCTCTAGTCAGGGGGGAGGGGGAGGGGGAGGGGATACACCGCTCTACAGTAATTTGAAAGCGATTGTGGTACCAGTTTTAGCCACAATCTTACATATGGTTCCATATTAGGGCCCATAGTGTATGACAGCAGTGCTCCCAAGCAATCTTGTTTTGATCCTATATTATTACACTATTATTCTTGTGTAATTATGACACTATAATTCTGAGTATGAGGACTAAAGTGATAATTATCGGCTATTATCAGTATTATTTAACCAAATTGTGTATAATCATTCCCATAAACATTACAAACCAAGCCAGAATTGCATTCTAATGTGCAAAACTGAGCATACACCCATCCAAACTGATCTCAGTCAGTAGGGTACATAATTAAGTATTAATTTTATAATTTTGGTGTACAATGTGTAAAGTCATTCCTGATCTGCCACCTTGTGGAAACTGGGCACTTTTCTTGAAATGGTACATTTGTTGAGCATTGAGGGACGCTCAACAGTAAATTAACACATATGATCAAGAGGTGTATATAAGTGGACCTGAATTTGGTCTCAACTACATAGATGGAAACAAAACAACCTGTAACACCTCACAAGATTGTCTAAAGGGTAGCAAACAGGAAAACAGCATACTAAAAAAGGTGAAAAACTAGAAACAGGTGCAACTCTTTAACATTTTTGGCTCATGAACTGTCAGAGAGACAAAACCCTATTCAGTCATGTATCTTTGCTCATACCCAGGTTTCAAACAAAACACAAAAACATGTAGTCAATTAAAACCAGTCCATTCGGTACAGCGCCCATTAGCACCTAAACTGCAGACCCATTATCTCTAAAAGCTGTGGCTTCAATTCAGAGCTTTATAGGGGTTTGTATCATTAGTCAATTAAATGTTAAATGTGCAAAAGTGAAACCCTGTGGACAGGAATGTATCTAATTAACAATGTCAACTTCAAAAGGTGCTTTTGAAAAAGAACAATTACCCACCCCAGCAGTATGGGCAATAAAAACAAAAATGTCATTATGAAAGATAAAATAAACTAAGCAAAATATAGGCTTTAGTAAATTAAATGTAATCAGAATATGCATTTTTTACACATATAAAGGTTTTAGTGAACTGCTATCTATTTTGTAATTGGGATTACAATAGGGCATATTCTTGGTGGTGTGTGCAGTCAAATGCTTCCACTTCCTAAACATTATCAATTTATTCTCAGTGGCTTTATTTACTACTAAATAAGTGTGGGAATAATCATACACATAATTGTGTGGCTATGCTGTTCATAGTAACCGAATTCAATCACACAAAGCTACATCAAATGAAATGTTAAAACATTTGAACTTGAAGTACATTGAAATGGTAACATAATTATGAAATCATGTTTTTGGTGGTCATGCTGTGATTGTATAGCCATGCTGTGCTTTATAATTTATTGATTGCAGTGAAATTTAGTCAACTTTAGAAATACAAGTCTAGTAGTTATTAGAGGTTATTAGATTCAACTTTATTGTCATTGTACAGTGTACAAGTACAGAGACAACGAAAGTACAGTTTGTGTCTAACCAGAAGTGCAAAAAAGCTAAGTGATATACATAGTATAGATAGATGGTGCCATATAAACACTGTAATACATATAGTGCAGTGTAGACAGCATACATTTAAGAAAGTGTTAGTTTCCAGTAATATAAATTAAATATAAATATGTGCAACGTATTAGCAGTACCTTATAAAAAGAATAGTCTACCAAAAAGAATAATGTCTGCCAAAATAGTAAAAAATAAGTGTATGTGCAGAACAGTATAAAGAGCAGTAATATGATATATAAGTGTAATTACAGTATGTATATTTTATAAATAGAATAAATAGAATACTATGGATGGGATAAGGTAGTCAACTGTCCGGGGGGAGGAGTCTGTTGAGGGGCAGAACGATTATATATGGTTAAAAGAGTTTATAACACCGATTAGGGGGGGGGAGGATCATCTCAAAACAATGAAAATGTAATTGCTGTAGCCTACAAACATTACGTCTATAGGCTACATGTCTATAGCCTAGGCCACAGGCAGTTTCCTCCAGAAGATCTCCCAGTACCCCTCCACACTCAAAAACCTTTGATTTGCTTGGTTCGTTTGATACTGTAGGCTATCTATTGGGTGTTGCCTACCAGTTAAAGATAAATATATTGCTTAGGCCTACCATTTTCATATAGTCTGAATAATAGGTCATAGCCTAGGCTACATGTTAAACACATTTGCGTGATGTAAAATAATTAGAATTAATAATTGAAAAAAAAATATTACAGTGTTTTTTCCCTCAAAAAGGATATTTTTCAAGTCAAAGGCATACGAAATTTGCCTACATGTTTTCTTCTTCCACAAACTTTTTGACGTCATCGGTGTCTACGGAGACCTTGAGGGATCAAACTGTTACAATTCCATTTGTTGTTCACAACCATAGACCCTCTATATGTTTTTTGCGGGAGATGGATACAGTCCGGCGGCGAATGGGTTAAGGAGCGGGGGTCCATATTCCTCCTTTCCTTATCGCCATGATGAACAAATGAACTCTCGGGGAATGAAATTTAAATTTCATAAAGGAGAAAAAGTTCTTTGTTTTGAACCCGATCCATCAAAGGCCAAAGTGCTCTATGATGCAAAGGTAAAGTGCGTCTTTTTAAGGCAAAGTTAATATCAGTAGTTATCCTACAATGTCGCACAGGGTATCCTGTTGTTCCAAGCGACCCCCTCTAATTGAGGTTGCATTAGTTACTTGTATTACCCCAGTTCACATTACAATGTTGCAATTTTTGGATTGTGGCTTTTGCGCGGAAAACTTCGGCACAGCATTGGGCGTGATGCATTTTAACATGGTTGCAGCACCGTATTGAGGTAAATCATTTAGATAATTCGCTAATAGTTGTATTGTTTGTTAACAGCATGAATATAGACTGTTTGACAGCATCTGAAATAATACGTTCCTTAACTTCGCCATTTGTGTTTACTTCCGAGCATGACGGCTCGCATGGTCGCGTAGGCTACCAGATCAGTGGCAACTTAATGGCTAGCCAACAGACAGAAATTATTATGAAATATTTAACAAGGGATAAAACACTCACCAATGCCTAACATACAGTATTTGAAACGTTCTAAACTAGCTAAAACATGGGCACGACGTAGCAATTTCACCAACAGGTAGTTTTTGGAGAATGTTTAGTTAATGCATTACGTTAGCCATTTGCTAGTAATGTGCTAGCGTGGGTAACTTGCTGACAAGTTATTCAAAACACGATTAAGTTAATGCAAATAAACGGAAGGTTTTGTATTGCAAATTACAAATCTGTCAGTTTTACAAAGTACTCTCCAAATGATTTGGTGTTTGTTTCTTGCTCCAATGAAATTAAAATGGAAAGGCCACTTGTTTGCTAGATATGCTAACAACTTCCGACGCGGATATTCTACGTAACGTAGAATCCAATGGTGTCGTTATTCCATGCGACCACAGGTCTTTTGTAGGGATTGCTTTGGATGAAAGGGACTAGGGAAGCGTATGCTATGTTGCACGGTATTGTGATCGTTCGCTGGCAGTTAACGTTACTACTTAACCTTATTGCGTCCATTGCATTGATGTAATCACCAATTTCGGTAACGATGTTATTATGTTTTGCAGGTTGTTGACATTATCCTAAGAAAAGATGATCGGGGAAAGCGGGTGCCGCAGTACCTGATTCACTTTAACGGTTGGAACAGAAGGTAAGCATTTAATTAACGATAGAATATCAAGGCAGATAATCAGTCATTCATTGTGTATTTTACTATACGTATTCGTTGGGAATGTGTTAGGAATCGCATGCCTTTCCATAAGGACGCATTTAAATATGAGAACTATTCTAACGTTAGGCTATTATCACCAGTGCTAACGAGCTAAGTGTGTTAGCCAGAGCTCAGCAATAGCGTTTACTGTCTATGCGTAAAACCGCTCACCTTAAAAAACACCCATAACCCTACCACGCTCTATCTCGCTGCTATATTGTCCCATTACCTGCTTAGTTATAGGTCTCCTTCCTTATTACTTGCACAGAAAAGGACACATTCAAGTGACGTTACTGACAGTAGATAAGTAAATACTGTAAATAAGACGGTAAATAGGGTGAAGGTGCTTTGAGGTTCAAGTAGTTTTATTGTAATATACTTATAAAATGAATTATAAGTAATGACATTCTTAAGCTCAAGAGCCAGCTCAACTTAAAAGAGTAACATTGAAAAGCAGTAATTAAGAAGGTGTATTTTGTGTGTGTGTGTGTGTGTGTGTGTGTGTGGGGGGTGATTAGCTATGTGGAAGAGAATTACAGTTCAGCATCCTGGTAGCTTGTGGAAAGAAGCTATCTCTGTATCTGCTCGTAGAAGTCCGCATACTCTTGTACCTTCTACCAGATGGTAGCAGGATGAAGACACTGTGGCTGGGATGACTGGGGTCAGCGAGGATTCGCCTGGTCTTCCTCCGGCAGCGCTGGCTGTAAAGGTCCTAAATAGTTGGTAACTCAGTCCTTGTGATGCGTTGCGCTGACCTGACCACCCTTTGCAGAGCTTTGCGCTCATGAGCGGTGCTGTTACCATACCATGTTGTAATGTTGCTGGTCAGGATGCTCTCAATGGTACAGTGGTAGAAGTTGGTCAGTGTTTCACCGTCCATACCAAACTTCCTCAGCCGCCGAAGAAAGAAGAGTCACTGTCTTGCTGACTTTGTGACCATACCTATATGGTGTGACCAGCTCAGATCACTGATGTTAATTCCAAGGAATCTGAAGCAGCTGACTCTCCTGCTGTGCCTCCAATATAGATAGGTGTGTGCTCTTCCTGCTGTCTCCTGTAGTCCACAATCAACTCCTTGGTTTTGCTGATGTTGAGCAGCAGGTTGTTGTCTTGGCACCAGGATGTCAGGGTTGCCACCTCTGCTCTGTAAGCAGACTCATCATCACTTGTGATGCAGCCGATTATGGTGGTTTCATCAGCAAACTTAATGATGGTGTTTGAGGTGTGAGTTGCCATACAGTCATGAGTATACAACGAGTACAGCAGGGGGCTTAACACACATCCCTGCGGTGCACCAGTGCTGAGTGTTAGAGTGGAGGAGATAATGTTACCCAGCCGTACCGCCTGTGTCCTGTCAGTCAGGAAGTCAAGGATCCAACTGCACAGAGAGGGACTGATGTTCAGGTCTCTCAATTTCAGGTCTTCTCATTTTCATTTCAGAGGTTGCTGTAGTGTTACAAAACAATACAGTTAATACTATTGTTGTCACCTGACATTTTTTGGAGTCAGTGAGTCCCTTAACGTTAGCCTGTTAGCAAGCTTGCTTTTATTATTATGGCGTGCCACTTTACATTTATCACAGACTGTGAGGTCTGCATGAAAGCTTGAAATTGCACTTCTCCTGTGATTTCTATGCATCTGATATCCTCCAGATCTTAAATAAACTGAATGTTGAATTTGAGAGTATTACTCAAGAGTTTCATTGTGTTTCCGCAGTTGGGACCGTTGGGCAGCTGAGGACCATGTTCTGCGAGATTCTGACGAAAATCGAACATTACAGCGTGAACTGGCGCGCAAAGCTTTGGCTCGCATGTAAGTACCACTTAACCAGCACAAAGAAATTATCCAAATAATTAACCAAATGGAACATGGAAGTGAGAGTAATTTAGCCACTCTCTGGTTTGAAACAAGAAACTTGCCACCTATGTCAAAAATGAGATATTTTTGAGATACTCTTCCTGGTCTGAAATATCGATTTATAGGCAAAAACCTATAGAAGCCTGAATTTAAATGCTCATTTAAAAGAAAAGTGGTCAGACGGATTTAGAGGGTTTTGCATCTGAACTCTTCAAATGCACAAATGTAGACAAATGCCGACATGATGAATACATTTCATCACACATTTCATGACAGGAAGAGAAAGGGCTGGAGGAAACGACGCTGTCGTTTACCTGGTGTTAATGCAGCTCTAAAGCCCCTTCCAGAAGAGGAGGAAGAGGAGAGCGATGACACTTGTAAGTATTTTCATCTAAGCAATCTGTTGAATTTTATTACAGCAGCAAATAGTATTTGTAGTTAAATGGTCTGATCTGTGGTGACTGAAATGGAAGGTGACTGAGTGAAAGCTATGGTTTGATTATATTGGACTTGAGATTCTTTTACAAACCCTCTCTGCCAATCTTGTAAGCCAGAGTGATAGTTGGGCCTGGGTTTCAAGTAGTCTAGCATGCATGTTTTAAAGAGAGATGTCATGAGCGAACTCATATGGGTATTCATTTCAAACTTGATATGTGTTTTTTGTAGCCCATAAATCTGCCACTCTCAGTAAGTATCCACATGTTTACACCATGATGAAATCCAAAGGATGACATTTTATGAAGACATCGAACATTACCAAAAAGGGTCCTGACTTTTGAGCTATTTCTTTCAGCTTTGATCTCATCATCTGAGGATAGTGACGAGGACGATTCAGAGGACCCTGAATCTTTAAAAAGCGGAGAGAGCGACTCGTCTGATGATTTGGATGAAATGGTAAGGAGAACACAACTTTTCTATTGACCATTGGGATTGGTTGGGTGTTTGATTGGTTTGTGGTGGCCACTGACATCTCTCTCTGACCCATAGAGGGAGGAGCAGGAAGCTCATGGCAAGCGAGAGGTTGAGGAGAAGGCCATCGCTGTCACCATCGATATACCCGACATCCTCAAGAAGAAGCTTGAGGATGACTGCTACTACATCAACAAGAGGAAAAAGGTTAAAGCCTCAGTCAGGATTGGACATTATTTGGAGAGAATTATTTTGGCTAGGGGCCACAGGGATTAAAAAATGATAGCATGCGAATAAATACTGAAGTAGTAGTTATTGTAATAATTGAATAATAACATGAGGTGTTATAATGACTTTATTATAAAAAATGCTTTTTGTTTGGTGTTTTCTTTGACTTCTGACATGTGTATATCTAGAAATATAATGTATTTTGTGTTAAGTTCCTCACCAAATACTAAACGTAATTGTAAAATGTCTTGAATATCCGGGAGCAGTTGGTGAAGCTTCCGAGTCCGATGAACATCGTGAACATCCTGGAGTCGTACGTGAAGCACTTCACGCTCAACGCTGCTTTCTCTGCCAACGAGCGCCACCGCCACCGCCAGTCGGCTGCCCCGTCGGACCCAGGGCCTCAGCCTGTGCCCCCCGAGAAGAAGTATGTCTACAGTGACCTCTCCTGTCCTGTCGTGCCAGATCTCTGGCTGGCTATAAAATATATTTCTTTGATTTAACCTCTCGTTTTTAAAACCCACTCACTACAGGGCTCCAGACTAACTTTTTGCACTAAAGTTAGGTGCACCCAAATTTTCAACCACATCGCATTTAACACCGCAGCAGGTTTACTTTTTATCCTTAATTACTGTCCTATATAGGTTGTCCTATGATTTACAATTCTACAAGAAAAGTAACTTAATGAAGTGTTGGTGCTTTAAGTGCTCCACTGAGCTGAAATTTAAACTTAAAACATCTCAAGATGAATTAAATAAAAATAACAGTGAGTAAATTAACAGTGCACGTCTTTTAAGGGCTTCAAACTGCACATCTCATGGCTCAAGGTCTTACATACTATCATTCATGATCTTTAGGCCTTGGCTAAACCAGCTCGCCAGGCTAGCATCTTCCATAGAAATGTATTTGAGCACAATTTAAAGAGATGTTCCAAGTAGCCTGGGGATTTTTATGTGATTTTGCAATGATGATTGCAATAATCATTTGACAGCCCCAATGATGCAATTTACTTTTAATTTTAGTATTTTTAAATTTTCAATAAGAACATCACTATGGTTAATGCAGTAATCGAAATGGTAGGCCTATTATTATAGGCTATTGCAATGACTTGCCATGCTTGATCTAAATGTGTCCATTCAATTCACCGCACAGAATGACCACAGTTATACATGCAGGGGAATATTCGGCTTTAAATGTAGCAGCGATATTCGGTTTTGCAAATACCGGATTAAATTGATTGATGCCATCAGAATGAGTTTTATTACAACTTCCTTTGGCGAAAGTTTAATATTGCTGTTGAAAACCGGTTACTCCTGCATGTAACTGCGGTCAATGACGCACTCCTTCTGTTCTATATGTATGCATTGTTCAGGTTTTAAGACGCCCTTTTTTCATCTGCAATGACTCTTTGCCGCTCTCATTCCTGTCGCTCTTTACGCTCAAACTATTTTTGGTGAATAATTATTTCAGACTGAACTTGGTGAAGGGAAGTTTCACTAGGCCTATCGTCAACGATAAACTTGATCATCATCTCTCTCGTCTGAACGGTTTGTTGCTGCCAGTCTCTCTGGGGAGAGGGGACATTTATCTCGCCTATGTGACCACACTGTAATGCAACTGCATCCACTCTGTTTATCTGACAGGTTTTTGACCTCTCTCTCTCTCTCTCTCTCTCTCTCTCTCTCTCTCTCTCTCTCTCTCTCTCTGCAGCACATTTCAACACACACAGGCACTGGGCCACGGCCAATCAGAGGGGAGGTCCCGTCCTTCACTATCTGTGATTTGTTTAAACCACGATATTGGCCAAATATGTGTCTGTTATTGAACCAAAGGTAGAGTTTCAATGCGGACACTTTTTCCTCTCTCGAATAGCTGGTCGCGCCGGTGCGACCTCCGATTTTTTTTTTTAGTCGCACTTTTGAAAAATTAGGTCGCATATGCAACTAAATTGGTCGCACTCTGGAGCCCTGCACTAGTGACCCAAACCCCACAATGATCCTCACCAGAGTTTCCATTTTACCCAAATGTACTTGTAGTCTTTTGCGATACAGTGTCTTTTGTTCTCTCTTCCACTTCTCTCTGCTGTTAGTGAGGACCTCTGCAAGGAGATGGTGGATGGACTGAGGATCACATTTGACTTCACCCTTCCCATGATCCTCCTGTACCCCAATGAGCAGGCCCAGTTTAAGAAGGTCAGCTCCTCCAAGTTCGTCTTGCCGGTCAGCGAGCCGTCGGCAGGTTCCAGCAGGTGCGACGCCTCCCTCCTGAGGTGTGGCTGAAATACTTTGCAGAATACTTCCAAAATACATAATATACACATACACATACACATGGACGAGCTTTCATTTATTGATGCATTAACATCTATTCTGAAGAAAACTGTTTAGTCGAATGGATTTGGTTGGATAATGATGATGAGGGGTGCTCTGGAGCATTCCCTGATATAGATACACTTACAAGAACCTGTCTGTGGCTTAAAGGAGTGCGATACTTAATTGTTGGATGAAATCTCTCCTCTCTATCAGTCTCCAATTCTTCTCATCATCCGCTCCCAGAGCCCTGCAGGAGCGCTCGCCCAGCCCAGGGGCCAACCCCTCCACCCCGCAGTCCATCGACAGCCAGCCGGCCGTCAGCGAGACGTCCACTGGGCCGCCCCACTTTGTCCTGGGCCACGGCCCCTCCAGCACGCCCAAACGCCGGCGCGGACCCACCTCGGTGGCCGAGGCGGCCGAGTGGGCGCAGTCGCTGCGGCGCTCGACGCGCAACACGTCTGGCGGAGAGCGGGAGGGAGGGGGAGGCGGCGGCGGTGGCAGCAGCAGCAGTACCTCCCCCCCACCCAAGCGCCGCCTAGGAGACCACCACGGCACCCTGCCCAAGTTCTTCCTCAACCTGGACAGGAGTAAGTTCTACCCGCCTCACCAACTCAAACTCATCGTTAATAATAATAATAAAATAATAATAATAATAATAATAATTAGTGCAGTTTCAGCCCTGGCAGGTGTCAGTTCATTTATGAAGAGTTATTATGCATAGATGTCCACTGTTGGATTAGCCAATGTAAAAGGCACTGCAGGATCATGTGCATGTGTTCTCCACTAGATGGCACTGTTTGTCCATAGAAAAAGGACAGAAAGGCCATTTCTGTGTTTTAGCTTTAGACATTGCGGTCATGTGTAGGAGACCCTTTGCTCATTCTTTGAAAATGTCCTTCAGTATCAACCTCATCTCCACTCAACCCTCTGAGTGCTTTACCAATGGCTGTCACAGGAGGAGCACATCTGGAGATGCAATGGGCTAACTTGCTTTTGTGTGTTCCTCTTCCACCTACCCAGAGACCCCTGTGCATAGCGGCTCCTCCTCCCCATTACCATTGACCCCCAGCAAAGATGGCAGCGGCGTGTTTGCTGGTCTGGGGACTCGCAGGAACAATGAGCTGAACGAGGTGAATGGGTTAACTGATGAAGTGGCTTTTGCGTTTCATATTTTCATACATATCATATTTTTGGTTTGGTGCATGTGGTAAATGTGTTATTCCGGTTGTGTATTTGGTTTGGTGCATGTGGTAAATGTGTTATTCCGGTTGTGTATTTGTAGGTGCTGAGTTGGCGGCTGACTCCTGACAACTATCCTCAGAGCGACCAGCCCCCCCCTCTTACCTCTATGGCTCTCAGCATCTGCTCCGGCTCTTTGGTATGCATATGCTTCATTTTTCTCTCTCTCTCTCAGCTAATCTTAAACATGCCCTTCAGTCTCTCTGTATCATACGCATGCTCAAATTAGAACTGTCTCGAACTTTGGGTTTGAATCACATTTTCAAGAGATTTTGTGGTCTGGCTGTGGTCATGAAGTTCTGTCTTTGTTGTTGTTTGTCTTTAGTGAAACTGCCAGAGATCCTGGGGAAGATGCACATCCCTGAAAGGAACCTCCGAGCATTGGTCAAACACCTGGAGCTGTTCCTTAGGTGCGTACACGCACACACTCTCACACACACAGATAGTTTGTCATGTGCACATATACGGACACACACACACACCGACACACACACACACACACACACACACACACACACACAGACAGACAGACAGACAGACAGACAGACAGACAGACAGACAGACAGACAGACAGACAGACAGACAGACATCACAACATTGTGTGATTGTTCTTCAGAGATTTGTTTGACAGTAGTCAGATCAAGGTATGTTGTTTGTTTGAGAGAGAATCAGTAAGGTCATTAGTGCTGTATTGTTTCTAATTATTATGACCGCCAAGCAGCTTAAAAAATTTTTTTTCACTCTGGAATTTTTTTTTTTTTTTCGAGAACCTAGGGTTTAGGGAGGACTTTTTTTTTTTTTTTGGACTGGACCCCGAAACCACTATTTCATGGAGGGTAGGCAGACACAGTTTTTTTTTTTTACAGTTTTTCATTCCTGTTCATGGGGGCCACACAATAAATTAATTTATGTTACTATACACCAACTGGCCTGTAGGTGGCGGAGACAGTTTTCTGTGAATATCTCGAGAACCGTGGGGCCTAGGAGGTCCACCTTTTTGTATGTTGGTCTTAAGGGGGCATGTCAACCCATCCCATTTCCACTTATTTCATGTATAGCGCCACCTAGTTAAAAATTAAAAAGCAACAAATTAGGTGTTTTCATCACAATATCTCTGGCTGACATGGTCAAAACTGCACGAAATTGAAAGTGTAGGATCATTATGACACCTTCCGAATGCAAGTTTTGTGAACTTTCGTTCATGGGGGGCCTTACAATAAAATGATTTATGTGTACATTTAGTGACCGTACACCAACAAGGATTCCTGGGACACTGAAAGACCGGGGTACATAAAACTTGGTGGGCATGTAACCCCATATGGATAGCATGGAACCATCGTTTTTCGTTTTGATCTGTAGCCCCCCCGCTGGACTGGACCCCCGAAAGGAGGGTAGGGCAGACACAGTTTTCTGTGAATATCTTGAGAACCGTAGGGCCTAGGATGACCAATTTTAAACAGATACACACGCACACGCATACATTTATAGTAATCATACGTATGACACATACTCACACAGTAGACATATGTATGCATGCATGCACATGCACAAACACACATACGCAGACAAACACACAAGCACACACACACACACATAAAAACTTAAACGTGCACTATCACACATGCACAAAAATTCAAGAATTTCTCAGAATTATGAACAGGCAAGATGGGGGGTGGGGTTGTATAAAATGAATTTTGCTTGTGAAATCTATGAACAAATCATGTTTTGGTACTTGTTGTCTAGCAGATACCAGTGAGAATTGAGTGTGGATAAGGCAATTTAGTGAGACAGTTAGAATCATATAGGCCTTTCAGCGTGATTTATTTTTGTGGAAAAAATGTGCTGGACTGGGCGGTGGTCATATTTTGTACTGCTCTGTGGTACATCTAGTATTTTTCAACCATCAGTCCATTATATTGAATCAACTTAGGCAGATATGAAAGAATTGCATAAAATATGTACTGTATATGGAAATTCAAACATGAATTGCTGTTTCCAATAATTAAAATTGAGCCAGCTGTTTAAATGTCTAACCACTTGATAAAGACCACTGTATGATGTGGGTGTCATATTGAGCTTCAGAAAATCACTGGACTCATTGTACAGTTCCCACCAGGTGACCCTCTCACTCTCCTCTTCCTGGCAGAGTTGTTTTGTCCTTCTTTTCTCTCAATTATCCTTTCTTTCTCTTCCTTACTAACACGCACGTGCACACACACACACACACACACACACACACACACACACACACACACACACACACACACAGACAGACACACAGCGTGCGTGTAGGAATCCACATTGGAAGCACGGCAGCTCTGTGGGCGGTTACACAAGCTTCTGGCCTAATCTTTAAATCCAGCCCGGCGATCTTCAGCTGGCCCCAAACGCTGGATTTGTTTATTATTCTCCGCGCTTAATCACTACAGCGCACTACCACCTCCCGCCACAGCGCAGCGCTGTTGAGCTCCCCACTGGACCGCCCTCCCCGCGATTGAATGGCTGGACCATCACGCTGTGTGTGTGTGTGTGTGTGTGTGTGTGTGTGTGTGTGTGCAGTGTGTGTGATAGCAGAGTGGTTCTGACTTGTGCCACACAGGGAAATTGCCCTTGCATTGTTTCCACTGTGGGGGACGAGAAGCTGGGCCGGTTGATGTAACAGAATGAAGAAAGGCATGCTGGGATTGAGAGAAGGGATCTGAGAAAGAATGATTGAGGTTAATCCCAATCCTGTGTGTGAGGGAGAGGGAAAAAAATGAAAAGATAGGGTGTGTGTGTATGCGTGTGTGTTTGTGCAAGCATGCGTGTTTCATTCGAGAAGAAAACCACTTGCAAGTTAATTGTTGAAGGAATAAAAGAAATTCAAGATGGAACAGGAGTGATATGCAATTCATCACTTATCAGTGGCATGGTGTGCACATCACTGTAAACCACTACAAGCCACCAAGCCCATGGTAATCAAAGAGTGTGTGTGTGTGTGTGTGTGTGTGTGTGTGTCGTCCCTCCCTCCGGTTGGGGTCGGTCTGGGTGAACCAGAGGGACGTGTCTCCCACGATGAGTATAATTTGGTACCGGTTGAAATCGCTCTTAATTTTCGGCCTGATGAGGATAATTTGTTTGCGGTGGAATTAAGGGCCGGCGTACCCGGGGAGGCCAAGATGAGATGGCAAGATTTAGGGGATTTGGCGGGCGTAGCAGATACTAAGGACATTCGGGATTTACTCTGCCGATTAGACGGGGAGATTTTCGCCCTCCGACTTGAGCGAATTGGGTTATTTAAGGCGAGCGGGTGGCGCACCTTAGGCAGGCCGTGTAAAGACGACGAACACGCGCGACGGGGGTCCCTCCACTACAGCATCGCCTCAGTGGCAGTCGAGTAGACCGTGAGCACAGAACAAGACGAGGCATGTAGCTGTGAATTCAGATGACAAGAACGGCTTTTCTAGAATATTCCACTAAGAGTTTGCCTCCCTACAGAGCGCCGAGAGTCTCCTGTGTGGAGCCCACCTTACAGAGGAGAAGCTCCTGAGCTCTGGGTTCTGGGTTCTTAGGCGCTCTGTCTCCCTAGGCTGCTGTGTGCAGCTCTACTAAATCTGTGGCCATGCAGGCACAAAGACTGTCCCAAGTGTGACTAAGGGTTGCAGTCAGAGCCCTCATTTTAAATCATGAAAACACACACTCACACACTCTCTTTGGCTCACTCACTCACTCACACACACACACACACACACACACACACACACCCAGACCCTAAAAGCACACGCCTCTAATGTGGCCAGCTCTTGGGAGACATTCTTTTGCCTTCTAAATCCGTTTGCTTCCCATCTATCTGCCTCTTGGATTCCTCCCATCCTCAGCCAACGCTGTGAGCAAACCTCCGAGCTGTTTCAAACAGACTGAACTAAAATCAAGGCGCTGGAAATCTATTTCACCAAAGTGTTGTTTTTCCCCTCGTTTATCTGAGGTGTAGCCCACTTAAGCCTATATGCCACACATTATATCTTAGGCCATCTAATGTTAATGTGTTTGACTGTGCGTGAGTAAGGTCCTTATCGATTTCTCTCTCCTTCCTTGCTTCCTCTCATCCTTCCTCTCATCCTTTCCTCCTTTCTTCCTCTCATCCTTTCCTCCTCAGGTTTCTGGCCGAGTTCCATGAGGACTTCTTTCCAGAGTGCGCTTATGTGTCGGCCACAGAGGCGCACTACTGCATGAAGCAGCCGCACGCCACCTTCTGAGCGCGCTCCTCGAACTCTGACCCCTGACCTTAGGACTGAAGCCAGCCCTCCCTGGGACACCAGCTCTGCCGAGTCACCCACGTGCTCCAGTGCGGCCAGCCGGACTGAAGTCCTGCTCTCTGTGAGCGGTTGGACTGGACGACATGACGGTCGATCGGATGTCTACGTCCTGCATTCTGGCTGAGACTGCTGCAATACTTTTTTGCTTTCTGGGCTCAAAGACTTCTCTCTTCTTCTGTGATGTCCTGTGACTCTCACCTCTTTGCTGTCAAGCTCTTTCGCCCTGCCGACTAGACTGCCCCAAAAAATGAAAAGACTTTTCCAGAAGAAAGAATCCCTACACACTTTTTTGTCATTTGTGTGACTTGTGTGTGTGTGTGTGTGTGTGTGTGTGTGTGTGTGTGTGTGTGTGTGTGTGTGTTGGCGTGTTGGCAAGGAACTGAGCCTTGTATGTGTGTATGTGTGTCTCTGACACTCCTGAACGCTCCAGAGCTAAGACTGTTTCATGTGTCTGCATCCTGAAGCATTGTGTGTGCTGTCTGCTTTGGTTTTGTTTCCCCTTTGCTAGCTTCTAAGTGCAGTGGCATTAGTGTGGAGGTAGAAAGTACAGTATGACAATCCACATGTCTGTGTGTATTTGTTACTTGTGTATATAAGGATCTGTTGGGTCTTAGTAGTCCTTGAGATGGCTGTTCAGTTGTATTCTAATGCACTGGCTTTTGTGTGTTTCTCTTCCTTTCCTAAGGCACAGTTTAGGCTATGATTGGATATGCATGTGACTGATGTAAAATATACACTGCATTGTGCTTTAATAGAAAAATGTTATTTTTTACATTTTGCAATTGTTGGAAATTTCAAGGACAGTCGTGTTGTGAATTGTCTTTATGATCCACAAATACAGTTTGATTACGAATTTTGAATACCACGTATATCCTTTTGACATTATGTCCATACTGTGTAATTTACTATAATGATCAAGTATCAATGTTGGCTGTTACAATCACACATTTACCAAATTAGACATTATAGTGAATGCAATAAAGAGGGAGAGGGCTAAGAGAGCCTTGCCAAGTGCCGCAGAGATTACATAAACCCTTGACACACACACACACACACACACACACACTCTGATTTATGAGCTCATACTCGACTGGGTGCCCAGTCTGCGCCGAGGTTGAAACGAAAGATCATGGTTGCCCCATGCTGAGCACCAGTCATCCTGCCCTGCCGGCTGTTAACAAGCGCTGTCTGGAGCACTCCCCTCTGAAGCCAGCCATGTTTTTCCCCCCTCAGCATCCTCCGTGGTCCATCTGGAATGTGCCCAGATGTGAAAAAAAAGACAGAGAACTGCTCATTCTCCAGCGTCAACTGTTTTACCTTGTTTTATTAAGGGTATTCAAGGGTATTTCTGGTGGTCTTTTCAACTTTCTCTGATCACATAAGGCTCTCCATTCAGACACCCGGATGATCCGCTCCACTAAAGCCCTCTCGACTCTCATTGGCATCCATTTCCTACCTCCAAATGAGACGTATTGTGTTCATTTTTGCAGTTGAAAGATTTCAGGTGACGTCGCATGATTTCAGACAACGGCCTGCTGTGATGCGAAGCCTCTTTTTCCAGCGTCCTCCATGATGACAAAGCACTTCATCTGGACAATGTCCAGGTTGAGAATTGTCCCGCACCCACTGGATGTGAACTGGGATTTGGCTCTGCCGGGAAGTGCCGGTGAGTTGTGGTAATTGCTCGGTGTGAGCGGTCATTTGATTTGGACTTGCAGGAAAGCGTGTAACGAGGCACTTAGCGCCGGAACCTGATCCGGATTGCGCTGCGCAAGGTGGAGAAAATTTGACCCACCCCCACCCCCACACCCATCGGAACCCGTCTCTCTGCTCCCACCCTTCTCGATATCCTCTTACCACCGAGACGGTTCCTGAGCACAACGAAATCCGAGCCCACCTACCGCGGTAGCTGCTTGTTTTTCGTCTTTTCCACTCGCCATTTCACTCTCTCTCTCTGTCTCTGTCTGTCTTCTCAGTCCTTTTTGCCTCACGGCGTGTCGTCCAGAAGCTTTGCACCTCTCCATCATGGAGCCTGACAGTGTCAGCGACACTGAGCCTCTGACTGCGACCGATCTGACAGCGGGCGATGTGGGATGGCTGGACGCTGAGGACGAGCCAGAGTGAGTAGACTCTCTTCGGTCTGCAGGGCTGCTGCTGTGGTCTGACGCGGTGGTTCAGCAGTGATGTGACTTGTGGTTCAGAATGAATCTTCTTGATGCCTGTACTTGTGAGGAACAGAGAGGTTGGTCTTGGTTGTGATATTATTTATTAAATTATTTTTAATCATATTTATGATATGATTATGTTATTTTTTTTATCATAAAACCTTACTAGAGGAATGTTTTTTCAGGATTTTCCTTTGCAAGAGCGTTCAACAAGCATGAAGTCCTTTGCAAGAGTGCAAGAGCTTTGAGGGGCTGAGAATGAAAGCTGTGTCAGAGCAAGTATTGCTTTCATGGTCGACACTGGAAGCTGAGTGGTTTCTCGATAATGACAAATCCTACAACCTCTGTATGACTTATGTATTCTAGGCTTTTCACCTACACAGAAAATTTCTCTGTAGCCAAGAAGCTACTTGTGCAGCCCTACCGGTTAGCCTTACAGGTTGCGGGTAAGCATGGAAGTGAACTGTGTGATGGCGATGGTAAGCTGTTTACCGTCTCCACTAAACTACTGGTTTGGGGGGGCTGCTGGTGGTGTTGATGTGTTTGCTGTGTGTGTGAAGCCACGGTGGTCTCCCTGAAGTGAATGACTGTGATGAGGTGGAGGCTCACAGTAGTGTGATGAGGTGGTGAGGTGGATGCTCACAGTAGTGTGATGGGGTGGAGGCTCACAGTAGTGTGATGAGGTGGAGTAGTGTGATGAGGTGGATGCTCACAGTAGTGTGATGAGGTGGAGTAGTGTGATGAGGTGGAGTAGTGTGGTAAGGTGGATGCTCACAGTAGTGTGATGAGGTGGAGTAGTGTGGTGAGGTGGATGCTCACAGTAGTGTGATGAGGTGGAGTAGTGTGATGAGGTGGAGGCTCACAGTAGTGTGGTGAGGTGGAGTAGTGTGATGAGGTGGAGGCTCACAGTAGTGTGATGAGGTGGAGTAGTGTGGTGAGGTGGATGCTCACAGGTGGTGAGGTGGATGCTCACAGTAGTGTGATGAGGTGGGAGTAGTAGACTCCCTTTAGGTCTGCAGGGCTGCTGCTGTGGTCTGGCGGTGGTTCAGCAGTGATGTGACTTGTGGTTAAGAATGAATCTTCTTGATGCCTGTACTTGTGAGGGAACAGAGAGGTTGGTCTTGGTTGTGATATTATTTATTAAATTATTTTTAATCATTATTTATGATATGATTATGTTATTTTTTTATCATAAAACCTTACTAGAGGAATGTTTTTTTCAGGATTTTCCTTTGCAAGGCGTTCAACAAGCATGGGGTCCTTTGCAAGAGTGCAAGAGCTTTGAGGGGCTGAGAATGAAAGCTGTGTCAGAGCAAGTGTTGCTTTCATGGTCGACACTGGAAGCTGGTGGTTTTCTCGATAATGACAAAATCCTACAACCTCTGTATGACTTATGTACTCTAGGCTTTTCACCTACACAGAAAATTTCTCTGTAGCCAAGAAGCTACTTGTGCAGCCCTACGGTTAGCCTTACAGGTTCGCGGGTAAGCATGGAAGTGAACTGTGTGATGGCGATGGTAAGCTGTTTACCGTCTCCACTAAACTACTGGTTTGGGGGCTGCTGGTGGTGTTGATGTGTTTGCTGTGTGTGTGAAGCCCACGGTGGTCTCCCTGAAAGTGAATGACTGTGATGAGGTGGAGGCTCACAGTAGTGTGATGAGGTGGTGAGGTGGATGCTCACAGTAGTGTGATGGGGTGGGGAAAGCTCACAGTAGTGTGATGAGGTGGAAATAGTGTGATGAGGTGGATGCTCACAGTAGTGTGATGAGGTGGAGTAGTGTGATGAGGTGGAGTAGTGTGGTAAGGTGGATGCTCACAGTAGTGTGATGAGGTGGAGTAGTGTGATGAGGGTGGGTAGTGTGTGTGAGGTGGAGGCTCACAATATGCTCACAGTGTGATGAGGTGGATGCTCAGTGTGATGAGGTGGATGCTCACAGTGAAATGATGAGGTGGAAGTAGTGTGGTGAGGTGGATGCTCACAGTAGTGTGATGAGGTGGATGCTCACAGTAGTGTGATGAGGTGGAGGGTGTGGTGAGGTGGATGCTCACAGTAGTGTGTGAGGTGGATGAGGTGGATGCTCAGTGTGTGATGAGGTGGATGCTCACAGTAGTGTGATGAGGTGGAGTAGTGTGGTGAGGTGGATGCTCACAGTAGTGTGATGAGGTGGTGAGGTGGATGCTCACAGTAGTGTGATGAGGTGGATGCTCACAGTAGTGTGATGAGGTGGAGTAGTGTGGTGAGGTGGATGCTCACAGTAGTGTGATGAGGTGGAGTAGTGTGGTGAGGTGGATGCTCACAGTAGTGTGATGAGGTGGAGTAGTGTGATGAGGTGGATGCTCACAGTAGTGTGATGGGGTGGAGGCTCACAGTAGTGTGATGAGGTGGAGTAGTGTGGTGAGGTGGATGCTCACAGGTGGTGAGGTGGATGCTCACAGTGTGTGGCGATGATGGTGGAGTAGTGTGGTGGGGTGGATGCTCACAGTAGTGTGTGGTGAGGTGGAGGCTCACAGGATGTGTGTGTGGTGAGGTGGTGGCTCACAGTAGTGTGATGAGGTGGAGTAGTGTGATGAGGTGGAGTAGTGTGGTGAGGTGGAGGCTCACAGTAGTGTGGTGAGGTGGAGGCTCACAGTAGTGTGATGGGGTGGAGGCTCACAGTAGTGTGGTGAGGTGGATGCTCACAGTAGTGTGAAGCTCTTAAGTGGTTATGGCTCTCTTTGAGGAGGCAAGCCAAGCTAATCAGCCCAGACTTAAGACCCTGCTTCTCAGGGCCCGTCCACACGGAGACGCTTTTTAGGTTAAACGCAGAGGTTTTGCTTCGTCTTGGCCGAGCGTCCAAACGAATCCAGTAAACGCACTGCCCGAAACCGCACTTTTCTGAAACCTGGTCCCAGAGTGGAGAAATCTGAAACTGTAGCCCGTTTGAGTTCGTTTTAGACAGAAAACCGCACATCCTGCTAGCGTGTCGATGATGTCATCGCCACACCTCAACTGCCCTGGACTTGCACTTATAGTATTGCCTAACAATACTAGTTTTCATACATGACATTACCTACGATTACACTCCGTAAGATAAATATCACAACTGGTGCTGCACAGCGCCGATAGCTTATGACTTGGTGGACTGAACACTGTTTTTTCCCGGTGTTTTTTAATGCATTCTAGCTACTGTCAGTGACGCGAGAGAACTTAAGTTATTAGGAAAGTGCGGTGTAAGTTTAGGCTACATTAATTTGTGCGTAGTGCCAGTGTCATTCATTTATTTTACATGTCTTACAACATATATACATGCATTCATGTCGAGTGAAATCAGATATAAGCATACAAAGACGCTTAGAACTCACGTTAAGCCGATGGTAGCACACTGAATGAAAATGCGCGATTTGATGCAGGCAAACGTATTGACTGTTACTAACGAAGGTTTTATAGCAATATTATAAATGTGGCGACAGAATAGCCTAGAACTTGGGTAAGCCTTGCGTTTAGTAGCCTAATTGCGGTGATAGCCAAAACTAATGTGAATCATGGACTATCCTACAACCAAAGAAAGTAAAGGTGATTAGTAGGCCTACCTGCGTTAGCCAAATAAAGGACGGGACTGCACCCTTCACAAACCGTAAAATAAAGTTTATTAGTTTTACAGTTGACTACAGTTGACAGTTCACTATCAGTCCACACAAACAATTCTGGTTTCCTTACACTAGCCATTTTGTCATAGCCTATTCTGTCTGTTTGTAAAGCACAAACTTTGGTCAATTTCTGTAAAGAAACAGTGCCACCTATAGGCCTGGGGTATGAAGTAACATGTTGAGTCGTGTTGAGATGGATCCGTTTGGACGCAAATATTCTTGATGCGGTTTCAGGGAAGACGGAGGAAAAAAAGATCGGTTTCGTATGTGTGGACTAGCCCTCAAACAGCCATACCACACAGCAGGATGCCCATTGACTTAACTGTTTGTGTGTGTGAGTATGTGCTAGGGGTTAAGCCCTTATGTGCAGGACATGTGATCCTTAATGGGCCTCATGTAGCTGACCCCCCCCCCCGATATCATCCCCCACCTCTAGCTTGATGACGCTGTTGTGGAGTCCCAGTTTGTATCCCCTCTCTCCTCCCTGTTTCCATCATTTAGGCCCCAACATGTGCATCAGCACCGTTAGTGCACGGCGGCCATTACTGGCTAATGCGCCAGCGGGGGGGGGAGAGGAGCCGGCCGAGCTGATCGATATTTCCAGCAGTGTGCTAATGAGGACAGGCAGGGGGCATCCTGCACCCAGCACGTGTGCACAGCTCCACTCCACTTACTCTGCCAGTGTTTACGCGTCTGATTTCACCCGTGGTCACAGCGGCCCAGACACACACACACACACACACACACACACACAAGCACACCGCTGCTGCACTCGTCCTTTTAATCTCTCCCCCCCACCTCGCGTCCACAAATCCATTTATCACCATTACAGAGAGTGGTGGGAGGACTGAGGCACAGCGCGCATTAGATCCGGCGCCCGACTCCCTCTGAGGACTCTCTGAAGTCCCCACATGGTCTCTCGTCGGGACACGTGTATTTGGTGTGGAATTGTGGTCTCCCCCCCTGAGTGCCCTGAAAGAGGTCTGCCTTCAGCTCTCTCTCTCGAAAGCTTGAAGAGCTTCCCTGAACAGACTTCATGCTACCAAACCAAAAAGGTTGCGTTGTACTAGAATTGCAGTCATACAGGTTGTGGTGAACATACTCATGATCGTGATTATAGAAATGTCAGAAAACCAAACAAATGCCAGATTTAACCTCAGCCGAGGCCGCACACACTCACAAACACACACACAATCACACACTTAATGGCTTCCAACTTTAGGTTTTTGCAGCGACTCCAAAACTGCAGATTACAAACAAAAACCATTGTCATCTTAGCCCCTACACAGTTGTACATCACAACCCCATATTTTTCACCTATTTGCATTTGTCCGTTCGCACATTACATGCCAGGTCATGTTTCAGTCTTGCCCATTTTGTGGAGAGAAGTGGACAGGCAGGCGAGCGGTGTGGTGCGGTGCGGTCCAGCAGTGGCATTTGGCTCTGCTGCAGTGAGGGAGTGAAAGAGATTTGATGGGCTTATTCACATCATGTCACTGAGGCCCAGCAGCTTGTGGGGTCGATTCCAGCATTGATCCCTTTCATCCTCTTAGGAGAGAACTCTAATTGCAGTCCACGCTTCTCACAGACAATCACTTTCTCTTCCCCTCTTTTTTCTTTTTTTCCCACTACAGCCCCTCTGTTCAATTTCTCATTTCATTTTGACACAATAGAAAGGAAATGTTGATGTAAATCGGCCTGATCAATACAAAATGCCTCTGTCCATTTTCTGTGTGTTTAAGATAGACATTAAGCTGAGAGGATGTGCAACAGAACGGGTAAGTATAGATGGAGCAGGGGAACGATCTCAAATGACTATATTCTCCACAGTAAAACTCTGCCCTCCTGTCCCCCTCTAAATAATCTACTCACTACTCTACTCTGCCATGATCCTATACACAGTGCTTTATACTCACTACTCTACTCTGCCATGATCCTATACACAGTGCTTTATATTCACTACTCTACTCTGCCATGATCTGATACACAGTGCTTTATATTCACTACTCTACTCTGCCATGATCTGATACACAGTGCTTTATACTCACTACTCTACTCTGCCATGATCCTATACACAGTGCTTTATCTAATCATCATATACCACCTCCTGTGTCTATCTTATGCACGATGCGGTCATCATTTACAGTTTGACTTTTATAAGTAGCACAATGGAGCCAGGTTGTTTTGCTAGTGGCTAGAAGTGCCAATGTAAACAGTAAGATTGCAGCTATCTGGGAATTGAAGAGTTATTAGATACAGTTTGACCGCATTAATTCCAACAGAGTCAACGCAGACTAATTCAGGCTTATGTGGAGCTATTTTATCTCTTCAGGCTTAAGTCCCTGATATGAGTTAACTGTATCCATTGAAATGTGCGTGACCTATTGTATCCTGGATGATCATACAGCCGTGAATCTTGCAGTGCTGTTGTGCTAGCGGTAAGAGGTGGGTCAATTGGTAGACTTTGGCACTCTGTCTTTGACACAATCGGTAATATGGATTTATGGACGACTGCATGACTGCACTGCTGGTGTGAATGCACTGATCAACCCCATGACAATAGCTGGCTTTGACTGTTCTAAAAATACACACACACACACTCACTCACTCACTCACACACACACACTCTCACACATTACCACACAACAGGCTTGGTCATGAAAATGCTCCATCTTGCAGAAAGCTCAGGGGGCCTCTTTCATCATGTCACTTCACTAATTGATTTCCTGTCGCGCGTGTGTGTAACAGAACAGCCTACCGGGGATTCTCGGCCTTCTTTAGGCGGACAGCAGTCTCGTCCCCTTCAGGGCAGTCTTGGCCCTCTGATGTTCTTCTCCATTGCTTTGAGGATGTGATCCCGCCAGAAATAGAGCGTGTCTGCCCAAAATACAATAGTGGCAGTTCAGTCTCCCGAAGTGCTGAAATACAGTCATGGCTCTAGTCATTGACCAAAATGATCAAAAATAAAACTAGATTTTGAATGATGATTGGTCCTCTCTGCCAACACTTGGCATCTATGATTCACATGTGCAGTGATGATAAAAAGTGTGGGACAATCCATGAAGTTGTTACCATATTGGCATTTTCACTGGTAAATATCTTTGTCTACTGAGCCATAAAGTAAGTTGTTTATGTTTAGAAGTTACAAAGTTACATGAACATGTTAATAACATAGCAAAAGTAGGATCATGTCAAACATTGATAGCTATCACAACTTCCATAAAACAATTTTGGTTTTATGGAAGTTTTAACTAGGGTAAGCTGATGTCATATGTAAACCACATCCAAACCAACGGTGCTTTTTAAATCTTAATTCTTTTGTATGGTGTATTTTTTGTTAAATGAAAATTGTTAGAAAGCAAAGACATGTGTTTTGATGTTGCTGTAGTCTCTTGCTGGTTGTCAATCATTACAGTAGTGTCTAAGGACAGTTGTCTTCTGTTCAAGGACATTGACATTTTGAAAACATCCCAAAATATTTTTTTGTTTTTAATGATTTAGTTAAACCAGTTGCTTTTCAGTTACATAACAGCAGCATTAGTGAATGTGCAGGCTCATTTAATCATCAACAAACAACATAAGACAGTGTATTTTTTTTGCTCTACATGACATTGTCTTTTTGTTTGTAAACAGCCATTATGTGAAAATACCTAATTTTCCAATGCTTGTAATGTACACATATATGCATTGTTTGAAGTAGTTGATCAGGGCTTCATGTTAAATGACTTGTGAACTGATTTGATGGAGCATGTCTCTGTAATGTATGCAATATTTACGGCCCCTTAGGAGTGAGCTCCATCTAAGAAGAGCACAAACAAAGCTTTGTAAATATAATTTGAAGTACTGTAAATGTGTCTTTGAAATTCCACAGAAAATGTCCTTGTTTGGGCAGAGGAATTTCCTTTTTTTTTAAAAATAACTTCAGTACACAGCTGTATTTGCTTACACAGATATGCAGAGAGAGAAAGAGTCATATTTATATACAAATGTGTTAATAAATTCCAATATACATTATATACATTTTATTTAATACAAAATCTCAGACATCCCTCCAATGATTAATGCATGCAGACAGGCGGACAAGAGGGCATCAAGGCTAGATATTTAACATCAACCTCAAATGTGTATTACCCCACTGCTGCACCCAATCATCAAATCTATAGAGCTCAGCGCCTCTATTGCTCCAACAGCCCGTGTTAATGTTTTAACTCCTTCCACTCGACTTCAAGCCTCCAAGCCCAAGTGAGCGCCCCCAGAACCACAGGGGACAGAGATTAAGAGTGCATATGAGAATGAGGAGGCCAGGGCTTCAGCCCCACATGCACTGGCTGGGATTGAGAGGACTTTCTGCAGTGACAGGGCGAGAGAGAGAGAAACAAAAACAATGACAAAAGCCCGAACTCCCCTAAAGCCACAATCAATTACATAAAAGCAGTCTCATTGAAACTGTAACTGGATGAGTGAACTAAATAGCTGTTTCTTATTAGTGGTTTCATCTTGTTTGTATGTGTATGTGTAGGGTGGGGGTTGGTTGTGTGTGTGTGTGTGTGTGTGTGTGTGTGTGTGTGTGTGTGTTTTCTCTGAAACTGTTATGTAAGAGTGGCCGCTCCAGATGGGTAATTCTGTGTTGCAGCGCTTCAGTGAGTAATCAACGCTGTGTTCAGCCGCTCACAGGGCCTCTCTGCCAGGCCACTGAACACTAAGCACTCTGCAGCCTGCATCCTCTAACAGACACACACACAAGCACACACACACACATTGTAGTCTGATTTATTCTAAAGATGCACATGCAAGAAAAGCTTTGTCTAATTGAATTTCAGTATAAAAGTTGTTTTGGTGCTTTTATAATTCAGTCCAGTGTAAATAAAATATGTGAACAAGCAACGCGTAACTTTTGCATGCAGGGAAAAGGTGGAATTGTGAGTTGCTCTCTCATTAAAACATTGAAGATCTCCATCCAATTCCAACCCACTTTGTTCCGAGGTAACTGGTTATGTTGCCTGTATCATCATTATGATCCAAAGGTAAGACTATGCTAGTAGGATATACATTGTGTAATGATAATTAGTGTGTTCAGTTTAAGGTGAAACTCCAATGAGACGTGCATGCCTGTGCTTAACTAAACTAAAAGGTTTCTGAGGCCAAAAGGGGTATGAGTGCAATAGATGCGTTTACCTTGTGTCTGAAACATTTGCCCCTCTTCAATTCTCTTCAATTCAGTATCTTTCATTGTGTGACTTTGTTGTACCATAGTGTATCCCTTGAGGCTAACTCAGCCGACTTAGTGATATTTTGACCGGAGGATTAACCTGAAAAAGATGTGCACTTTCACATTCTCTTTGTTTTGTCTAAGCTAAGAGCGGTGCGTTTAAAAACATCAGACTATACATACAGTGCATATGGAAAGAATTCACAGCGCTTCACTTTTTCCACATTTTGTTATGTTTCAGACTCCTCTTAAAACGGATTCAATCATTTTTTTCCCATCAATCTACACACAATACTCCAACACCCCACAAAAAAGTGTTTGGAGTGTTTTGTAAATGTATAAAAAAAATAAAAGACTGAAATATTCCATTTACAATTGTCTGTAGACCTGTGAGACAGGGTGTTGTGAAGACACAGATCTGGGGAAGGGTACAAGAAAATGTCTGCAGCATTGGAAGTGCCCAAGAGCACGGTAGCCTCAATCATCAACCCTGTCTCGCAGGTCTACGGACAATTCTCTCGACCTCGTGGCTTGGTTTTCACTGTGACATACACCATCAACTGTGAGACCTGAAATATAAAGAAATGTGTGCCTCTCCTAATAATGTCCAGTGAATTCATTTAGGCACAGGTGGACTCCAATCAAGTTGTAGAAGCATCTCAAAGACCACTGATAGAAGTAGGATGCACCAGAGCTCAATGGCAAGTGTCATAACAAAAGGTGTGAATACATATGTTAATGGAATATTTCAGTCTTTTGTTTTTATACATTTACAAAACACTCCAAACTCTAGTGTTTCTGTGGGGTGTTAGAGTATTGTGTGTAGATTGGTGAGAAAAAAATAAATAATTGAATCCATTTGAAGAGGAGTCTGAAACATAACAAAATGTGGAAAAACTGAAGCGCTGTGAATACTTTCTGTATGCACTGTAAAGTCTGATGTTTAAGGATAATCTATATGCACATCTCTGCTGAGCAATTCTATTCCTGTTAGCTAGATTATTCCAGTTGGTACTGTTAGTACTGTTAGTGGAATGGATTTAAATAAGCTTCATACAATATTAATCTAAATCACCAGTACCACAGCCTCTTATAACACATCTCTATTTAACTATTTTTACAAGCACATATTATGCATGGCCTTATTATCCTTCCTAGGGGTCGGGGTCTATAGGATCACAGCAGATGCAGTTTAATGAAGCCCCTTCCGCCTCAACAGCAGCTCTGCTGCTCACTCCTTACAAAATATACAACCCACATGATATAGCTTTTGACAACTCACAGCCTAAATGTATTCTTCACTACTCCTTTTTAAACAGAAGTCGGTGCCTCCGCCCCACCAGTGTGATGTATCATTAAGATAGTTGCAGTGGTTCCCAGCATCCCTCTCTGTGCCTCGCCACAGTGCTGGGTGAGTCACACCACACCACGCCACACCTCTCTCCATCATGAGGCAGGAGTGCATGTTTCTCTGCACTTCATTAGACAGCCCGTATTTCTCCATCATGAGGCAGGAATGCATGTTTCTCTGCACTTCATTAGACAGCCCGTATTTCTCCTTAAGGGACCATTGGGCACGCACAGCCACCGGTGAGAGGCAATTGCTCCCAAGCTTGTTGTTCTGTCCTCACTCCAATGTGGACAGCTTTGTTGTGTGTGTGTGTGTGTGTGTGTGTGTGTGAGTGAGTGGGCACAGCTGTTCAAGCATTGATCCTCTCCCTATCTGTGTCTCTCACTGACCCATGTTTTTCCCTCAGTTTCATTTTATCTTTCTTTCTCCCTTTGTTCGTCTTGTGCGGACACACTCTCTCTCTCTCTCTCTCTCTCTCTCTCTCTCTCTCACACACACACACACACACACACACACACACGCACACTTTCAAATTTGAATTCAATGAGCTTTATCAGCATAACTGTAAAAGTTACAATATTGCTAAAGCCGACTAAAGTATGAAATACAACAAAATGAAAAATATCAAGAACAGAATTGTTTTGAGTTATTTTCTCTCTCTCTCTCTCTCTCACTCTGTCTATTACCTCTCCTGGCAAGTGTTCAGTTATTTTCCTCATCTCTCATTCAGTCTTCCATATCTCTCTTTCTCTCTGTTTTTCTCTCATTCAACCACTCTTCACTCGTTTCCCCTCCCTCCTCACATCCCTGTATCTCTCCCTCTTTCTTTCCCTCCTCCCTTCTCCCCCCCCCCCCCCCCTCTCCCTTACTGTAATAATGTTGTGTCAGTGCAAAGGCATAGTAGGGGTGGGGGGTCAAAGGACTTGACTCCCGCAGGACACTGGCCCTCACTTGCACTTGTGTGTGTGTGTGTGTGTGTGTGTGTGTGTGTGTGTGTGTGTGTGTGTGTGTGTCGCGCGGATGCTTTATCCTGACTGGCCCAGATGCCCCGCTAAATCCATCACTGGCGGTGCCGAGCTAAGCTGGAACATTTGGCACCGCACAGAGGAGAAATAGGAAGCAAAAAAAAAAAAAATAAAAAAAAAAAAGGGAGGGACAGAGAGAGAGAGGGAGAGGGAGAGGGAGAGAGAGGGAGAGAGAGTTAGTGTTAGTGGGAGTCTGATCTGGAGGAGGAGAGCTTTTTGGCTGGCGCTGAGAGGAGGACGCGTGGTGTGGGACAGGAGCTGGTTGCCCCCCTCTGTGCCGGTGCAGCGCTGTGGTCAGTGCGTGCGGCGCCATGGATCGGGCCGAGGATGAGCTGGGGGTCTTCACCATCATCCAGTGAGTAGCCTGACCCTGCCACCTCCGCCCGCAACTCCCTCCACCCTCTGCATAACCCCCATATACCCCCCCTGGGGCTCCCCACTCCACCCTCCACCCTCCGCATAACCCCCACATACCCCCCCTCCCCCCTGGGGCTGCCCTCTCTGGGGGGCTCTCTCCTCCATCTGCCTGGTGCGGTTTGGCGCTTTCGTGGTGAATGTTCCATAAAAGCAACGGAAGCGCGGGTTTTGCATGCTGTACTTTGAGAACAACATGGGGATGATTGAGCCGGGCGTCATCACGTGCCATAATCCACTTTTGAGATGTAAAGACAAAGTGTTTTTGGAGAGAAGCACAGATGTTTTCACGCTGGTTTTGTGGCGTTTGGAATGGAAGCGTTTTCAAGTGGAGTGTCTGGGTAGCGAGTGCCTTGATGTCTTGTTTTTTTATTCACACAGTTTGGGGATATGCCAAATTGATTTTTCCGTGAGATTGGTGTATTTGTGCATGATCCATCATACTATCACTTCATAATCAGATCTCAATGATTGATGTCGGCTCTTCTTTTCTTTCCTGGCTACTGAATGCTTATACATTTACCCCCTCACACCACATGCTAGCCTGACCTCTTAGCTGAGCCAGTCTAGACAAACCAGGACTAAGTACCTCAACTTCATTCTTGTAATAAACACGGTTGTCGGCACTTTCAATAATTTTTGCCAAAGTTTTCTGACTTTATCACTTTATTTTATTTTTCACTATTGTTACTGAGCAAAAACATGGGACATTCCATTTTAACCTATGCCAGCCAGTTGGTAGGTCTACCCACATTTCACCAGCTGGACTACAGTTTTGAGATTTAAACAGCTAAACACAAGTGACAAAGTCAAGAGTCAGTAAAAGTTCTCAAATAATAACAATGCAACACGAACCAGTGGGCTATGGCCATTATACCATTACAGAGCTCAATATGTCACAATGGGGAGTTCAAATCGACCCTGTTATAAATATCGGTTTCCTGTTTCCTGTCATAATAGCACTGACTCGACTGACTCCAATAGTTCCATTTCCACTAACAGTTTCAGCTGTTGGCTGTCCTGGGTTAAACATGTGGTCTCCAGGCTCAAATGTATTAGTATTTACCCCAAGACCAGGCATCAGATGAGATTGACAGAGCCTAATGCTTCATAATTGTCCCATCTCATATCAGAGGCTGCAATATCTCATAAATGAAGGCTGCTGGATCCATCTCTGTGCACTCAGTGTGGATATATTAGCCAAGATTACTCAAAGTAGCATTATCCCCCGGCGTCTGGCATATGGGGCTTTGTGCATCCCTCATGTGAGCCCAGCGTCCAGTCAAACCCAGTTGTGTGCAGTTGTGGAATCCATTAGCTAACAATGAAAGATTCATGCCATCTATAATTCAATTGCATGTAACACTTCAAATTGGAAACTGCAGGGGGGCTGTTAATCCTTGTGCATACCGAGCATGGTAGTGGCTGGTGTATGCAGGAAAAGGGTGTGTTAATCTACGGCTGTTTGAGATTCTTTGCAGTCTTCAGAAAGTAAATTTCCTACCATATACAGTGCCTATAAAACGTATTCACACCCCTTGGATATTTCCCCTTTTACTGCTCTTATAAATGGAATCTTGATCAATTTAATTTGGCCTTTTTTAAAATATTGATAAAAATGTCCTCTTTAATGTCAAATGAAAGCAAATTTTAGCAGATTAGATGCTATGTTTGGCAGACACCAAACACTGCACATCTTCAAAAACGCACCATCCCTAATCTGAAGCATGGTGATGGTGGGGGCACTTCTGGACAACAGGCCCTGGAAGGCTTGAAAGTAGAATGAATTCAGCAATGGAAAATGATGAAAAGAATGATTTTTTTTAATGGAAAAAATGAAGAGACCACTGCATATTTCTCCAATGTCATCCTATAGTTGCTGAGTGCCATTTGAATGAGTTGACGGTCAAATTCAAATTTGCAGTGGTCTCTTAATTTTGAATATGACCATCAACTCATTTGAATGTCACTCAGCAACCGTAGGATGACATCAGAATTTTTTCCAGAACTGTATGTGGAAATCCTGGAGGACAATCTGATTCAGTCTGCAAGAGAACTTGGGAGAAGATTTACTTTCCAGCAAGACAATGAGCCGAATCATTCAGCGAGAACGACACAGAAATGGTTTAAAGACAACAAGATGAATGTTCTGGAGTGGCTGAGTCAAAGCCCAGTCCCATAGAAAATCTGTGGCTGGACTTGAAAAGGGCTGTTCACACCCGATCCCCTTCTAACTTGACAAAGCTTGAGCAGTTTTGCAAAGAAAAATGGAGTAAATTTGCAGTATCCAGATGTGCAAGCCTAATTGAGACCTATCCACGCAGGCTCCATGCTTTAATTGTGGTCAAAGGTGCATCTTCTAAATGCTGACTTGAAGGGGGGTGAATATTTATGCAATCATTTATTTTGCATTTAATTAGTTAGCAGTAAAAGGGGAAATATCCAAGGGGGTGAATACTTTTTATAGGCACTGTGTTCCATTCACTAAAGGATTTGATTCTAATAACTCTTCAGCCGGGTAAATCATGTAATTAGTGAAGTCACCTTTGTTAAGTGCACAGGTAGAACCAAAACATCTAGGACTTCTTACTTTTTGAAGCTGGACTTCTCCACCTCTGACTCTTTGCAGTGTGATATTGGGGTTCAAGAGTGTAGTGTGATGAATATGCTTGTTATTTTACTTACCAATGGACCCTTTCAACAATAAAAACATAAACAATGCTTGAACGTTCTATTTGGGCCCCAATCTACTTCCTCTGCATTAAGATAACATATGGAATGTTAAAACGGAAGTCTTGTGGGGCCAACTATGATGCTGATAATGGAACTCTCTTGAAAGGGTCCATACCGTTATTGAAGGTTATTTGGACTTGCTGGCCTGTAAAAAATGAAGTTTGTGTGTTGGTGTGTGACATGAATGTCCAAGTTTGTGTGTGTTTGGCACGGCGAGGGTGTCACTGTTTATTCAGTGAGCGTGTCAGTGCGCGATATGAATGTAGATGCCAGTGTGTGTTTGTGGGGTGTGCCGGTGTGTGACGTGGCTGTCGGGCTGAGTGTTTTTCTGCGTGTGTGATGTGCATGGAGAGGTGGGCACGCGCTGGCTGGCCGGCCAGCCTGGGTGAGTGTGTGTCAGTCCATGAGGCTAATGCACTGTGGCAGTGCACCTTAGCCGCCCATCTGCTTAAGTGGATGATATTGATGTGTGCCTCTGCCGGGCTTCAGGTCACTCTGATGGACCACAGAGGGTGGCACAGACAGACAAACAGACAGCAGACAGGCGCTCCTCTGAGCCAAATCCACCAGGGGAGATGGACCTGGAGAAAGGGACTGTCTGGGGAAGAGCGTTCCAAAGTTGTGTTGCAGGTGTTCAGAAATTCTAAAGACAGACTGTTAAACTAAACTGAGATTCAGTGTGAAATCTGGGTTTGAAAGCCATTGCAGAAGGAGCTCTGTCTCACACAAGACGTAATGCAATCTGCAAACTTTGAGCAATCTATGTGAATTTAATTTGATTCAGAATTACACTCTGTGTACATGAGTGGAGTCAATAGCTTCTGGGCAAGCAAATGTAACTTTAATTATTGCAATTCTTTTGGTTTTGATTCTTGACTGTTCCAGTCCTCCATTCATCAAATGCCATGGCTTTTCTGGAACACTTGAATTATTGCCAAGCCAAATGTAGCGCTGCTTCAGCTGCAGCACTAATGCAGGGGTTGAAATATAGCACTTTCTGATATACACTAATGTGCAATACTCAAATTACTGAAGTTGTAGGAGTATCAAAATAAAATACAAAAAACAGCAACCAAATGTATCAAATTAAACTATATTATATAGAGATACTATATACCCAAGGCAACATGATATCATCTTACAAGTTATAATATTTGACAGCTTTTCACAGCTTAACGAGGCACATAACAAACTTGTATTGAGAAGCACCGTATCATGAAGCCAGACAAATGAAGTTAGATAACCATAACATGTCAAGGCAAAAAAACAGAATCAAATTTCTTGTCATCCAATCGAGAGCAGACTTTCAGTGCCTACACTCTGTCAAAAATGTACATGCAGGTGACATGGTCTGCACCTCGCTAGATCAGCCATTTTGATGTCAGATTGTCACTTTCACGTCGGTTTTTGTTGAGCGGTTCTTGGTGCCTACACTATGGATTGGTCTTTTACACTGAATCAAAGCAGACAAATGACTCATAAATCTTTCTCTTGCCACTTCTCCTTGCAGACTCCCACGGGCAATGCGCTCAGTACACCATTCTATTTCTCAAAGATGCATGGAGATGCATGCGCATCACATAATCATGTATGCAGTTTTGGGGAAAGAATTCTCTGTATTTTGAATACTGAACACTAAGACCCTTCAAATGCAAGTTAAAAAGATGCTATTTTATAGTTCAAACACCCATGTAAATGCATGCAGTATATCAGAAATGCTGCCCAGCTCTGACCATGATGAAGTGCCTGTGGGGTCATTACATAAGCCGGTCCAGTTAAACCAACAGAATTCACAGCTTGCATGATTACACTGTGGATTAGAGGCGCGGCCCTGCTGCAGGGGGTGCCTGGAGAGCAGGTTACCCAGGGAGCGGGCAGCCAGGTCTGGGGAGCTGCGGGCCATTGAGCCGGGGCCTTGGGGGAAAGTGGCGAGGATGGAGGTTAATCTCCGAGCAGATGATTACAGCATCAAGGTCAGTGCTCTGTGTGCTGGAAGAGGCCAGGATTCACACAACGTCCCCATGCCCCTCAGCATCTGTCTGTCGCATGATCACATGTAAACTAAGGGTGTCTGCCCTACTGGTTGTGGAAGTTTTCATTTATCTATCTATTGATTTATTTTAAATGGTACTTAACCTGGTGAAGTATAAATTCAATAGATTACTAGATAGACCAAAGATGAGAACACAAGATCAACTTGAAACACTAAAACCACAGTTATGAACAATTGATTAATAAGATTGTGATGTAGAAACTAATTTATTTTTGAATGTATTAAACTCAAAGATGCATTTGACTGGAGTTCTAGGATAAACCAATGTGTGTTCTACAAAAGACAAACATGGCACAATATTGTAAGTGAAACTCTGAGTAACTTTGATTGCAAACGGGAAAAATGGAATATGGTTTGACACCATTAGAATAATCACTTAAAAGATAAATCTCTAAAAGAACTTAATGCCATCTGTGATTGATTACAGGCATTGGCTGATGATACATGATGAGAGATGTATGTCAAGAGTCCATTATTTCCATTGCAGCCATAAGCTGTCTCTTTGAGAGCTGTGCAGTTCTTCATATTGATTGATAACTAAAACATTTCTCTTTCACCTTAGTATAGGGTCAATTAGTTGACCACTGTTCAAAATTGTCTTTTGTCTATTGTCTAAGAAGAAATATTAGACAACGTCAGCAATATACAGTAGCGTTATACAGTATTTAAATCAAATCACATAAAAATAACATCTAATATAAATAGTTAAAGTAGAGGGTAAACCAGAGAAGATAAGAGGATTGCTCCCTCATTCAGAGGAGTTAATATGTCCATGTTTGAAGGATATTCATTTATTAGTGTGATCTCTGACCATCACTCCAGTGAATTTGTATGCTGAATTTGACAGTGTATATATGGATATGACATATGCAGGGCGACAGAATACTAGTGCACTGGAAGCAATACTTACTTTTCATGAGATCTTTTCATAAACATTACTCATGAAATTATAGTTCAAACCTGACACTCTGGTGTATTGGGCGTCAGAGTGTTTTGTGATTTGTCTGTGTCCCGATTTCCCTTTGAAATATTAGCTGTGCATCATTTCACAGTTCTACAGAAAGCAATGGCTGTCTGTGATTCATTTGTCATTTTAAAAATGTCAGTTGAAATGGACTCATATCTCCTCTGATGATATTGTATGCAAGACAGTCTGTTGTGAGCAGTGTGCTCTGTAGTAATGTAAGGTGGCGCATATGGAGTTGTGTGTGGTGGGGAGATCCAGCTAAAGCAGGGGGAATGCTTTGTCAGATCGCAGGCCAGGCAGGGGATTCATCAAATGCTCATTGTTCAATCCCATGTGGGGTTCAATCCTGCGCTGGTCACATGACTGTAATGAGCGCTCGAATAAGGTCAGCGTGGATTAGTAGAGGAAGGCAAGGGTCAGCCTTATGGAGCATGCCTAGAGCTGCACACACATGCGAAACAATCTATATGTGTGGGTGTGGGGTTGGGTGTGTGTGTGGGGTTGTGCGTGTGCATATCTCTTTCTCTGTGTGTGTGTGTGTGTGTGTGTGTGTGAATGAGATTGAGATGTGTGGGAGTGCATGTGAGAGAGATAGAGAGACTCAGAGAATAGATGTATTGCTGTGTGTGTGTCAGAGAGAGAGAGAGATAGAGAGAGAATGCACCTGTGTTTGGGAGTATATTTGTGTTCTTGTGTGTTTGGGAGTATATTTGTGTTCTTGTGTGTTTGGGAGTGTATTTGTGTTCTTGTGTGTTTGGGAGTGTATTTGTATTCTGTGCCTTTGCGTGAAATCATCACAAAACTGTGGGTGTGTGAATGTGCAGGCAGAGCAGCGGATGAGATTTGCGCGTGTGTTAGTGCCATCATGTCGTGTTCCAGTGGTGTGAAATAGCTGGAGCAGAGGACAGCGTTGCACTGTGTACTTGAGCAGAGAGGGAGAAGAGGCCAGCCTCTGATGTTTACACAGATGTGGAGATACCCACAACCTTTGCCTTTAATCTCCTGCTGAGCACGCAGACATGACCTAGCAAAGGACACACAGAAAGATAACAATGCAATGAATATTATTTGCAACTAATGAGTTTTTTTGTGAATTTTGGAATAAAAAATAGGTGCTACTATGCTGCAATGCACTAGTGGGAGTTTTGAATTTAGGGTCACTCCAGTGACCCTTTTGTGAATCATTTAGCAAAAGGAACAGACAGTTTCAGTCTATACTATGCTTACTATAGAAAGAAATAGATTATGTTAGGGATTGTTCAAATGTTCAAAGCCAAACACAGTCCCCATTCAGATTTATTTTATCTCCCATTCATATAGTTCAGTACAAATGTACCCTCTCATTGAGACATACTTTTGCAGATGAGTGTTTAGCCTCCTTAGGGCCGTCCCCTGCTCATTTGCATTTTCATATTTAGCAAAGTGACCTGTATGAAAGAACAACTTAGCATATGGTGCATAAATGAATTTTTTATCATACATTTACCTTAACAGAATTAACACTTGACATCACATATCCCTCAAAACTGAGTTGCTGTTTCTCTGAGGTGTGTGTGTGTGTGTGTATGTGTGTGTGTTTGCCATCCCCTTGCTCCACACAGAGCTCCCTCATAAGCGGCGGCCTGTGCTGGCAACCATTTCTGCTTAATTTTGCTGATCTTTCAGGCTCCATGCTGCCCAGGCAAATGTACTACAAATCATTCTCATGGCTCCTTGCGAGATGTCTGCGACCTGTAATAAATTTCTGATGGAAAAGCAAAACTCAATGTCATGAAATGCTGTAAGTGGTTATTCATTCTAGTAGCCCATGAGGGAATGCATTACTTTGCCATTACAGTGGATCACCAATGAATCACTATTCATTATGAGTCAGCATGGTGGCCTAGTAAACATAGACCCCAGAGTCGCCACCAGGCTGTCTTTAATATGTCTGGTTTATTGCATTTACCAAAATGTCAATGCAGACCCATCAATGCGCAATGGTCATACGTGTGTGTGCGTCTGTGCGTCTGTGTCTGTGTCTGTGTCTGTGTCTGTGTCTGTGTGAGAGAGAGGGAGAAAAAGAGTATGTGTGTAAGCTATGGTTAGAAAGTTCTTATTTTAATCACTTAACTCTTCCTTTTCCTGTTCTTCCAGGGCACTCTAATGTTAAGTGCTTCCCAGGGCTCTTTGTCTATTGTTTGTGATGTGTTTAAAATGGCTCAGCAACAACAGTTAAAAACTCTCTGTGTCTTTAGAGGCGGAGTGCAGTCTCACAGGGCAGGTACGGGAATGTGGTACTTTTCCATTTAACCGTGTGCTAATGCCTAGATGAGCGCAAGTGGAGTGCAGTGGTGATGCAGATTTAATTGATGCGGCTTTCTCCCGCGACAGCCTCTGTGTTCAGAGGACGTTAGTAGTTCGAAAGTGGTGTCACACAATGGGACATTTTATGACATCACAAAGATGCTCTCAAGGTTGTCATGTTATAAACTGTCTTTTTCATTCTTAGATGATGCAAGAAAGCATTTTCACAGATGTATCCATGTATATAGGCATTCACGTGCAGATATGCACACACACACACACACACACTGACACAGTGGCTATAACCTCATCTTGGCCTGTTTACTGCATACAGTGACACAGCAGTGACTCAGTGCTCTGTTCTTGTGTATTACGTGGCGTTTTATGTCAGCTCGTCCTCAGATTTGGGGGAAGAACTATTAAAAGCAGAGTCGCAAAGATGCTGTGTGTGTGTGTGTGTGTGTGTGTGTGTGTATGTGTGTGTGTGTGTGTGTGTGTGTGTGTGTGTGTGTGTGTGCGTGTGTGTGTGCAGAGTGCACTCTGGGTTGCCATGCTCTTTTCACTTATGTATGCAATAAGGTGTGTGTTTGCTAGTGCGCATACGTATATGTGTGTGTGTGTGTGTGTTTAGCTGTTCCCCCAAGAGTGAGACTGTCTGTTTGAGGGCTTTGCAGTGCTGAATGTTGAGTGGGTAACACACTTTGGCACTTTAATACTCTGCTGTTTCTGTGTGTGTGTGTGTGTGCGTGTGTGTGTGTGTGTGTGTGTGTGTGTGTGCGTGTGTGCGCGTGTGTGTGTGTGTGTGTGTGTGTGTGTGTGTGTGTGTGTGTGTTCGTGTGTGCGTGTGTGCGTGTGTGCATGTGCGTGTGTGTGTGTGTGTGTGTGTGTGTGTGTGTGTGCGCGTGCGCGTGTGTTCATGTGTGCGTGTGAGTGTAAGTGTGTGTGTGTGTGTGTGTGTGTGTGTGTGTGTGTGTGTGTGTGTGTGTGTTGGTGAGCGTGCATGCGTGCGTGTCTGGCCCTGTGGTGATAAATGTTGGGTGCCTCTGCTCCCAGCTATCTCTGGCTGCCACAGGCTGCTCCCACTACTGATGAGGCCCTTTAGTATTCCAACAGTGGCAGTGTGCCGCGGCTCCAGTAGGTGTGGTGGGGGGCGTTGGTTTAGGACCCAGAGGCTGCCTGGGTCAACGGCTTTCATGGGCTCATGCTGGATCCTACTCTGATCACCATCACGCCACTCTATCTAAGCACACTTTGTACACTATCCTTTGGTATTACATTATGTACTAAGTGTTTAACTAACCCCTGTCTCTCACAATAATGCTCCATCACTCCCGTGTCTCTCTCTCTCTTTCTCACACACACACACACACACACACACACACACACACACACACACACACACACACACACACTGACTCTGAGGTACAGGAAAGAAAATGTATCTAAATCACACCTATCTTTCCTAATGGAACCTGGTAGAGTGGACACTCTATCCATTAAACATTTTTTTCACTCAATCTATTGGAGGGTCTGGACTGCTTATTGCCAGTGATATTTCTTAGTGTCAAGTATTCCCTTCTGAGAAGCTTTACTTCTAGCCTGGCACATCGATTCCCACACTTATTTAATGCAATAAAGTGTTGGTGTATTGACTGTCTAAATATCATAAGATATCCTTTGGTATTACATTATGAACTGAAACCTGAACTGACAGAGGCAATGAACTGCTCTGCTTTAGTCTTCCAGAGCCATGGTGGAGAATATGTTGATGATACAATGCATATATGGGTGCCCACAAACATGCCTGTATGTATTTATGATCTTGTCAGCTTACAACTTACTATGGCAAGAGTATAAAAATGTCATCTCAAAGGGGAGATGGAAAATGAGCTTCGCTATAAGTGATATGGATTTAGGTAATGAAGGTGGATATAGGTAATAGAGGACTCGGTAGGACAAACCACTATGGACTGTGGAAAAGATATCCACCCATTTCATCATGAGTGGATTGGTTAGGGGCTAGTTTTAAGGACTAGAAAGGCATGTGTAATACCTTTGTACTCTGTTCCATGACCTATTACCTACCCCTGCGTCATCCATCTTCCTCGCTCGCTCTCTCCCTCCCTCTCTCATTCTTCCTCTCTTGTTCCCTCTCTTCTGCCCAGCCTCCAGAGTGCAAGTCATGTAGTCTGGGGATTACGCTCTCTTGGGAGAGGGGAGAAATTGCATCTGGGATTTGTAGCTGAAGCAGAGTGCAAATCTATGATCTTATTGTTGCAGGGGTCGAGCACAGAAGGCAGACACGTTGTTTATCCGCAGTAATTACTCTCTCTCTTTCCATCTCACTCTCTCTCTCAATTTTTCTCTCTCTTTTTCTTTCTCCCTTTCTCTATTCCATCTCTCTCTCACTCTCTCTCTCAATATTTCTCTCTCTTTTTCTCTCTCCATCTCTCTTTCCATCTCACTCTCTCTCTTTCTCTCTCACTCTTTCTTTCTCCCTTTCTTTATTCCATCTCTCTCTCTCTCTCTCTCTCAATTTTCTCTCTCTTTTTCTCTCTCCATCTCTCTTTCCATCTCACTCTCTCTTTCTCTCACTCTTTCTTTCTCCCTTTCTTTATTCCATCTCTCTCTCTCACTCTCCCCCACTCTCCATCTCTTTCTCTCTCTTTTTTTCCCTCTCCATCTCTCTCTCTTTCTCTCTCACTCTTTCTTTCTACCCTTCTCTATTCCATCTCTCCCCCACTCTCCATCTCTTTCTCTCTCTCTTTTTCCCTCTCCATCTCTCTCTCTTTCTCTCTCACTCTTTCTTTCTACCCTTCTCTATTCCATCTCTCCCCCACTCTCTCCATATCTTTCTCTCTCTCTTTTTCTCTCTCCATCTCTCTCTTTATCTCTCTCTCTCACTCACTGTCTGTTCCTCTGTCTCTGATTTGGCTTTCATGAGCTTTGGAAAGTCCAAGCGCCACCAGAACCATTAACAGTAGTAAACGTCACAAACATCGATATTCAGTGAGAAAAATCTCGAGGCTCGGCCACACTTGGCCCTGAAGGCTGCCCAGATTTTTGGAAACGAGACAGAAACGCCATCCGGCGAATATTGCTTGTCCTGAATGTCAGCTCAGTCTGACACTGGGGGCGCGGCGCGTGCCAAAACTCACACACACACACACACACACACACACAAAGTCGCCTGCTTCTTGCGCTGGGCTCTGACTCGCCGAAAGTGCGGTGGCACGGTGATGCGGTCGCTAGGTGGAGCCGAGCCAGAAGCGCGGCGAGCGCGCCACCTCAGGGGGAGGATAAATCACTCGCCAGAAGTCACACTTCTCATAAATCAGCACTGCGTGCTATGCGGAAAGTAGTGAGAGTAGGGGAGTGTGTGAGTGTGCGAGGTGCTCGATCGGGGCCAAAGTCAAACGTGGGGCCACATCAGCTGTTGAGCCGCGAAGCGGGCCATGGACACGAGCGCGCACGCTGCTGGTAATTAGCTGGCAGTGGTAAAGTGTGCGCTCCGAGCGCTTTTGTCCCACTGGGATAAGTGATGAGTGAGTCAGTGAGGTGTAGGCTCATGCAGAGATGTGGTGCAACACACACAGATGCACACACACGCAGGCGTGCATGCACACACACACACACACACACACACACACACACACACACACACACACACAAACACAGACACAATAAACCTGCACCACACAGTGAAATTAAACTACTCCCCATCCCCATTGAGTGTGAATACAATTAAATGCTAAGTTAACTGGAATCTACAAAGTTTATTCCCTCATCTCATTTCTATTCCTTGTTTAGTTTTTCTGATTTACCTATGAACAACATATTCACATAACCTATTTAAAAGGTATTTCAAGGTTTACATGAAGAAATTATGCTTCATATTGACTCAAGCAATTACTTTGTCATTAGTCATAATTTGCACGTTTTATGTTCATTATTAATGCATTAATGTTAAACAATGTCTATGGAACCTATTGCAAATCATTGCCAATTAAATTAGCAATTATTTACCAAATCAACAGAAATTATTTCACTAGAAATTATTCTCTTACTGTATATTTGCCTGCATATTTTCACTCAAGGGAAACACTCAAGTCTGGCTTCAACTGGACAGACTGTTCTTTCCTCTTCCTCAACTCCTCAGAGTTTATTCACAGCATGAGTCTCCAAAGAGACACTGTAGAACCTCCACAGACTCTCAAAAAGTTCTCAATAGTAAATATTCTGCTCTGGGGGACTGCCACTGTTTTGCTTGTTGTTTAGAAACGTATCGCTTATGACAGGACAACACTCCTGTTGTCGGTGTAGACGGAAAGTTACATTTGAGCCGGCTCTGAGTGGCTAACCTTGGAGATTGTGCTGCGTTGTGTCTGTACGTCCCAAGGAGAAGAGCGGAACGAATGCTAATACGCTCTTTAAAAAAAGCTGTGCGGCGCTCCGTGACCTTAGCTATATTGCTTTGTCCTTTTGGAAAGCGGGTTTCAGCTGCAGCCTGCCTTATCTTTCCCCCTTACAACGCTAAGAGCTATTAGGCTTCTCCAGCCATCCGAGGTGTGAATGATTTAGTGTGGGATCTACAGATATAGCATAGCACCTCTTCTATAGTTATTACAAGCACACATGTCTCCTCTCTCTCTCTCTCTCTCTCTCTCTCTCTCTCTCTCTCTCTCTCTCTCTCCTCCCAATCTGTCTCAATCTGTCTCAATCTCTGGCTCTCATTTTTTTTGCTTTTCCTCTTTTCATCCCATAGACTTCCACTATACCCCGCTCTTCCTCCTGTCTCTCTGGGAGCCGTGCTGTTTAGGAGAGGCCACATGTCCCCCACAGCAGGCAGAATGAAAGCATTTAGTCTAAAAGGGATGCTTAATTGTCGTACAACAACACTTGACACAGGCACAGTTTATGCAGGGCATACACTCAAGCTTAATTGGCCATGCATCAGATCAAATGGTAGAGATTAATTAGGGTAATTATTTGTGAGAGGAGGCAGTTTCCATATGCGGACACTCTGGGCCATCCTGTTCAGGGTGCAGTGTTATAAGCTCTTAGATGTGTCTTCTATGAGTGTTTTGGTATGTGTGATGTTGTCTTGCTAGTGTATTATATTGTATAATTAATGCTGTCATCAGTCTGCGATGAGCAAAATGATTGGTAGACATGGGACTTCCATTCAGACAAGACAAAGTGCAAATATTCCTTAAGACATTATGCAAGACATTTTACTAAAACCATGCCTGTGTGTTAATTAATGGGGGCACGCGATTTCAGCTTAATCGGTTGGTATGTAACATACCACTTTTTATTCATTCTGCAGGCTATGACCAGACCTAATGTAAACTTGTTATGCTGTGTTTTGAGTGTAATTATCTAAATAACAACGGTCTAGATCAGGGGTGTCAAACATAAGGCCCGGGGGCCAGATCAGGCCCACCAGCAGGTTTCAAACGGCCCCCAAGAAGTTTTGGGTAGGAAGGGAAATTTAGAAACGAAGATATTCACATCTAGTTGTGTTCAACAATGAGCAATATCTCTATGGTAAATTGATTACACCTACAGTAGCACTATAGACCATCCTCAGGAAGGAAGAAGCAGAAAATCTAACATGGAAGTCGGGCATGTTCAAGAGAGAAAGAGCAGCACATGACAGCAGTACATTATTTGTACTTGTTTGCTCATAAGTGATATCATCAAATAACACTCTGATACCCATGCAGAAAAATGATAATGACCATGACAATGACGGGCCCCCACGAGGCCTCATTCCAACAAATCCGGCCCACTACCTAATATGAGTTTGACACCCCTGGTCTAGAATTTTACAGGGCTAATACAGTTTTTCTCGCACATTTTGACCTGCTTAAAGAACCTGGGATCCATTTGGTCTTCATGAACGTGAACGAATGTGTTGACACATTTTCATTGGGTTCATACATTTCTCACACCCTTTTGCAAAACAGTTAACACAGATGTCATTCAAAGACCCCAAACTCTATTGGTTTCCCCGTGCTAAACAAAAGGAAAGCATCTTTTCACAATGATTTGACGACATGATGTATTGTTTGAAGGCAAACTGTGCTTTTGCTGCACAGTATTTTGAGAGAGTAACAGCCTTTTGCAAGAGTGCTTTTGTTCAGACATGCGTGTTAATTGTTTTTAAAACGTGATGTCAGAGTTGACATAAGCATCAAAGCGATCGAGAAAAACTGTAATTTATCTCTCAAGTGTTTAGAATTACAACATCTTCTTTCTGAGTGCTGGAGTCTGGTTCTCTGATAGTGAGATGAAAGACGTTGCACAAGTGTGGAAACATCATCAAAATAAAGACAGACTAGAGACCGACACTGTGCCCCTGAAAAAGCTGTAAGAAATGGAAATAGCTTAAAGACTGTTTCTCACACATCAAAGCGCCACGCTCCTTCTCTTTGAAAGACTTTTTTCATTCCGTTGGAGATGAAGCTGATCTCTCTTTATTCTTTCTTGTCCTCTCTCCCGCCTTCTCTCTGCTCGGGCAGTCAGGGGGAATATTGGAGATTCAGCCTGGTCCTCTCCTTAACAAGAAATGAGCTGTTCCTCCTCCGGTCTCGTACATCACAGGCGGGACCGCAAGCCCTGTGGCTTGGCAGTTTGCTGGAGTTCACGGATGGAATTCATAGGGTTCAGGCTTGGCAGATGTCCCATCCACCATCAGAGGCTGAAATCAGTCATTGGGGGTCTGAGTGGAGTCGTTTGGTACCGCTCCCAATCAGCCACTGACCCCAGAGCTGTGTTGGGATGTGACGTGGCAGGTAGCTGCTGATGTAAGGCATCGATGGTTTCGCTCGGCAGGGAAGTGCCACTACTCATACTAATGAAGGCTTGACTGTGTTTAAGCAGCTCTTAGCTGAAGATGGGAGAAAGAGTGAGAGAGAGAGAAAGAGAGAAAGAAAAAGAGAAAGAGAGAGAAAAAGAAAAAGAAAAAGAGAGAGCCTCAGGAGTAGACCACCATGTACTCTTAGAGCAAACAGGGTGCAGCTAAGAATCCCTAAAAGGTTCTTTGGCATGTCTCCAAAACAGAACCCTGTCACCGTTCCGCTTAGAACCACCGAGCATGAGAGTGTTTGTGCTCAGTCCTTATCCAATCCTCATGTGGGGAGTTTTATTATAGAAGCATAACAATGGCTATACGATTCCCTCTAAGCCTTGAGATGTTAATGCTATTGGAAAAGGCACTGTCTACTCCTTGTAGACCGAAAGCACTATTCAATGAAGTCAGGAGAATGTACTGTATGATCATTTTTTTTTTTGCTTACTAATTATTCTTTATTTTTAAATGATTTTACCTTGTGTTTTATGTTTTCTTTTTATTATGATCTTTACCTTTTAACTATTCTTTGACTATATTGCCCTTCTATGCTTTTATTTGTTATTATCGTTTGGTTTTGTTTATGTAAAGCACATTGAATGACCTCTGTGTATGAAATGTGCTATATAAATAAACTTGACTTGACTTGACTTGACATATGTTGCAGTGTATTACAGTGGCTAAAATTACAGTTTTATCACAATGAATATGTGTGCTAGATTGAATAGTTGTACTGGGATCTAAAGAACCAGTGAGCTGTCCAAGATTACATGTCCCTCACATATTTAACAAGCAAGTGTGAAATAACCTTTTCACTTCTATAGAACGTGAGCAAATATATTATTTCAACGGTGAGTTTAATGATACTCTCTGCAACAGGGATGCATACAGTATTTTACTGTTTGGTGCATGACATCATGCATTAGAAACACTGGCTCTGAAAGTCATTCTAGCAGCACTGAAATGGGTGCAAATGAATTATTATGCTGCTGATTGAATTTGCAGGGTTACATGAGCAGGGGGGAGGAGGGGAGGTGCTGTGGATGTGAGAGACTGCCGTTTAAATGATGGCATGCATGCAGATACGTTAACCGTGGAGCTTCTCTAGCATCTGTCTGATTCAGCACCTGGACACACACACACACACACACACACACACACACACACTCTCTATTGTCCACATGTTCCTGAGTGGTCAAAGAGGGTGTGGCAGCGACTCACACCAATTTTCCATTGGCTGTGTGTGTGTGTGTGTGTGTGTGTGTGTTTGTGTGCTTGTGTGCATGTCTGATCTCGAGCATGCTTTGATCCATTATACATTATTGCATGTAACTTGTTGTGTGCAGAGTCTGTAGTATGGCTGTGGTATTATTGCGAGGATCAGACAGACTCTGGAGCAGGCTGTGTCTTTGATACCATGCCAGTGTCGCTGCTTCATTAGTAATTCAATGGTACATATCAATGGTTTCATTGATCCTCCGTGTGGGTGAGTGTGCCCAACTGCACGTGTTTCTAAAAGTAGAAGGTCAGTTGTGTTTGGGATGCCAGCAGCTTTTCTTGGTCTGGGCACTGGCTCACTTATCATAATAAACATACAGTAGGCTGACTCTGTGTGTGTGTGTGTGTGTGTGTGTGTGTGTGTGTGTGTGTGTGTGTGTGTGTGTGTGTGTGTGTGTGTGTGTGTGTGTGTGTGTGTGTGTGTGTATGCAAGAGAGAGTGAGTGAGCAAGCAAGAGGGTCTTGCTCTTCTGCCAACAGCAAGCAGCAGCAGCAGTCCAGCATTCTTCTGCAGAGTCAGCTTTTGCACGCTCTCTCTCTCTCTCTCTCTCTCTCTCTCTCTCTCTCTCTCTCTCTCTCTCTCTCACTCTCTCTCTGTCTATCTCCTTCTCTTTTTCCCTCTCGCTATTTGTTTCTTTTTACTCCATCCTTTTCTTTTCCTCCTTTTCTTTTCCATCTCTCTCTTTTCTATGTCCTTATCCCCCTGCCCCCCCTTTCCCCCACGGCAGCATCCGTCAACAGTGATTTGCGTCCCCCCTCCACCCCTACCCCCACCCACCACCACCACGTGTGACACTCCATCTCTCTCTCTCCTCCTCTGCCTTTCTCCCCTCCCCCCTCTCTCCCCTCTCTTCCCTCCCTCATTCATTCGCTCGCTTGCTCCCTCTCTCTCTCGCGCTCTCCCTCCCTCCCTCCCTTCATCTTAGCTGTTGTCCCTGCTGCCGCTGTTGCTCTCTCTCTCTCTCTCTCTCTCTCTCTCTCATCCCCTCGTTCCAATGGAGTGCAGACGGACGAGGCTGGTCAGCTCAGTGGACGGAGGCAAGCATGGACGGATGGATGGATGGATGGACGGATGAGAGAAACGGAGGGATGGGACAGAGGAGAAAGAGCTGCTGAGCAAGAGAAGCCCAGCTGAACAACCGCCCAGTCCTCCCCCTCTCTCCCCGCTGCTGTCACCTTCACACTTCTTGCTCCGGACCCCTCTGCTCTCTGAGCTCACTTGCTGCTCACCTGTGCGTGCGTGTGTGTGTGTGTTTGTGTGTGTGTGTGTGTGTGTGCGCACGCGCATGCGTGCGTGGTGCATGTGTGTGAGACTGTGTGCGAGTGTGCATGCATGCGTGTTCCTGCGTGCCCTGCGCTGACTATTGTGCTCTGATGCCGGACCGGTCTCGCGGAGCCCGGACACTTTTGGATCTAAGCGCAGAGCCGAGGACCAGAGTGGGGCAGTCTGTGTGTGTGTGTGTGTGTGTGTGTGTGTGTGTGTCTGTGGGCCACTGGAGTGCCCATCAAGTGCCCGCTGGAGGGTCTGCGTAACCCTGACCAGGGGGAACCTGAGCCTGTGGATAGCAGAGGCGTGACCCTGGAGGCTGGATGGATGTGTTTGGATTCTCCAAGATGGCAAAGCTCACAGGGTGAGTGTGTGTCCCATGGCCGCTGAGAACCTGAGCTGTGCTAAAGGTGAATATGTCAGGCGAGGTGACTGTGGATTGCACCAGTCTATGACTTTTAGAAGTTTCACAATGCCTACATGTGAGATGTGTGATTCTTCCACAGATACCTGGATTTGTAGGTGTGTATGTATTTTACTGTGTGTGTGTGTGTGTGTGTGTGTTTTGTGTGTGTGTGTGTGTGTGTGTGTATGTATTTTACTGTGTGTGTGTGTGTGGGTGTGTGTGGAAAACAGTGAATTTAACTGACTGAACTGAGTGAAGGTTATTGAGGAAATCAGGCTGCAGGTTGCACTAACCTTAATCATGCCCTCTGAATGAGCCTGGATGTATGGTGTGTATGATGACTTGGATACTTGGATATGGTGTGTATGAGTTAGAGAGGGAAATTAAAATAGACGGAGACAGACACAGTCTGCTGCATCTTGCACGTTCTGCTTTGTTTTATTCTTAAACATATGCACACACATACTGTGCATTTGGTATATTGTGTGTGCTTCTTCAATACTTGGAGTGTATAGTTGAAAGAAGAGTTTATCCACTAAACTGCAAAAATCACTCAGTAACAGATTGCTTTACTGGGACAGTACAGTGTTGAGCCCTTGCTGTTTTTACTCAGGATTTCTTCCTTGTTGACCTTTCTGATAAATCCATGAAAAGCTCCTACATATACACCACCA
>NC_063205.1:6873475-6875975 GCF_017589495.1 Alosa alosa
TTCTTTGAGTGGTCATTTCCTGATTAGAAATTTGTGAGTGTTTCCAGATGCCAAATGCTTGGAGAACAGATCTGAAGGAAAGGTTAGGGGGACATGCTCTGAGGTCCAAGGCTGGGAGCAGAGAGGATTGTGGGAGGCCAGGGGGTCAGCAGATGTCACTCATGTGAGCCTGAGTCCTGGCCCCTGTGCCCTGTTCTAAATAAAGCTGCAAAGCTCATGGCGCACATCAGCTGGGAAAGGCCAGTGGACAACGCTTAATGCCCCCTCTGTGTGTGTGTGTGTGTGTGTGTGTGTGTGTGTGTGTGTGTGTGTGTGTTTATCTTTGAGTGATGGCCACTGACAGGATCAGGGTGCATTCTGTGTTTTAAAACAACAGTCACTTCTTGAGGTGTGCTAGTGTGACGTTAGCCAGCTGGTGCAATAGCTGTGCAGTATGTGCGCTATGTAAAGATCCCTCGCTACACCTATGCTCTAGTAAGAGATGCTAGCACCCGTGGGTTTCAGCTCCCTTGCTAGCGTGCTCGCGTCCCAGTCCATGGTGCTGCAAAGTTGCTGGTTTAAGTCCGGGCAGTGGCGGGCAGAGCCGTGCTGTCGGTCCAATACAACACAATTACGTTTTTATCAGGCAACTAGTTTTGGTATGATTCATTTTAGCATGTTAGCAATCTTCTAGCACGCTCTGTGTGGTCTTTGCAAGGTTTTGCTTTCCTTTTAGCTACTAGCTATCTTGCTCTTAGACCAAAACTTGCATAGTGCTGCTTTAATGGACTTGGTTGAAACATGCTCTTCTCCTATCAATCTTTGTGGGCCTGATTATGATATTGTTTGGACTAAACTGATGGAGACTGGTGGAATTGATAGCAGCAATGATATACAACATAATTTGCATTTACATGCTGTTTTATATAGATGCGATGCAAAACAAAGTCTCTAAACTACAAAATCGAATACTATTCTGCATAGTGGTCTAGCAAGCTTTTATACAAATATATACTATTCTGACATAGTCATGCAGCGAGTGTGTTATGACAGTGTTATTACTATGTAATGGCCATGGTTGGAGGGTCTAAAACTGTTTGAATAGATATTCTATAGCTATTGACTCTTCATCACGTCAGTATTTCTTTGGCATTAAGGCCATTCCAGAAAAGCATCAGTCTCGCCACTGGATTCTAAGCATGCATTACAAACACTCTTAATTGACTCCACGGAAACACTGAAAAGCAGACCTAAAGCTGCCTTTCTGCTCTAATAGGATGAAAAGGGGATTTTTTTCACTAATGCCACATTTTCAAATGCCACACACACACACACACACACATGTACTTGAGTGGGCACAAATGCATGGCTGGATTTGCACATGCAGGGTGTGTGTGTGTGTGTGTGTGTGTGTGTGTGTGTGTGTGTGTGTGTGTGTGTGTGTGTGTATGTGTGCGTGTGTGTTTGTGTGTGTGTGAGTGTGTGTGTGTGTGGGGGGGTGTCAATCTGTTGGCTGTGCTGCACTGGAGGCTCAATGCCAGGACGAGTCATTTCTCTTCACATACACAGTCTTGCAGTTCTCTCGCTCACTTGCAGGCTCATGCAGTCTGTGTCAGTCTGTGTGTGTGTGTGTGTGTAGGAGAAAGAGTATGTCTCTCTGTCTTTGTGTTTGGGTCAGTCTGAGTGTGTGTGTGTGTGTGCGTGTGTGTGTGTGTGTGTGTGTGTGTGTGTGTGTGTGTGTCTGTGTGTAAGACAAAGAGAGTGAGTGAGAAAGAGAGAGAAAGAAAGAGAGAGAGAGAGAGAGATCAGACATTGCTATGCCTGATATACATGTGTGTGCTTTGTTTTAAGAAACAGACACAGTGTGAATGCAAGAGCCACTCTCAGCAATATTAATAGCACAACACTTGAGCATCTTTATCCCTGCTGTGGGTGCACTTCCATTACACAATAATAATGATGGGTGCGTTCATGTGCATGCATGTGTACTGTATGTCAGTTTATGTGTGTGTGTGTGTGTGTGTTCGGTTAAATGCACTGCAATTATTGATGGCATGGCAAGGCTGAAATAATTTACGCATGTGCAACATCTGCAGAATCATTTAAAACATGCTCATCAGAGCTCATTCAATATGAAGCACAATGTGTCTGTCACGTGTGTGTGTGTGTGTGTGTGTTCAAGTTCAAGTTCAAGTTCAAGTTTATGTTTATATAGCACATTATCATACAAAATGTTATTCAATGTGCTTAAAAGAAACAAAAATAAAAGATTAACAGCAATAATAATAGTAATTAATACAATAAAAAGATACAATAGATCAAAGGGGAAATAAGACTGAATGAATAGGAGGTAAAATAAAAATAAATAAATAAAAATAAAAATAAACCTAAAAAATAATCAATAAATGCAGAATGAAAAAGTTAAGTTTTTAGTTTCTTTTTAAAACATTCTAGTGTTGGGGAAAATCTGATATCTATTGGAAGCTGATTCCAGCGCTGTGTGGCATAATAGCTAAATGTC
>NC_063205.1:6878475-6883475 GCF_017589495.1 Alosa alosa
TTGGGGATGGCTGTGTGGATGGCTGTGTGCTGGTGGACTATGTTTGGGGATAGCTGTGTGGATGGCTGTGTGCTGCTGGGGTATGTTTGGGGATGGCTGTGTGGTGGTGGAGTATGTTTGGGGATGGCTGTGTGGTGGTGGAGTATGTTTGGGGATGGCTGTGTGGATGGCTGTGTGCTGGTGGAGTATGTTTGGGGATGGCTGTGTGGATGGCTGTGTGCTGGTGGAGTATGTTTGTGGATGGCTGTGTGGATGGCTGTGTGCTGCTGGGGTATGTTTGTGGATGGCTGTGTGGATGGCTGTGTGGATGGCTGTGTGCTGCTGGGGTATGTTTGTGGAGCGCAGGACCACGTGAAGGCTCACTCAGGGCCACTCCTCGGCAGCCTGAATTATTCAGCACCGCTCCGAGAGGAAACAGCCTGGACGGTCTTCACAGGGGCGTGTTGTTCAGAAACAGAGAGAGCATTTCTACGCCTGACATTCACTTCACGGCCAGATATGGACTGAGCTCTGGTCTTTATCATAGACTGAGTCCCTTGTCTGCCATGAATAATGTAATGTAACATTATGTAAAGGTTGCTTGCCTGTGTGGGGAAGTGAGGCAGAAGGAAGCCTGACAGATCACATAGTTGCTTTTCTGGTATGAACAGATGTGCTCAGCTACAATGATTGGCCTTCTGTAGCGCTCTATCAAATAATAAATATAAGTCTGTTGGGTCAGTTCTATCTTGCAATACCCTGGGAAGATATGAAAGGGTAGCAGAAATTAAATTACACTATTTCAATGGCCTGTTTGCTTTCTTCTCTAGGGTATCAGTCCATGTTAAGGCATTCAGCGCCAAACAGATCACATTGTCGTAAAAATGTTCCTTAGTTAAAATAAAAATTCTATTAAGATTGTTCGCCTGGATAAAGCTGCGGGCTATCTGTCATTGTCCAATTCTGGTGCCAAACAGAACCTTTTAGCTCGATGGGAAGCTGGATAGAGCATATAGGGTTTGCTGTACGTGTACAATCCTTTCAGGGTAGAGAGTATCTCTGGACTAAAAACTAATTTCTTTTACAAGGACAAATGGTGCAGCACTCATTTAGGAAAAAAAGATATAGAAAAAAAAACAAGAACGCATCAGAATGACGAGACACTTCCCCAAAGTGGCGGGGAATCAGCGCTTCAGTGTGTAACCTCACCTTACTCTGTGTGTAAGGTGTTCTTTCACAGAGTTGGCTCATGCCACCCCACCCCCCCCCCCCCCAACCCAACCATGTCATCACAGGAGTACATCCTGACAACCAAGCCAGCGCTCCCCTCCTCAGCCACATGGGGCTGGAGGGGAAAAGCCAGTTAGCCTAATTGCTATTTAGAGTGTAAGGAGAGTGGCAGAACGGCCCCCTGGTTTGAGCTTTGTGCTGTGTCAAGCTAGGATGCTGTCAGCCCTTGCCACCCCTACACACTCAGACACACACAAATACACACACAGACACACAGACACACACACACACACACACACACACACACACACACACACACACACACACACACACACATATACTCTTTGTGTTGACTGAAAAGAGTTTGATAAAGGCATTGGGGAGTGGGCTGAGGGTGAAAGCGAGTGAGGGTAAGCACTCTACATTCCCCCCTCCGGCTCTTTCTGATAGAAGGCTGTTTAAAGTGTAACTGGCACAGAGAAGAGTGTGTGTTTGAAAGCTCATCTCTAGCCACGTCTAGATGCTAGATGCCAGTGTTAACCCATGTGCTAGCTGTGATCCAGCTCTATATGCTGATGCCAATACACTCACATGCTGTTTTGTACGCTTCCAACGACTACAGTGGCAACTATTTGAAGCTTAAGTCTTCTCTGTGATTTATTGCTTAATCCCACTTATGCCAAATTCATTTCAGTTTCCTTCATAAAAGTTATGCTCAGACTCCCTTTTAAGAACGCCATTTATGATTTTCATACACGGTAAAGAAACCTAATGATGACGGAATTATTTATGATCCATTATATATACATTTTGCATTATGTCTCCATAAGTAATGCTTAACTTTAGATTTAAGTACCTGTAATGCCTTTTAAACATTCATTTTATTGTATAGATTTCAAAAGACTTTTGGTTTACTGTGGTCAGGTTGAGTTTGAATTTGCATTCATATCTTCATAATTTATTGTACTTTGCCATGATGCACGGCACACTCAGACTCAAATAGATTTGTCCAAGTGTGGCCAGGCCAGAAACCATTAGAGTCCCTTAGATGTATGTCAGCACTGTTCAGGATGTTAGAACTGGGACAAGAAAAATCTCTCCTATATGAATATATAAGTATACATGAATGTTTAAATTGTATACAATTTCGTGGACAAGCTGCTGTTTCATTTATGGGCATTGCTTATGCAAGGATGGATTCCATTTTAAAACCATTTTAGAGAATATCAGAGATGGTTTTCCCATGTTAGACAACAGTCCTTACTTTAACTAAGCTTGAAAGTAAAATCCTAGCCACCTGATTAGCTGCAGGGAAACAAATGTCACAGACTAACAGCACTGTTTGCCCTGCCTGGCCAAATGCATTTGAGTGTTTATAAATGCGCAGTGCATCTATGCAGAGGTTATTCATAGCTGCACCAACCTTGCTTAAAACAGATGCTCATTAGCAAGATGAACCCTGAACTCTCTCTCTTTCGCACACACACACACACACACACACACACACACATACACACACACACACACACACATACACACACACACACACACACAAACACACACACAAAGTCAAACTCCCCTCACTCCCGCCTTGTTTCTATCTTTTCTGACCTTTATGCATAATGGTGCAATGTTTACTTACTGACTTGTTTGAACGCTCAGCCAACCAGTCAAATGCAGGAGTGCAGCACTTTTGAGTCAATAGAACCCCAGTGCTTGTGTACATGTCTGGGCATGCTTTCACACAGTCGATCTACACCTGTGTAATAGTTCAAAAAACAAACCTGTACAAAGAAAAAGATAAAAACAGGCTGTGTACTCAACGTCTCCCTGCAGCGTCCATACACAGATGGGTCCCTGTGCAATGTCAAAGCAGCTCTTTCAGAAAAGAGATTGGAGAATCAATGGTCCCTCTGTGCTTTTTGGCCCCAGCAGGGAGCCGTTCAGCTTGCTGCTGTTGGTAATAAAGCACATGGAGACCCATGGGACAGACATGTGAAGCAGAGCTTAATACAACTTGGCCCAGTGGAAGCTCCATTGTGGACGCTGCGTCTCCCGCAAATAAAAGTGTTGCTGATGCTGTGCCCTCAACTGAGGAATGGGCCCCCCTCCTCTCAATCTTGCTGCAAGGCATGCGCATCCATTCGGTTCAGTTTTATTATTCGTATGTAGGTTAACACAGGGCTAATTGTGCAATGAAATGTGTTGGACAAGTGAACAGGTCAGCTCAGCAATAAAATTATGTGTCATATAAAATATAGAAATTAGTTTGTTGGTGCGCACATCCAAGGCAGGTGCTGGACAAAAAGTGCTAGTCTATCAAAAGGAAAAAAGGTGGATTGTCCGCACACTAGCTCCCATCAGGAATTTTTATTGACTTTCACCCGAGTGTAACGTTTCGAGCTTCAGACAACTGGTGAAGACCGTATAAGCTCGAAACGTTAATGGGTGAAAGTCAATAAAAAATTCCTTTAATAAGCAAATCAGCAGTGTGGAATATTTAAGTATATGAGTTGACAAGGCTGATGGCCTTGTGGTAAAATCCATCCTTAAGTCCGGTGGAATGTGCAGTCGTGGTCAAACGGACCTGGCTTGTGATTCGGAAGATGATTCTCCGGGGAAGATGCCTTTAGTCGGCGCACTTGCTGTGCTGTGCTCGCCTGGGCATCAGGACGGCCTTTAGTCTGGCGCAGCGCTGTGCTGTGCTGTGCTCCGCTGGTGGAAGACATCCAGGAGCGGCCTTTAGTGGTGGAAGACATCAGGACGCCTTTAGTCTGACGCCAGCTGTGCTGTGCTGTGCTGCTCCGCTGGTGGAAGACATCCAGGACGACCTTTAGTCTGACGCCAGCGCCAGTGCTGTGCTGTGCTCCGCTGGTGGAAGACATCCAGGGCTGTCTGACAGCCAGGGCTGTGCTGTGCTCCGCTGGTGGAAGACATCCAGGACGGCAGTCTGGCCAGGACCGCCCGGTGGAAGACATCAGGGCGCCTTTAGGCGCCAGCGCTGTGCTGTGCTGTGGGACTTTAGTCTGACGCCAGCGCTGTGCTGTGCTGTGCTCCGCTGGTGGAAGACATCCAGGACGGCCTTTAGTCTGACGCCAGCGCTGTGCTGTGCTGTGCTCCGCTGGTGGAAGACATCCAGGACGGCCTTTAGTCTGACGCCAGCTGTGCTGTGCTGTGCTGTGCTGTGCTGTGCTCTGCTCTGCTCTGCTCTGCCTCCTCCATCTCTCTCTCTCTCTCTCTCTCTCTCTCTCTCTCTCTCTCTCTCTCTCTCTCTTGTGATTTGCGGCTGTGGGCAGAGCAGCTCCCGCACCAAACCGCCATGCTGTCCGTCAACGGCTGTGCACCTGTAGAGGTTCAGAAGCAGCAGCAGCATCGGCGGCAGCATGTTTTCCTGGGCCAGCCGCCCCGGGCCCCCAGCCCCCTATGAAATCCTCTTACTCCTTAAACTGTGTGGATTTGTTTTCACTCTGATGAGAGGGATTACCCATAAAGAAGGACGAGCTCACTGTGAATCTGTCATAAGCAAAGACAATGACAATCACAGACACAATCACAGACACACACACACACACACACACACACACACACATACACACATACACAAACACAAACACACATACACATACACATACACATACACACACACACACGCTCACATACTTACACACTCTTACACCCATAAACAGAACATAAGTGTGTGCATTCAGAAAATCCTAAATAAACATACACGCACACTCACAGAGAGACAGACAGTATTGGTACATGAACAAATCGAATTCAGTAAAGCAACA